>NC_140211.1:39024361-39624361 GCF_951802725.1 Rutilus rutilus
TCCGAATGATGACCAAAAATATACTGATGAGTTCAGTGAAGTTTATTGTACATCACACAAAAGATGAGCGTTAGTTTTACTCCAGAGAATCACTGTAAGACCTGAATAAACACAGTATAAGAAGTGCGTATTAAAGGTACAATATGCAAGAATTTTGCATTAAAATATCCCATAATCTCAAGGCCAGTGTTATATATTTTGTTAAGTTTATTACTTACAATATCCCAAATGTTTCCAACTATTTTTAAATCGTGAGAAAATTGCGATTTTAACCAAGGAAACGGGGCGTTAGAGCAGGGGGGAGCTGGGAGTCGCCAGTCAATTGCGTCATATCCGCGTTACCCTCGGTTTCCGCTCGTACTGCGTGGAGTCCTTGACAAATGCGGAAGTTGTAGTTGTAGCGTCTATCAAGCAACAGACGTTAGCTTGTTTCTTGCAGTCGTTATGGAACACAATTATTCTTTACCGATTGCAGCTGGTTCTGACGACAAAGTATGCTAAATTTGATATTTTCCTAATGTAGCATTCGGTAATAGTTATGTATGTTTATGTAAGGGAAGTATTATTGCTTTAGATGGCCATGTAAACAAATATAGCATGTGTTGTACATAAAGATTAATCAGTATTTTGGCAAATGATGTGGGTATGTTCGAATGTACTTTTACAACAATTGTTTAGAACACGTAAAACTGCGCCGCGTTATCACAACAATGAATTCGACATACAGTAACATCTATGATAACCAATTTAGTATTAAACCTTACTTTTCTTGCGGTTAATTCATTTTAATGAAATAAAAGTGTGATGAGGTTCAAGAGTCAGGAAGGAAGAAGACAGGGGTCGACGTGACTGGGACTCGTACTTTATTAAAATAAAGCAAAACAAACAAAAGTCGTGCACAACGCACATTCACCGTGGCAACCGCGACGGCACAAAACAGTTCAAAAATGAGAGCTCGGATCCACCGGTTTTCTTTCTCTGCGTCCAATTTTCTCTTCAGTCTCTCTCTCATTCCAGCGCGGCTTATAAGCGGTCTCTCCACGCGGATCAGAGCAATAAGACACAGGTGTTCGTCATTTGCACTTGACCTACTTGCTCGTCTCTTCTCTCTCCCATTACAGACCGCGCTGAACCACGCCCCCCTCGCCACAAAAAGCATGTCATTATAAAAAAAGAACTTAGCCTCATCCATGAACATGATTTTTCGATTCCCGTCTGACTGATTTACATCCACGGTGGAGTTTAAAACGTCAGTTCCCATCATTCCACGCTCCTTCACATCGTCATCAAGCTACGCCGTTGTTGTTGTTTGGAATGTAGCGCCCTCTAGAGGCCAAATATTCTTGCATATTGTAGCTTTAAAGTCTTATCCATAAACTCTCGCTCTCTCTCCCTTTCATTATCAACAACATACACAGCGAAGTACACAAAACACTCGTTACAACTAACAGTAAACAAATATATACACACCTTTTCAGTGCGTGCTAAATAAACTGGTAAACCTTATATCTGTAAAATGACTCGATGAGCTGTCATAAAGTGCGCGCTCTCACTTTCATTTCTGCCGTGGTCAGTAATGTTAGTCCTGTCGCTCTGGAGACTGTAAGCTGGATCACAAACAGTACAGATCCATCCTCGAGTAACAACGAGAGTAAATGAAGACTGCTATGTTCATTCTTACATCCAACAACAGCACACCTCAATCGCTTAGGAGACATTCTTGTCTACAGCTGCTCCAGCTTCGAACAATGGCGGACTCTGTGTCCAGCTCACTCAGGGCGGGTCTATGCTCAAACAGCAGTGTCAATCAAGGAGTCGTGGGAGGGGCTTGCGCAATTCTACGTCACATTGCACCGAATCTGAGAACAGCTCATTCTGAGACAGTGCTTATGATTTATTGAGATTGTAAAAAAAACCACTGGGTGGATTTTTATCATTCTAGGGTGGTTTTGCTCACACACTGCCAACACACATTATGTGCAAACACCATGTAAAAGTGAATTTTGCATAATAGGTGCCCTTTAATTGTTAAATGTTTTGGGTTTTTTTGTCGGAAAAGTAGCTCGGGTTGGTCAAAAAACACACAAGGAGAAGCGTTAGGATACACATTCGCAATCTGACGGGATTAGCATTACCTGAGGTAATTTTTCCAAACCTTTTTCCAGAAGGTAAAAGTCGCCGTAATTTCTGAAATGGCACATTTGGACGGGACTAAAATCACTGAAAAGCTATGGTAATAATTATTTTACCCCACTTCTCCATGTAAAACTATTCCAATCCGAATAGGGGTTTAGACAGCAAAAATGTGGTAAAAGCCTTATAGTGTGCACTATAGGCTATGTGAAAATCAACAAAAATGGCCACTTCCTGTTATACAAACACTGGCACGCTTCATTTCTGAGCTATAGAGCTCTAGTCAGAGGGAGGGAAATGAAAGCTTGTATAACCATCAGAATTACCCTACAGATGTTATTTTAATAGTTGTAATGCTGTTATGCCTCAGGCTCGCTGTTATTGCAGCCCTGCTCTAGCATTTAATTACTAATAGTCACTTAACAGAACATCATGTATTGGCTGGTGTTGAACAAATGAGAAAGGCAAGGAGTCTGAGAGACAGAGCTAAAGGGTGATACTTTTTTTGTGTAAATTACATGACAATAACAAAAGACAATGCATCATCACTTGTAAACAAATTTGCACTGGTAAACCCTTTTTTTTTTCTTTTTTTTTTTACTCTTCACATTTGGCCCAGTCAACACTTTTCTAGGCATTGAGCTGGACCTCTATTACATATCACTGCCCAGAAAAGGCCTTGCAGTTGTTCAGGTTAATGCCAGACTTTCTCAAAATCCTGTGTAAATATATTCTCTGACTCCTCCGCTTTGCCTCCTTCCTTTCTGTCAGCTTTTCATTCACACTTCTCATGTGCCTCCTGCTGTTTTTCCATTAAATCATCAGTTGTGCTTGTGGGCTAGGTATAACTTTTTAATATGTTGTGCTATGACGATTGTAGCTTTTTTGTCACTGAAATGAATTTTCAATTGATATTCGCTATATGAATGATGCGGCTCATTCTTGTATAAATACAAGACCATTTGAAACTATAAAAAAATGAACGTGATTGTGGTTTAAGGAAGTATTTCTATAAAAGATTAGCTCAGGAATTTGAATATTTATTAGAATATTTAAAAGTAAGAGAATGGAACCTGACATGATGGAAATAAAAAGCTAGAGTTAGCCATTGAGGAGTTTGACAGTTAGCTTACATGAGGGTGTAAAATTGAAGTTAATTTTATCTCTCTTTTTATTTAAAGTTTAAAAAAACAAAGCAACGTAGACCACAAAACATCACTGGGTTTAAAAAGAAAAAGAATCCAAGCTATTATTTCCTATGTTTATGCTGTTGTTTTCATGTTAAAAATGGGGCAGTTGTTTATTGAATTCATCTGTTTGCTCTTTCCTCTCTGTCTCTGAAAACAGGGGCGATTTTTGGCTGACCTTGCAGACTCTCACGTTTCCCTTCTCAATTCAGTTAATCACAAAAGGGGACAATATATGAGCGACATAATGAGACATACAAGCATGAAAACACATGCACATACAGCTAATCAGTGGAACAACAGACTGCGCTTTGCTAATGAGTTTCCACTGGACAAACCTGGTAGTTTGACAATACAGAAACACACACACACACACACACACACACACACACACACACACACACACACACACACACACACACACACACACACACACACACACACACACACACATATCAACATACATACAACATACACAACTGTGGAGTTAAAGCATGCACAACTTATTTCTTAGGTTTCTGTGTTTTATGGGGACATTTCATAGATGTAATGATTTTTATTCTGTACAAACTGTATATTCTATCCCCCTACACTAACCCTACCCCTAAACCTAACCATCACAGAAACATTTCTGCTATTTTAGATAAAAAAAAAGAAAAAAAAAAAAGAAGATAATTCTAATTGATTTATAAGCTTTTCCCCCACAAGGTAAAAATTTACTGCTATTACTATGCTTGTGGGAACATTTGGTTTTGCTGATGCTATTTACAATGTATTTTTCTCCAAAGTGAGTTGAAATGTAGGGAGGGCCGGCGCGTCCATAGGCAAACTAGGCAATTGCCTAGAGCGGCACTTTTGTAAGGGCGGCAAAATGTGTGCCAACCGGGAATGAACAATTCACAAAATAGGCTATATGATTTGCTGAGCTACCGCTGCCCCGCCCCGCCCCCTGCTCTCATGAGTCATGACTGAGTGATGGGAAGTTCGGTCATTTTACTGACTCTCTTGTTTGATCTCGTACATCAAAATGAATGAATCTTTATTTGAGTCATTTCGTTAATTTAAGTGGCTTTAAATGTTATACTTTTAACAGCCAAATTCCCCGATCACATCCACCTACGCAATGTTGATCATATTCTGAATTAAGAAATCATTATAATGCAGTCAAAAATAATTTACAGGGAACATAAATAATTACTTTACCTTCTGAGTCTTTCGTTCATTTGTCACGTGACAAACGCAATGAACCCGTTCATGAATCACCCAGGGACTACGCAGGATGTCTAAACGACCAAAATGATCTGGTTGCGAATATAAAAAGAGGAGACTTTTGAAGGAGAAAGCACACCAACAACAGAGGGGTCCGTTGTTAAAATATATTGATCCAGGGAGTATTTGCAAGGATGACGCCTTCAAGTCCACCACAGAACCAAGAGACCGCTAGCACAGCTAACATTACCGTAATTTCAATTTAAAAAAAAAAAAGTGCACACCTGGCATCCCCCTCGAAACGGTTCTCATTCGCGCTTGAATATGTTCAACACTATAAAATCTGGTGAAATACAATAATCTTTTTAAAAAAAAAAAATGTATATATTTTTTTTACAATTATCTTATATAGCCTATATAGCCATTTTAATAGGATGGACAGTTGGAACCCAACCTAATATATTTGCTTCCTCTGTCTTGGCCTACTAAAGTGTTCCTGTAACGGGAGTATTCTCTGGCTAGAGCGCAGAACAGCGGAGTTTGTATGGACAGAAGTGCATGCCTGAGCTTGTGTTTTGGGTTAAGTTGCGTTGCTTTGACATTGTGGAAAATAGAATAATAGAAACAAAATGTATTAGCCTTTTTATCCGATATTATCAATCTAAATTAATCTCGTTTTTAATTTAACTTAATTTCGTTTTTCTTTATTTAAATTTTGTTTTTCTTTATTTAAATTTTGTTTTTCTTTATTTAAATCTACCCTTTACTGTGTCAGTAATTTGGGTACTATACGGTTATCCGGACCACATGACCTACCCCAACCCCGCCCCTAAACCTACCCGTCACTGGGGTTACGACCAACCAAGAGCGGTTGTGGTCACGTGTGGTCAGGTGTGGTCCGGATAACCGTATAGTACCGTAATTTGTTAGTCAGAAAAATATTAGACTACCTTAAAAGTATTGCTTAAGTTAACAGACCTGTGTGTGTGCGTTTTATATCACTAGTGCAGTGTCCGTTCTCGGAGCATATAAGCCCTGTCCGCGTGAGGTGTGCCACTTCCCGCTCGCGCTGTTCTGTAGTTTACTAAAAGTTTATTAATTCTGAATGTGTCGCGTCTCGCGTGTCTATCTATATTGCACCAAATGCGACACTGCACTCCCTTGTGAAGTCGATTGAATGAACGGTTCTCGAAATAATCAAAATGCAAACAGACAGACAGACACATAAAGATTCCTGCCAGAAGAATATGTTCAGCACCCTCTCTCTGAAGCTTCGAATATTCGATGTTCATTACTACCGAAGCTTCGAAGCTCAAAAAATGGTATTGGACTAGCCCTAGGGGCGGCACAATTGTTTTTCGCCTAGAGCGGCAGAAGTGCACTCGCCGGCCCTGAATGTAGGGAAAAGCAGTGATAATCATCTAAAACCTCCCAAAATAACAGAATTTTACAGCAAGGGTGTTATGAATGTAACTTTGCTCTTTGTGTATGTCTAGGTTAACCCTCTGGGGACCAAGCTGTTTTTGGGGCCCTTGAGATGTTCTGACATGCTCTGACATTTGTGCTTTTTTCAGTTATTTATAAACATGTTAATGGCAAAGGTGTAAATTCACTCTATATAGCACAAACAGGCCTACCATAATATGCGAGCAACATGTATGTAGATGTTTGTATTTTTAAGAGAATAATGTTTATGCGTGGTTATTTAAAAAAATTAAAATGAAAGTTGCTGAAATAAGACCACAAAACTCATACAAAATATGTGCCCACAAGACTTTTGACTAATGGATGTTTTCTCTTCGAGTTCTAGCTTCAAAATTATGTGAAAATAGTCTTGCTTTATCGTTCACAAAAAAAAAATACATTGATTTAAATGGTGTAAAACAGGTTTTGCTTGGAAAGCCAATATGCGAGGGGGAGGAGTAGTTTACACCTTAGATTACCCAGTCCCACCCACTCTGCATAATGACTCTGCATAATTAGCCATTCATTCAGGTGTGACACTGACTGAGCCACAATGCAAGGACAAAATAGCCTATATATTTAGAAGAAGACTTATATTGACCATTTAAGATTTTGCTTACATCTATCTTGTAAATATGTTTTGCTATTTTATTAAAAAGGTTACAATTACAACAATAATTACAATTTCAGCAATATTTCTGCAAAAAAAGTACTCTTTCTTTGTAAAAAAAAAAAAAAAGATTATAGGCCTACATTTTATCATATGTATTCATTAGTTTGAATATAGCCAACATTGGAACATCTTAGTCTATGACTTTATTTTTGACAAAATAGTATTTTATATATATGAGCAGAAAAGCTTATTTGATGTGACAGTATATTCTACAGTAAAAACTGTACCCAAATCTAGTCAACAAAATATTGTCTTTCATACTTCGCCTGACTGTAACGTTGTTTTTATGAAATATTAGGGCATAGCCTATAAATGTTAATTTGCAGTTTAATACGTTGCTTATACAAATACATTTTATTTCAACATATTTCAGTCGATTTTTACTCATCTCAGTAGGCTCTAGCAAAGCAGTTTATTCACACACAGACGCGCGATTCATATTTAGGCTAAACAGTCTTTACAAATATGTACCCTTCATTCATCTCACAGAAACGCGATTCATATTTAGGCTAAACAGTCTTTACAAATATGTACCCTTCATTCATCTCACAGAAACGCGATTCATATTTAGGCTAAACAGTCTTTACAAATATGTACCCTTCATTCATCTCACAGAAACGCGATTCATATTATAGAAACGCGATTCATCTTTTTGTTTACATAGGCCTACACTAACATTATTCCATAACATTATTCCACATTAACACTTGAGAAAGGATAACTTAGCCTACCTCACTCCTCAGCGGGATCTGCTCCTCATATCAGCACGGAAAATTTTCTCCATAAGGTAGGCTATATTATGCCTCTTTGTTTACAGCTGATGTGGGCGTTTCACAGACTGAAATGGTTCTCAGAATTTGCGTTTGAATAGCACGCGCTCTCCGGGGCGTGGTCAAATTACTGTGAATCATCTCGTAATGAGCTCGACTGGAGTCGCTCTCTTTTTATACAGATTACAGAAGCTGATAATATTTGTTTTTTATATAAATTACTTCATTTAAAAGCTGCGATCTCAAGCTTTATGCCCGTGGGTCTGTTTCCCTGTTTGACTGAATTTTCGCGGAGTTATAGATCATTTTCGAACGCGTTTCAAATGGGAGTTTACTGACAGAGAGAAGGCAGAAATAGCATCATGTTAGTTTTTCTTTATTTGTCAAAAAGCAAAACACTTTATTTTTATTGTGAGTATACAGAAAAAAAATAGAAACTGAACAGGATCGATTGATGTATTACACGAAAATGAAAGATCAAAATTAACAGAGCATTTTGTGTTTATTTTTCATTGCTAAAAAAAAAAAACGAGCAAAACGCTCGGGCGCGTTTTTGGTCCCCAGAGGGTTAATTATATCTGACTTGATTACAGTAAGTTATACATTTACAGTACAAGGGTAATAGGTGCTAATATGTCAAAAGGATTTCTAAATAAATTAACAAAACAAAACAAAATATTACAGTTCCCTTTCAGTCGCTCACGTTCGACGTTGTCGACTGATCGGGATCACGCTTAGGCTCCCTAAGGCTGTCATCTTCATGTTCATCATCAGCACCTTTCTCTGCCAGAGACTGCCTGAGTAGCTCCTTCACCCTCACTACCCTTGACGGAGGAGAGGTGAAGGGTTACAATTAAGGCTATCCCTCCAATACTGGGCGTTGACACAGGGTGCCTCGCTGACAGATGTTTTTAGAGCTGCGGGCTGGGCGACATTCCATATGTTGTACTGCCCGCTAATGCCCAGTCCATATGTGTATCCTCCACATGTTACCTCCCTACGGGCAGGATGTGGCATCCGCAGCATATTCCTTTCCAACAAAAGGGTATGCTTCCCAGTGTTAACAAGTCTGTGTGGGTGTGGGTCTTGCGGAACAGCAGTGACTTCCCTGGCCTAAGCCTTGTCCTATCTCCGCCTCAATAATGCGGGGAGATAAGATAATAGATTAGCCTCTTTGATGAGGGATCCTCGTCTCCCCTCTAAGGCACTCATGGACATGCACGAGGGTAGCCCAGACCGTGCTCTCATAGGTGAGCTACGCACCACAACCAACCTCGCCCTCCGGGGTACGGCCCCTGAGACGAGAGAAATCCACTATTTACCTTTTTCACTTCCTCCAACAATGACGCAAAAATCGTCATTTGACGTCATTGTTGGAGGAAGTGTAAAAAGGGTGGATTTCTGTAAAGACTACAAGCACAAGTTCCTCATCTTTCCCAGGGGGCGGGACCCGCTCACGCTACAGACCTATTACAGATCAGTGGGTGGGACTTTACTCTCTGAAACTGAAAGCAATATCGTCCATCTTGTTTGAAGCTAAGCTAATAGGCGCTGTGGAGACAGATGTAAAGTAATGACAATAGCGGAGGAGAGTGCTCAATATGATATAGAAGAAGAGGATTTCGGAAGTCTGATGCTTGAATCAGGTGTTTGTGGCTACCTTTACAAGCCGCATTATAGCGAAGAGTAGCCGAGGCAGAAGACCTGCCTGCCGCGGACGAGGAGCCCGGACTGGCTCGAGTTAGGGTGAACTGGTGGCACCGGTGATCTCACTATGCAACTCATAGACTGTAAGATGCAACTACGAACACAGAGATATTGACCATCTGCGGCAAAGAATTTCAACGATGACAATTTCTCCTGGACGAAATCTCTGAATCAGACGAGGACACGGACGTTTGTGTTGAGAACTATCCTAGTTTCGCACCGCATACTGTATGTTCTGACTGAACATCCAGGTACCATGCAATAATTCACCTTTTCGAAAGAAATACAAACGAGGAGTAATGCACTAATGAGTTCGCCAACTAACTAGACATTTTGTGTGAATGTGAAATGAATTTCAAGCTCTGGTGGTAGCTAGCCTTGTAGACGGAAGAGTGATTTCTCTTATAGGCAGATATGCGCTTTCTGGATTAGTGGGAGTGGCTTGCCGAGCTGTGCAATGTGGTGCATTGTGGGAGTTGTTGTCTTTCATACAAATGCGTCCTGAAGTTATTTTTTGTCTTTCCTCGGTCACGAAGGCACCAAATTCAAAATTTATTTTACATTTCGACTACATATATGACCCACTTTAAATAAAAAAACAATGTTCAAATGGGTGGAATGCCCCTTTAATGCAATCTGTATTGTGTCGCCAGCCGGCAGTTGGTTCAGTTCGATGACCCGGTCACGCCTTCTCGCGTACTCTCTGCCGTTATGTAGAGACAAGTAAGTGTTGCACCACACACAAAGACCCCGCTTCGGGTCGCCTTCGGGCCTTCTGAGCCAGGTCCATGTCCTCTACCTCGCTGCCTCACCCTGGGTACGTCTGTGGTAGCCTAGAAAGTGCTCCCAACGGATCCAGCTGGCTCTTCCGTACCAGCAGACTCGGCTATACGTTTCAGTTCGGCCGGCGTCCGCCCATGCTCAGCGCTATTCGTTACACTTCGGTGTTCAGCGAAGGTGCGTCTGTCATGTGCGTGGTCATCGCACTCCTACTGGCGAAGGATGCGATTTAGCCGGTCCCTCCAGCCGATATGAAGACTGGCTCCCGAGCCCGTTCTTCATTGTACTCAAGAAAGGTGGTGAGTTACGGCCAATCTTGGACCTGTGTCTCTTGAGTCGGGCCCTTTTCAAGCTCCGTCCCCGAGATTGGACTGCAGCGTTCGACCTGAAGGACGCGTACTTCAGATCTCTACCCTTCCGCAACGCAGGCCATGCCTGTGTTCTTGCGTTCAAGGGTTCGAAGTCTCAGTACAAAGTCCCACCCTTCGAGTGCTACATAGCCAGTTGGGTCCTCAGGTCAACTGGGAAAAGAGTAAACTCTTCCACGGACTGAGGATCTCTTTTTCCGGTAAGGAGTTGGACTCGGTCCAACATGTCCCTCAAGAGGAACATGTCCAGTCGGTGCCATACAGAAGTGAGAAAGGCTCCTGGGGAATATGGCAGACGCATCCACAAATAGATTGGCTTCCTCCATATGAAGACCACTTCAGCACTGGCTTCATGGCCAAGTCCCGAGGTGGCCGTGGCCTAGCGGCACGCTCCGTGTGACAAACACCCTGGCCTGCCGCCAAACTAGGTCTGGGCGAGCCTCCAACTGCTTTGGCATCCATTGCCTCGAGTTGCTAGCAGTACACCTTGCTTGATGCCGCTGCTCAGCAAGCTTGTACTGCTCAGTACAGTGACCGTTGCGCTACGCTTCCCTCGCATGTCGCAACTCGCCCGCCACCTCCTCCTATGGAGTCAGAAGCTTCTGAGGTCACTTCTTGCACTTTAAGTTCCGGCCTACTCAATTGTGCCGCCGACGAGGCCTCACGACAGCCTGTGGCCGAGGGAGAGTGAAGACTCCATCCCCAGGCGGTCCAGCTGTTCTGGGATCACTTCGGGGCCGCTCAGTTACATCTGTTTGCCTCTCCGAACTCGTCTCATTGCCAGTTGTTTACTCCCCGACTGAGCGGAAGACCCTCAGAGACACTGGCACACAGCTGTCCCCAGGGCCTACGCAAAGATGCGTTTCCCCAGTAAGCCTTCTTGCACAACACTCTGTTAAGTCAGGAAGGAGTCTCGAAACTCCATGTCTCGATGCGGAGGTTCTAGGTGATCTACCTCAAAATGATCGTAGATACCATCACTTTTGCGAGAGCACCCTCTAAAAAAAATGAGGCTTGCTTATGACCTGAAGTGGAACCTGTTCATTGAGGGTGTTATTCTCACCGAGAAGACCTCCGAGGGTGTTTAATCACTTCCGTGCTTTCTTTCCTGCAAAAAGGGTTGGAGCGAGGGCTGTTTTCCTCCGCCCTCAAAATGTATGTTGCCTTTATATTATTGCACATCATGATGCAGTGGATCCAAATCCGTGAGAAAGCACGACTTGATTGTCAGGTTCCTGAGGGGAGCAAGGAGACTGAATCCACCTTCCGCCCCCTCTATACCTTCTTGGGACTTATCTCTGGTGCTACTGCACTCAGAGACCTTCCCTTGAGTCTGCAGACAGCTGAGTTAAAAATCCTGTTTTTAAAGAAACAGTTCTCCTGCTTGCTTGCCTCTATCAAGAAGGTAGGGGACCTGCACTCATTTTCGATCGACGAATCGTGCCTGGAATTCGGGCCGGCCAACTCTCACGATATCCTGAGACCCTGGCCTGGATATGTGCCCAAGGTTCCTACCTCTCCCTTAAAACGGGACCAGGTGGCGAGCCTGCAAGCGCTGCCCCGGAGGAGGCAGAGGCAGAGGCAGAGGCAGACCCAGCCCCAGCTCTGTGCCTTCCGCTCCTGTCGGTTATAACAGGACATAATGCAAAGCCTCAGGACCTCAGACCAGCTCTTGTCTGTTACGGAGACCAGCAGAAGAGAAGGCTGTTTCCAAGCAGAGGTTGGCCCACTGGATAGTAGTTGCCATCATCTTGGTGTACCGTGCACACCTGGGTAGTGAGCCTCACCAAAGAGAGAGTGTAGCTCCTTCCTGGGCGTTGACACAGGGTGCCTCGCTGACAGATGTTTTTAGAGCTGCAGGCTGGGCGACATTCCATATGTTGTACTGCCCGTTAATGCCCAGTCCATATGTGTATCCTCCACATGTTACCTCCCTACGGGCAGGATGTGGCATCCGCAGCATATTCCTTTCCAACAAAAGGGCACGCTTCCCAGTGTTAACAAGTCTGTGTGGGTGTGGGTCTTGCGGAACAGCAGTGACCCTTTTGCAAGGGTGGTATATCTTTTTGGCATAATTTATTGCACCATTTAGGTTCCTCAAACCTTCCATCTTTCCATCAGGCATTTCTGACTTCTGCTCCTGCCTTGGTGTGTTGCCATAAAAATAGGTTACAGGGTGTGTCCTTTGGGTAGTGGTTAGTCCTCTAGTGGTTAGTGGTAGTGTGCAAATGAAGATGGATGCTCTGTGAAAACAACATGCACACAGTGCTTGGCTGTTTGTACTTGTCTGTTTATTCACAGTAAGATATTTTGAGAGCTAATTCTTTATTATGTAATGTTTCATTTCAGGAAATTACTTCTAAAAGTAATTTTTGAAATATTTGCAGATAATTAGACTTCGCTTATCACTGCACTCCAGGTGTCCTTCCATATTGATTGAAGGGTTTCATATGGTTGCCATGATAACAGTTTCAAATGATGTCCAGCTCTTAAGGTTCTCTCGTCATGTCAGAGTCCACAACCATACACAAACAATGAAGACACACAATCACTGTATTGCTGTAAACACTGGGCATTTTGTCATCTTTCTTTCTTAATGTATTTTTTAATTTCTGTCAGCTCTCCTGCTTGTGTACTGCATGCTTAAACAGCATTGTCTGCTTGTATAAAATTAATCAAAACTTTTAATAAAATAACTACTGGAGCATTCAATTTCGATAGCAGTTTATTTTGCATTTGCTGAGCTCTCCGCTCTCTCTGACTATCAGCAATTCAAAACCATGTTCCCATCTCAATTCCCCAAACCAAAATGAATGGCTGGAGACTTCCCTCTGTGCATTCCCCATCACCGCACACCTTCTGTGAGGAACTTTTGAGAAAATGCACTGTAATTTGAAAAATGATAAATAAGTTCAGTTGAGTGAAATGTAAAATATGTATGTATATAATTACCTGGGCATCTAAAATCCAGAATTTTCATTAAAATTAGTTGTTTGTGAGAGCGATATATGGTTGAATATCATATCAATGTCTCCGGTCTGGACATCCATGAACACTCTTGGAAAGCTTTTCAGTCAGGGGTGGGTTTTTCCAAAGGCATTCGCTAGCCAACTCTGGTAAGTTATGTCGTTCAATGATTGGCCATTTCCAGAAACCATAGTTCCAACAAAAATTTGCAAACAGCATCTCAAATTAGTGTGGTTGGAACTATAGCTCTTGACCTGCTCAATAGCAAGCTAACATGCATCTTTCATTACAATTAAATATGTAAATTTCAATCTATACATTTTTTGCATGTTAACAATCATCACTGTTTTTGAAGAGTGTGCATGTGTGTAAATGCGTAAATAAACCACATACTGTATATAGTCTACAGGAGTGCAGCACTTACATACTGCATGTAAACTTGATGTTTTTCTGTTGTTTTGCATAAATGAAATATAATAATATAAAATCAATTGTGTTGCGTTGTTGATCCATCACCTGCATGCGACGTCATTAACAAACAGTACTAATGATGGGGGTGCAGGGAAACAGTCGCAACTAGTTTATTTCTCCAGCAATGCATTGTACTATAAATAATCTAAAGAGGTTCTAAAGATAGTTTTGACTTTGTACGGGAAACGTACCCTAGATACATCTAACTGTTTTAGAAATATTTTATTTTTAGCAATATGTGGTATAAAGAATTTAATGTTTAATAACCATGATACAACTAAACATGAAACTAATTTTAATGGATAGTTCATCCAAAAATCTAAATTCTGTCTTCATTTACTCAACCTTCCAAACTTTTATTTCTCTGTGGAACACAAAAGAAAATATTTTAGGGTTAGAAAATAATAACAGAATTTTAATTTCTGGGTGAACTGCCACTTGAGGAGCGAGAATAACTTGGGATTTCTCTGGATTAAAAGACTTGGCATCTTGATTGATGTTGTGTGTGTGTGTGTGTGTGTGTGTGTGTGTGTGTGTGTGTGTGTGTGTGTGTGCGTGCGTGTGGTGAGGCCTAGACTGCATAATCAAATTAGTTGCTTTGCGATGAATCATGGGAAATACCTTTTCTCATCAGAGCTACCTGACTCGCTCAGCTTATCTGTTCAACTGACAGGTGATCCAAATCAGTCAATGCAATCATAAAGGCAGGGGGATGGTTTGACTGCACAGGGAATTCTACAGTAAATATATGGATTTCCACCATATGCTGATGTCGGAGATTATATGGCTGTGAAGGAGCCACACATGATCAGAATTTCTAGGGTTTTTGTAGTATCATTTGGAGTACAGGCCTAAACTGCAAAAGATGTTGAGATGCAAAGAAATGCATTAAATGGATCATATTCTGGTCATATTTTGTCTTTCTTGACTGTTAGTGAGGCCACAAAAAATTTGAACTTACTGGACTCTGCAGAATAGGAATGGCCAACTTGACTTTATGAAGTATCCCTTGTATTTCTTTAAACTGTATATGCAGAAAATATGATATTTATTAAATAAAAAGTGAAAACACAATTTCATACTACTGAAAACATTTCCAAATATCAGATTTTCCTTTGTTTGGTTTTGTAGTTTTGCATGTTCCTTTCTTTAATAACGAACTAATATCTGTAGCACTTAACGATCCACCTGAGTAATGCGGTGCAGAGCAGACATTTTGCCTCTGTGTGGTAGGGCTGTTCCGCGCCTTATTTTGTTAGATATTTCCCGCAACCCGCACACAATAATATCTTGCCGCCCGCACCCGCATTCACCCATCAAATATTGTCCCGCGCAGCACTCGGACCGCGGGAGTGCAGGTCTCTAACTCCCTCAGGATCCGGTCGAAGCTCTGCCGGAGGTGGAAGTTGAAGATCTCTCTGACAGGGGATTCGGCCAAACGTTCCCAACAGACCCTCACAGTAAGTTTGGGTCTGCCGAGACTGCAGTATGTCTTGGACACTCAGGTGAAGAGAGGGGCGGAGCTGTCAACTGATCACCACCTGGTGGTGAGTTGGATCCGATGGCGGGGGAGGAAGCTGGACAGACTCGGCAGACCCAAACGTACTGTGAGGGTCTGTTGGAAACGTTTGGCCGAATCCCCTGTCAGAGAGATCTTCAACTTCCACCTCCGGCAGAGCTTCGACCGGATCCCGAGGGAGTCTGGAGATATTGAGTCCGAGTGGACCATGTTCTCCACCTCCATTGTCAACGCGTCCACTCGGAGCTGTGGCCGTAAGGTCTCCGGTGCCTGTCGAGGCGGCAATCCCCGAACCCGGTGGTGGACACCGGAAGTAAGGGATGCCGTCAAGCTGAAGAAGGAGTCCTATCGGGCCTGGCTGGCTTGTGGGACTCCTGAGGCAGCTGACGGGTACCGACAGGCCAAGCGGACTGCAGCCCGGGTGGTTGTGGAGGCAAAAACTCGGGCCTGGGAGGAGTTCGGTGAGGCCATGGAGAAGGACTATCGGTCGGCCTCAAAGAGATTCTGGCAAACCGTCCGGCGCCTCAGGAGGGGGAAGCAGTGCCCTACCAATGCTGTTTACAGTGGAGGTGGGCAGCTGTTGACCTCCACTGGGGATATCATCGGATGGTGGAAGGAATACTTCGAGGATATCCTCAATCCCGCCGTCACGTCTTCCATTGAGGAAGCAGAGGCTGAGGGCTCGGAGGCAGACTCGTCCATCACCCAAGCTGAAGTCACCGAGGTAGTCAAGAAACTCCTCGGTGGCAAGGCACCGGGGGTGGATGAGATCCGCCCTGAGTACCTCAAGTCTCTGGATGTTGTGGGGCTGTCTTGGCTGACGCGGCCAAGCATCACGTGGCGGTCGGGGACAGTACCTTTGGACTGGCAGACCGGGTGGTGGTCCCTCTTTTTAAGAAGGGGGACTGGAGGGTGTGCTCCAACTATCGGGGGATCACACTTCTCAGCCTCCCCGGGAAAGTCTATGCCAGGGTACTGGAGAGGAGAATCCGGCCGATAGTAGAACCTCAGATTCAGGAGGAACAGTGTGGTTTTCGTCCCGGTCGTGGAACACTGGACCAGCTCTATACCCTCTCCAGGGTGCTGGAGGGTTCATGGGAGTTTGCCCAACCAATCCACATGTGCTTTGTGGATTTGGAGAAGGCATTCGACTGTGTCCCTCGCGGCATCTTGTGGAGGGTGCTCTGGGAGTATGGGGTTCGGGGCCCTTTGCTAAGGGCTATCCGGTCCCTGTACGACCGGAGCAGGAGCTTGGTTCGCATTGCCGGCAGTAAGTCAGACTTGTTCCCGGTGCATGTTGGACTCCGGCAGGGCTGCCCTTTGTCGCCGGTTCTGTTCATAATTTTTATGGACAGAATTTCTAGGCGCAGCCAGGGGCCGGAGGGTGTCAGGTTTGGGGACCACACGATTTCATCTCTGCTCTTTGCGGATGATGTTGTCGTGCTGGCCCCATCAGACCAGGACCTTCAGCATGCACTGGGACAGTTTGCAGCCGAGTGTGAAGCGGCTGGGATGAGAATCAGCACCTCCAAATCCGAGGCCATGGTTCTCAGTTGGAAAAGGGTGGTTTGCCCGCTTCAGGTTGGTGGAGAGTTCCTGCCTCAAGTGGAGGAGTTCAAGTATCTTGGGGTCTTGTTCACGAGTGAGGGAAGGATGGAACAGGAGATTGACAGACGGATCAGTGCAGCTTCTGCAGTAATGCGGTCGCTGTACCGGTCTGTCGTGGTGAAGAAGGAGCTGAGCCGCAAGGCGAAGCTCTCGATTTACCGGTCAATCTACGTTCCTACTCTCACCTATGGTCATGAGCTGTGGGTCATGACCGAAAGGACAAGATCCCGGATACAGGCGGCCGAAATGAGCTTTCTCCGCAGGGTGGCTGGGCGATCCCTTAGAGATAGGGTGAGAAGCTCGGTCACTCAGGAGGAGCTCAGAGTAGAGCCGCTGCTCCTCCACATCGAGAGGGGCCAGCTGAGGTGCCTCGGGCATCTTTTCCGGATGCCTCCTGGACGCCTTCCCGGGAAGGTGTTCCGGGCATGTCCCACCGGGAGGAGACCCTGGGGAAGACCTAGGACACGCTGGAGGGACTATGACTCCATGAAGAGCTGGAGGAAGTGTCTAGGGAGAGGGAAGTCTGGGCATCCCTGCTTAGACTGCTGCCCCCGCGACCCGGCCCCGGATAAGCGGAAGAAGATGGATGGATGGATGGAGGTAAAAAAATACATGAATAAGCAATTCCCAATAAGACCAGTAACATGCAATAATAAAATAAATAATAAGAAAGAAAGAAAGAAAGAAAGGAAGGAAAGAAGGAAGGAAGGAAGAAAGGAAGGAAGAAGGGATGAATGAAGGAAGATCAACCACTAATCTGAACATTGGGGGGCAAGTCCTCCAATGTCTATATTGGTTATTGCTCTGCTATAAATATGTTGAAATTATTTTACAGAATTTTACTTATTTTTTTCCACAACCAATATTGAAAATGTGGTCTGCAGGGTTAATCTGGTCCTGCTTATGAAATATTGAAATGTACATGAGTAATAAGAGGGAAAAAGGGTGACCATAGAGACAAATGAAAGAAAAGAAAGAGAGAGAGATTTTCCCCTTGGCTGAGTGTATTGATTGCGCACTGGCTCTTTCAGTAATCAGAGGTAATTTGCTGAGAGGTAGCGATACTGGACCAAGGCCACAGCAACGATTGTGCATGTGTGTTTGCTAGAGAAAAAGTACCAGAAAAGTGAAAAATAAAGATAGACAAGATAGAGTGGGGGAGGCTAGGCAGGGAGAATTTCAGTCATTTGAACACAGTAGGAAGTGGAAAAGGTTTAATTTTGGAGCTTGTGTTCATATGAGCTGTCGTGTGAGTGTGTGAGGGTTTAATTTGGGTTTCAGGAAATAGATGTTTGGCCTGACCTCTCTGTCCTTTAGTATACAAGACAACCGTAATTCAGATCATTTTAGTTCCCACCGAGTGGGTTGAGTGATGTGTGTTGTTGTTGTTTTTTATGGAATTTTTTACCTCGGCTTTGTTGTGCTGTTTTTAAACCGCTAAATTCAGCAATCATTATAAAATACAAACAGTTCAATGATGACTCCATAAATGTGGTCTATTTTAGGCATTGTGACAGGTAAAGTCCAGGGATCAAGATTTGGCTGGTTAGAACGGCCTAGTTAGCATCTGCTGATTAATGCTAACTACACAACATCTGTGAGTGCTAACAGGTTTCTCCAGGAAGGTTTTATTTGGTTAAAGCCTCCAAAGGTAAAAGCTGTCACTGGGGCAGTACCCTTTCAAGAGGTAAAACTTTGTACCTAAAGAATGCATTTTAGTACCTCAAAGGTACATATTGGTACCAAAAGTGCACATAAATGATATATTAGGACTTGTTTAAGTGTTTAACCCTTAAACGCATAGCTCTGGTCTTTAGTGACCTGGGACGTCATTCACTACCCTCCTCCTGTTTTTCCATTCATTTAAAAAAAAAAAAAAAAAAAAAATTATATTGGGTCGCTAACGACCCGAGGTGTCTAACTCTAACTGTCTGAGTATATTTGTACACAATAATGAAGTGATGTTTCATTCAAAGTAACCGCAGGCAGAAAACAAAAGAATAGCAAAACATAATCAGCAAAACTTGAAATGGCTCTGCGATTTACAATGCAATAGTAGTGTCACTGTCACTTGATGGTGGATCTGGTGAAGAAGTGGTCAGCGATCAAATATTGATTTTGAAGATGTTGAAAATATGTTTGAGATCGCGAATATGAGCCAGATGCTGAATGTACTGGCAAATGAGCTCTGACGAAGACAGTGATGATGATGGTATAAACATCTGCTCAAACAGACCCTTCCAAGCTTCAAAAGGTAAGTATGCTTTATTTTATTCTTCTGTAATTGTTACTCTAATATCAGGAGAGTTTTATATTAACTCGTGATAGGTAGAGACCCATTTGTGTTGATATAGATTCGGGTCGCTAAAGACCCAAATATGTAATAATGCTTTTTGCTTGCGGGTTTCTCTATAGAGCTCCCCCTACAGCTTCGGAATAGATATTTGACAACTCTGTCGTAAAAACTAGTTGGTGACTCTCCCCCCTCCCTTCTTCTCCCTCTGGTCATGTGCATTTGTTTTCAAAGAAGATGAATGTCCACTGAGGTATGTATGATACACAGAAGGCTTGCATATTAATGTATGTGTGCAGTGCCGTAAAGAAATTCGTTACATCGCGAGACCTGATATCACGCGATACTTCCTGATGCTAAGGCCGACAGCCCGCCAGCCTAAAGTTGCAAGGGTGTTTTTTCCGCTCACAGGCACTAGGGGAAGCGAAATGGCCACCATTCAACACAAAAAAAGTCATATAACCATTCCAATGACTCCGAAGCTGTTCAGTTAATGTAAATTAAGCTAAAAAAAAAAACTGCATAGTTCCCCTTTAAGGGTTAAACCATGACAAACGATTGTTAAAGCATAATGATTTAAAATGTACTTAAAAGTGTACTTATGTGTGTTAAGAAACAAAGTGGTCTTTTATTTCATTATTAATATATTATTTGAAAGTATGTTTTCTTTCTCAACGGGTTAAGCATTAACTTACCTATGCTAGCAGTTTCAGAATTTCAGAAGGTCAAACATGTTTTTATTGTGGTAATCTAAGCTTTTCAAACACCTAGCCACTCTGCCCTTTCAAGAACTGACCTGACATCGGACTTTCTATCTTTGCCATTATAGAAGAGAATATTAGCAAACATCAAAGTTATCTTGTGTCATTTAAAAAGGGCACAGGGTTCTCAAAACCTAAAGTGATTGCAGTGAGCCAAACATAGCCCAATCAATAACAGAACATCTGATGCCACAGGTCACCAGCCAATGCAAAGCAGTAAGAAAATGGATTAATGGATGAAGGTAAATGTAATGACAGTGTATAAAGGATAAGGGCATGTAACCTGTAGAGTTATTTGGAAAAAAATGTTGTTTGGAAAAAAATATGTTTGAACTAATATCACTAATAGTTATATTAGTTAATTTTAATTAATTAAAATTAATTTGCTGAATCAGTAAGCTAATGTAATTCTGTTTAATTGTTTAATTGATTAACAATACTTATAGTTATGTACAAACACAGCAAGCTTATCCACACCAAGCTCCCACAGTCCAATGAGACCAATTGTGTGAATGTGATCAGTTCTGAGAAACCACTGATTTTTATTTCTTTATTTCTTTATTTGTTATTAGAGATATCAAATGAAGCAGGATGCTATAGTGTCATAAGACAGACAACAAGTACATAGAGCCATGTGTTTTACAGCATTCTTTATTGATCTGGCTATCACTAGATGTATTTTGAACCATATTTTGCCTGGAGAGAAAGTGTCCTTTGGCTAAGGAAAAGCTGCTTCAAAGGAGCACCATTCTGAAGCGCTCAATATCCTGAGGGGCCACTGGCACCAAAAATAGACGTTATTTTCACAGCTGTACATGTGTGGTCCCATGCACATGAGCATGGTGGTATACACATGCACACACACAAATACACACATGAAACATGTGAGCACATCCATATACTGTACAATAGGGCTATGTAGGCACTCATACTCAAGACAAGCAGTTCCCTGCACACTTCTGATGCCCATCAACATTCAAGAAACAATTGAGCAGAAAACCCTCCGAGACATTATGAGAAATGACATTTATTAATGAGAGAGGTAGAGAGAAAAGACTGTATACAAGGTCATGCAACACAACAGAGGAAAACATAATTCGGTTGGCTTTTTTGTCATGCGACCCAATCGTTTTCATTTTGAACATTAACACACACTACATGAGCGCAATGAGCAGCAAGGCTACAACAAGCCAACTGGGATTAAACCCAGTGTTTCTCATAATTACTGATATTTATTAAGTGCTATTGACTGGCAAGGGCATTATTATACAAACTCACACGCAGACATACACTCATAAACAACCCACTGCAGACAGCTGTTTAACGAAGCTTGCTATTTTAATCAGTTTCCTTGTTAACAGAAGATGATCAGTGCACAAGTGCAAACAAGCTGAAGAAAAATATTTATGTTATTGTGTAAGGACCACCCATTGGCCCAACGACGGAATCCAATGGTGTGGGCGAAGGTATAATGCATGTAGATATTTTACTTGCGCTTCTGTAGAGTTCACTTGATTAATGAGAATTTAGTTTCAATTTTACTTTAACTCTGTACTTAATCTGACTCCAGTTTTAAGTCACTATAATGTTTATACTGAGATTATTACTCATTTTAGTTTCACTGTTAATTTAGACATTTGATTATTCTAATATCCCCTCACCAAAAATGTATATTTTGTTATCACTTACTCATCCTCGAGTTGTTTAAAACCTGTATGAATTTCTTCATTCAGCTGAACACAATAGAAGATATTGTGAAGCATATGGGTAACCAAACAGTTGATGACCCCCATTGACTTACATAGTATATTAAAAATATATATATACTATGGAAGTCAATGGGGCCCATTACCTGTTTGGTTACCGACATTCTTCAAAATATCTTCTTTTGTGTTCAGCAGAAAAAATAAATTCATACAGGTTTGAAACAACTCATGTATACAGTGAGGAAAATAAGTATTTGAACACCCTGCTATTTTGCAAGTTCTCCCACTTAGAAATCATAGAGGGGTCTGAAATTGTCATCGTAGGTGCATGTCCACTGTGAGAGACATAATAAAAATAAAAAAATCCAGAACTCACAATGTATGATTTGTTAACTATTTATTTGTATGATACAGCTGCAAATAAGTATTTGAACACCTGAGAAAATCAATGTTAATATTTGGTACAGTAGACTTTGTTTTCAATTACAGAGGTCAAACGTTTCCTGTAGTTTTTCACCAGGTTTGCACACACTGCAGGAGGGATTTTGGCCCACTCCTCCACACAGATCTTCTCTAGATCAGTCAGGTTTCTGGGCTGTCGCTGAGAAACACGGAGTTTGAGCTCCCTCCAAAGATTCTCTATTGGGTTTAGGTCTGGAGACTGGCTAGGCCACGCCAGAACCTTGATATGCTTCTTACAGAGCCACTCCTTGGTTATCCTGGCTGTGTGCTTCGGGTCATTGTCATGTTGGAAGTCCCAGCCTCGACCCATCTTCAATGCTCTAACTGAGGGAAGGAGGTTGTTCCCCAAAATCTCGCAATACATGGCCCCGGTCATCCTCTCCTTAATACAGTGCAGTCGCCCTGTCCCATGTGCTGAAAAACACCCCCAAAGCTTGATGCTACCACCCCCATGCTTCACAGTAGGGATGGTGTTCTTGGGATGGTACTCATCATTCTTCTTCCTCCAAACAAGTTTAGTGGAATTATGACCAAAAAGTTCTATTTTGATCTCATCTGACCACATGACTTTCTCCCATGACTCCTCTGGATCATCCAAATGGTCATTGGCAAACTTAAGACGGGCCTTGACATGTGCTGGTTTAAGCAGGGGAACCTTCCGTGCCATGCATGATTTCAAACCATGACGTCTTAGTGTATTACCAACAGTAACCTTGGAAACGGTGGTCCCAGCTCTTTTCAGGTCATTGACCAGCTCCTCCCGTGTAGTTCTGGGCTGATTTCTCACCTTTCTTAGGATCATTGAGACCCCACGAGGTGAGATCTTGCATGGAGCCCCAGTCCGAGGGAGATTGACAGTCATGTTTAGCTTCTTCCATTTTCTAATGATTGCTCCAACAGTGGACCTTTTTTCACCAAGCTGCTTGGCAATTTCCCTGTAGCCCTTTCCAGCCTTGTGGAGGTGTACAATTTTGTCTCTAATGTCTTTGGACAGCTCTTTGGTCTTGGCCATGTTAGTAGTTGGATTCTTACTGATTGTATGGGGTGGACAGGTGTCTTTATGCAGCTAACGACCTCAAACAGGTGCATCTAATTTAGGATAATAAATGGAGTGGAGGTGGACATTTTAAAGGCAGACTAACAGGTCTTTGAGGGTCAGAATTCTAGCTGATAAACAGGTGTTCAAATACGTATTTGCAGCTGTATCATACAAATAAATAGTTAAAAAATCATATATTGTGATTTCTGGATTTTTTTATTTTTATTATGTCTCTCACAGTGGACATGCACCTACGATGACAATTTCAGACCCCTCCATGATTTCCAAGTGGGAGAACTTGCAAAATAGCAGGGTGTTCAAATACTTATTTTCCTCACTGTATGATGTCAGAATTTTCATTTTGAGCAGAGCAAAATCAGTATTTTAACATTTATGTTCATGCGTTTCTTCTGTAATATTATCTTTTTATGTATTTCTGGAGCGGAGAAGAGTGTCTGGTATTTGCCATCTAGTCATGCGTTACACTTCGTCTTTTATAACTAAGTTAATAAAAAATGTATGCAATGCACTTACTGCCTCAGATGCGACCCTTTTAATTGCGGACAAAACACAAATCTGCGATATTTGCTGGTGAAAAACCATTTGAGCTTCATTTTGGGAAAATGTTGATAATAAAACGACCCATGCAAAAGTGTCCGACCAAACAAATAGCAACAATACTAACTTTAACAACTATGGGCCCTATTTTAACGATCTGAAACGCAAGTATCAAGCGCGAAACGCAAGTAAGTTTGTGGGCGGGTCTTGGGAGCTGTTGCTATTATACCGGCGGGATAAATGACTCTTGCGCCTGACGCAAATCTAAAATGGATTGGTCTGAAGTAGCTTCATTATTCATAAGTGTGGTTTGGGCGTAACGTGAAATAAACCAATCAGAGTGTCATCTCACATTCCCTTTAAGAGCAGGCGCGCTTGTTCTATGGCGGATTCCTATTATAACGGCGGATTTGCCAGGCGCACGCCAGGAGCGTTCACAGCCGAGGAGACCGACGTTCTCGTCAGGGCCGTAAAACACAGAGAAGTGACGTTGGGGATGGAGAAACACACCCAAATTAACTTCGGTTAAACAGGCGTATGATAATTTGGGTAAATGTGTAAGCTAGATGTATGCTTTTACTGTCTATCTATCTATCTATCTATCTATCTATCTATCTATCTATCTATCTATCTATCTATCTATCTATCTATCTATCGTAATAATGTATGATTTGCAAAAATGAAAACTGCTGCTTCTGTGTAGATGAGAGAATCAAAGTGTATGCTACATTGCGTGTATGCACATGCTACATTGATTATGGCCAAGCATGCGCCCTTAAAATAGCATATGAATAACATGCGCAACGCGCCACTGACTTTAAACTAGTTTTTTTCGGTCAGTGGCGGAATTGTTTTCTAAACCTGCAAAATAGCATGAGGGAACGTTTGCGCCAGAACATGCCTCCTCTTTGCGCTGAACCGCCCCCGGGAGCGCAAGTGTATTTTTTAGTTAACCGACGTGCGTCTGTGGAGGGAAAAGTCCGCTGTGCAAAATAGGAATGATACATGCGTCGGTGTACAAAGTCAATTGCGCTGGGTGCAAGATAGGGCCCAAGGTGTTTAATATATATATATATTTTTTTTTTAATTTTTTTTTTTATTTCTTGAATAGTAGAGGTTCTACACTAACCTGCAATTTTTGCTGGTTTTAAAATACCACGCTGGATATAACCTGCCATGATAACATCCTTGGATAAACTCTTGCGATCCAACAGCTAATGCTAGCACATTGCATTGCGACCTACATAGGATGACTTGACAACTCATTTCACTCGCGTTGGATGCGTCAACGTCACATTTGCATAGGCCATACTATTTCAATTCATGATTGGTTGACTGCCAAATTAAAATCTTAAACATAACTATAAAATAACTTTATTAACCAGTTAATGGTAATTTCAAATAAGCATTTCTGTTCAGAACGTTTAAACTTAATATCATTTAAATTTTTATGTTCCTGTTAAAATTTTGTTCATTTCTGGTTTTTGTTTTCTTGAACCGGTTAGGAGCCCTGCTCCTCTTGTTTCTTTTATCCGCTTCATGAACTGCATTTCCCGTAAGTCTTTGCCTGAACTCATCATGTCTTGAATTCTGCCACCTTTTTGTCATTATCTCGTTTATGTTTGCCTATTTATACCCTGTGTGTTCATTCACTCAGTGTGAAGTCTTGTTGGTGTTACACATTTTTTTCCTAAGTGCTACTTCTTGTTTCTCTATCATGGTCTTGATCTTCTGCCTGTCTCCCTGGATTTACATGTGCCTTGGACTTTTGTTTTTATTTGGATGGTTTGCGTTGTGGTTTTGACTTTATACCTGTTTTATGGATTACAATTATAGATTTCAGTCAATAAAGCTGCATTTGGATCTTCAACCCAAGTCTCGGAAGAGTATGTAACAGAAGACTTCACCCTTTACAGATCCAACAGTCGAGTGAAATCCAAATCATCACGGATCAATATTGTCTTTGTCAGGAGAACCTATCGATCAAGGAGTATGTACAACAGTCTTGTGAGTTGTCTTACTGAGTGTCGTTTGAAGAAATAGCACCAGAAGCCTGGAGTCATCAGAGAACAATACATGTTTCACATTATCCACAGCCCAAGATTTGCACTGTTGGCACCAATTAAACTGCCATTTTGCACTGGCACGAGTGACCAAAGGTTTGGCTATAACAGCCCGACCATGAATATTGACTTCGGTGTAAACAGGAGTGTCAAGGTGCACATTTAATTCTGCAGTGAGTTGGGCAACTGTGGTTTTATGTTCTTTTGGATACACTCCGGGTTAGTACCTGGAAATCCCTTTCAGACAGCTTGCTTCGACAGTTACTCCTGTTGGATGTGGTTCATCCTACATTGTGATATGCCGACATAACCCTGGATACCATAGCTCTCGATACACCACAAAAAAATGCTTTCCTGGTCACAGATGAGCCAGTGAGATGTCCACCAACAATTTATCCTCTTTTGAACTCTGATATGAATCCCATTATGTTGTGTGGATTGCAATATTTCACGTACAGCTGTGCTATTGCTCTGCTAATTCAACCTTAATACTCTGCCACTACTGATGGAATGTAAAATCAGTGAAGATTGGCAACTCATATATAGGCAGGAAACCCTCAACACCATATTGTCCAATGTTTCAGTTTCATTGTCCACCCCTGTAAGTAACATAGTCCTTCAACCAACTATGATTTCAAACATCAAATTTAGATCTGGCATGTGTGTAGTGTGCAGTGTTCTCTGACAGAGTTGCTGGTGTGCATGGAAATGCAGTGAGATGAGAAGAATTCCATGTCTTTCCATCACTAAGAACTACCCCCCCCCCCCCAGTCTTTTGGCAACCATGACCAGAACAGTAAACTTTCTTGTGTCCCTTAGGAACATGCAAGGGATTCCGTACCCTCACTTTATCACCCTCCTGGAAACAAGGAGTTTGTCCAACTTTTTGTGTTGCAGCTACACAACCCTTTGGTGAACAGTCATGTCAGATGGTGGGTCCACAGGAGCAGATGACAAAATAGACAGACTTGTGCGCATTTGCTTGCCATAGAGGAGCTGAAAGGGTGAAGTACCAGTTGGAACATGTTGAGTGGATCAGAAATAAACTTACTGTACCACAACAAGTCCAAGTAAAGTGCGCAAAGTAGATACATTAGCGGCATCAGAGTAGGGGCATTGAGAATCGCCTGTACACGTGATTCATCAGGAAGATGACCCTCCGCTGAAACAGTATGACCTAAGAACAGCAGGCTGATGTCTTTATTGAGCTGAAAATCAGCAGCTTCTAGTCATTGTAAGACCCCTTGAATGATTGCTTTGTCATGCATAAAAATGTCACATCCATGGATGATAATGTCGTCCAGGTAATTTTCAACCCCTGACAAGCCAGTCATGAGGATGGATATCATCTTCTGAAAGTCACAGGCGCTGAAGCCAGTCCGTAAGGAACGCGGCAAATTGGAACAGTCCGTCATGAGTAATTAAGGCTGTGAGATCAGGACTTAGTCAGGTCAATGGTAGAGAAAACAGTAGAACCTTTTAGAGCAGAGAGTAGTTTATCCATGTGTGGCAATGGAAAAGAGTCCATAATCACTGCTTTATTTGGCTCTCTGAGGTCAACGTACAACCTTATTTTACCTGACGTTTTTACCTTACCTGACATCCATGCAGAAGCGTCAATGCACTCTATCACCCCAGCTGCTTGCAAGCGAATTAATTCCTCTGACAAAGCCCTACGAACAGAGAGTGGTAGACAATAAAGATTTTTGCACACAGATATGATGGTTTCGTTCAGCTTGATGCTGTGTATAAAGTTTTTAGCACATCTGAACACAGTTGCCTCAGCAACAGTACACTGAAAGACTGGCACAGGAAGGGCATTAGGAGGCAGGACTTGATTGTTTTCAATCCTAACATGCAGACATTAGGTCTCTCCCCATGAGTGGTGTCCCTTTGTCCATAATGAAGAACGTAGCAGGAACTTAGTGGTTATGTAGGGAAACGTTGGCTGACAAGCATCCAACCACTGGAATTTGGGCTTTTGTAAATATTACAAGCCTGGCTGTAGGTTCTGACAGCACATCGTCACTAAAATGGCATGCAAAAGTGCAGTAGGGCAGGATAGAAATGGAGGTCTACCACAAAAAACCACATCACAAAAGTCTTTGAGTCAGAAGTACTGTAGATATACAGTAGTTACTTTGTTTGAAATGCTGGGAGTTAAGCTGAATGTTCTGTGTACAGTACAGTCATTTCTGGTCATTTAATTTCACGGACCTTGCATGTGTTTGATTGTGCTGATCGGCACAGTTTGGCGTAATGTCCAGTCTTTTTACACTTCCTGCATGTTGCTGTTGCAGCTGGGCAGTTTGCAGTATTAGCTACAGTATGTGTCCCTCCGATCCACAACGAAAGCATGACTTTCTCTTCCCCACATAAGCACAATCAAGAGGTGCATGTGTCACATTGTTATTCATCGTGACTTTGAATCATTTAATCAGTACTGGCACCGAACATGAAACAACAAGCTCTCGCAAAGCAGCAACGTACTGTATAGCTGTCTTGTAAGGCACCTGACAGTGTTTACAGACGGCGTGGCATTCACAGTTACTGTATGTTAGCTTTCAATGTATTCTCTGCATCCTTATACAGTACGTTGTACCGGTTTTAGGCAATGTGTAGAAAATCCATTGTCCCTCTGTACCGAGGCAGTGAAGCAGTACAACTGTCTGTTTTTCGTCAAGCCAGGCATCCCCTGTGGCATCAATAACTCGTAGTTCATTTTCAAATATCCACAGCCATGTGCTGAAAGGCATAGCAGACTCCCCAGGGGAAGGCAGGAAAAAAAATATATATTAGGAAAAAAAGGAACTTTAGCAACAGCCATCTTCATGACCAACTATATCGAAAAAAAATCCACAGTAGTAAGACAGTACACCCCCTGACAAAAGTCTTGTCGCCTGTCCAAGTTGTAGGAACAACAAATAATAACTTGACTTTTAGTTGATCATTTGGAATCAGAAGTGGCTTATACGAAAGGCAAAGGCCTCTAGATTACGCTTATTTTACCAAACTAAAATCTTAACATGGCTTGATTTTTAATTATTTAATTAGGACAGAAAGGTCAGACTTTGCTTAGACAAAAGTCTTGTCACATCGTTAAAGGATTCAACTAATCACAGATTAGAGTGTCATCTGTGACAAATACTGTAATTAACACATTCCCAGGTGTGTAGAAGAAGAACCCCAGCACACCCAACCTTCATTTGAAATGCATCCTGACCTCTGACAGCATGCCAAAGATTCTACCACAGACCAAAGTGCTGATCATCAAGAGCCTGAAGATCAAGTCTCCTGCTGAGGTGGCAGACATCTTTAATGTATCTAAACGTCAAGTGGAGAGGATAAGAAAAAGATTTGAAGAAACTGGTGAAGTTCATGACAGGCCCAGGTCAGGCAAGACAACAGTAAGACAACTGTTCGAGAGGACCGTGTGTTGGTTCAACAGTCCAGGGCCAGCCCTTTTTCGACTGCAGCAGAGCTACATAACAACTGGTCACCAGAAACCCCTGTATCGACAAGAACAGTTTGTCGAATTCTCTCACGCAGTGGTCTCAATGGCCGAATTAGTGCTCAGAAACCAGCATTAAACAGAAGACAACTAAAAAATCGTGTTGCATTTGTCAAGGCCCACAGCTTGCAGGAAGGATGGACTGTGGAAAAGTGGCAGAAGGTTGATTTTTCCGATGAATCATCTATTGAACTGCATCCCAATCGTTGCAAATACTGCAGAAGACCTATTGGAACCCGCATGGACCCAAGATTCACACAGAAAACAGTCAAGTTTGGTGGAGGAAAAATCATGGTTTGGGGTTACATTCAGTATGGGGGGCGTGCGAGAGATCTGCAGAGTGGATGGCAACATCAACAGCCTGAGATATCAAGACATTCTTGCTGCCCATTACATTCCAAACCACAGGAGAGGGCAAATTCTTCAGCAGGATGGCGCTCCTTCTCATACTTCAGCCTCTACGTCAAAGTTCCTGAAAGCAAAGAAGGTCAAGGTGCTCCAGGATTGGCCGGCCTAGTCACCAGACATAAACATTATTGAGCATGTCTGGGGTAAGATGAAGGAGGAGGCATTGAAGATGAAACCAAAAAATCTTGATGAACTCTGGGAGTCCTGCAAGAATGCTTTCTTTGCCATTCCAGATGACTTTATTAATAAGTTATTTGAGTCTTATGTCCAGTATGTTCTGTACTGTACATTATTTCTGTTAAGTGACGAGACTTTTGTCTAAGCAAAGTCTGACCTTTCTGTCCTAATTAAATAATTAAAAATCAAGGCATGATAAGATTTTATTTTGGTAAAATAAGCGTAATCTAGAGGCCTTTGCCTTTAATATAAGCCACTTCTGATTCCAAATGATCAACTAGAATCTTATTATTTGTTGTTCCTACAACTTGGACAGGCGACAAGACTTTTGTCAGGGGGTGTAGTGAACCCGAAAACAGTATTTGATATGTCATGACTTAAAGTCGCCCTATTATGCTATTTTAAAGGTTCATACTTTTGTTTTAGAGGTTTACAACAGGTTTACATGCATCAAAGGTCAAAAAACACTTTAATTTTCTCATAAAATACATTGAACATCACCACATTTTTCAATGATTCTCAAACGACTTGTTGGATTAATCAGTCTCTCTAAATCCCTCCTTTCCGAAAGCCTACTCTGCTCTGATTGGCCAGACGGCCCAGTCTGTTGTGATAGGTCTACCACTTACAGAGCATGTCGGATGAAACGCTCATTACCATAACTGAACATCAGCTCCGGAGGCTTCCTAAAACTCAGAGATTGTATACACTGTAAAGACAGTAACGTTGACGTCAATTTGACCATATCAATACGAGCGCGAGTCCGATGATGAAACATTGGAAGAACAAGTTATTCAACCCGAACCTCCATCGCAATGACGACTTGAGAAGGATGTTTCTCAGTGATGTGTCACTCAGTTTGATGTACATTATGGAATGTTGCAACTGTAATTCCTCACCATCAGCATTTACAAGTGTATGTCCATCATCAAATTGATGTGTATATTTCTAATTTATTGCATTGCACATGCAGGAACTGTAATAACTATTTCAATAATGGTGCATACCTTTGCCGAGCACTAACGTGAATGACTGATGAACATTAAAGTTTGCAAAACAAATCTTGCTCCATCCTTTATCTTTACTCAAAGTAGTAAGAACGACAGACAATCTGCATTAATAGACACAATTTTAGGTAATAGTGGCCCACAGCTGATTTGCAGAACTATTTCAGTAAAACAGAAAGACATTAATGACCTGAGTTAGCCGGTTAGCCGGAAATGTACACAATATAAAACACAAAACTACGTATTTTGAACACCCGGTGGAAAATATACATAAAAAATTATTCATACTTACATGTGATTCTGAGGACCAAGCTGGTCCAAATAAACTGGGTACTGACTGGTACTGACCCATCTTTCAAAAGCAAGCATTTTGTAAATCCCGCGTTGAACTCTTTGAGAAGAGTTTTGAGAAGCAGTTGTCAGTATATGACGTTTGAGGGCTGGTCAAGTTGTTCACGGGCAGACAAAGTAGGCGGGCATTATGCAAATGCCTTATCTAGTGATGTGGAACCGTTACGCAGTGGTATTCGAATTACAGATGACTCGTTTAAGCGGTTCAGAGTCGATTCTTTCTTTTGGGAGACAATAACTTTATTTATCATGCACTTTCGACTTTACAACTTCACAACTGTGTGTTTGCCTGTCTCAAAGGAATTTTCAGTGGAGCTGAGATTAGGCTTATGGTTCTTACACACTTCCAAACACAAACATCTCTGTGCTTTCTTATTAAAATCCACACTGTCAACCAATTAATCATGACTGATGTGCATGCTAAAATACATGAAATCTCTTCTGACAGCAACACTCAAATATATCTGCCAAACTCGGCATAACCAACACTAACACATACACGCACATCCAGTATATAAATCATGTCCATTTTTAGCATAGTGATAGTGAAGTTGACCAAGTTGACCATTCAGCCTCCAACTGGACTAAAACCTTGAAGTTTTTTTAATCTGTAGTGTGAGATATCGAATATGATCTTCTTCATCAAGATTAATTGTAGACTGACACACAGACACACACACACACACACACACAGGTTTTAAATGGGTTCCTAGAGGAGAAGAGATGAGTCAATAAAATAGTATGGCACATTTGTCATCGGTTAGACAAACAGCCAATGCAGACAAAGAGCCTCAAAAGAATTGTTGAAATGTACACAAACAGACAAGCACATAAACACAAACATATGCTACCAAAGAGCTCTATTATACCTGAAGAGAGCTAGCCATCAGCAATCACATTCATTTCATGTTCTTGAACATTGTTCTTCGGCAGTTCTTCGGCTTCAAAAATGCATTAAAATCAGCAATACGGTGAAATATTGTTTTACAATTTAAAATAACTATTCTATTTTAATATTTTAAAAAGGTTTTTTTTTTTTTACTTGAATTTTCATCAGCCATTACGCCACTCTCCAGTCTGTCACACGATCCTTCAGAAATCTTATGTTCAAGAAAAAATCCTTTATTATTACTAATGTTGAAAACTGTTTAATATTTTTGAGTAAACCATGTTACATTTTTAAGTATTATTTGATGAATAGAAAGTTCAAAAGAACAGGATTTATTTGAAATCTTTAAAAAAATTATACATATCTTTACTTTCACTTTAAAAAAAAAAATACTGACCCCAAACTCTTAAATAGTATAGTTAAATTTACACTTTTAAGAACCTTCCAAAAAGAAAAGTGGACACTAAAGAAACATCTACTTACTGTAATGTAATTAGAGATTATGGAAAGTCATTTTTTGGTTAGAATAAACAGCATTATTGAATAGCTGTTTTTTGTTTTGTTTTTTTCAGATGGTGTAGCTATAGTGTACTGGTAGATATCAGTTCAATTGGGTTCTATATAGGAATAAATGTCTTGAATGATCGACTGCACAAAATATTTACAATATACATAAACAAAAATAATCACACAAAAAAGAGCACAAATTTAAGAATGCATATATGGGGGCATTTCATGTGGTGAATTTATTCAATCTATTTGGATAATTAATCCTCATCCTTTTTTGTTACCTTGAGAAAAGCTGTAAATATGCAGAGGATTAGTGGTATGCAGACACACATATGTGAATGTGTGATATTTATTGCATATCCTAAATGTTCTTATATGAAGAAACAAGTATATCCTCTGTAGTCACGTTGCTATGGAGACAGCAGGAGAGCTAAGAAGTTCATGGACAAGCTTATCCTTAATATTAACATTGAGGCCTTTGAAAAGTGTGTTTGTGTTTCAGCCACTTCAAGGTCGAGCAGTATATAATCAACATAAAGGAATTCATAGAGGAAATCACGCAAAACATTCTTATTTTGTGCGTACTGTAAGTATTTGTTTGATTCTGTACATGCACATATATTTTTTACTTTGTTTTTCTTAAAATAGGAAATGCTATAATCGTGAAGAGGGAATGCTAATGCAAAGCTCATAATGAGGACTTAGGGTACCAAGCATGAAAAATATTACAATTAAAAACGTTTTAATCAAAGGCATGGCTTGCATTTCAATTAGCTTTGGTGCAATTACGCACGCCACTTGAGATTTGAGGAAACGAGGGAAATGGAGAGATTGTCTTCCTAAACTTTTATCTTATTCACATTATTAATTTAATATTTATTTATTTCTGCTTGTTCTCTCTCTAATAAATGCTTTCATAAAATGTCTCCCAGATGCAGTGCCCTTGATCCTTTCTAGTCCATTCCCACCACTTCATGAAATACATTTCCCATAATCCATTGCCTGGACTCATCATGTTCTGATTACTACCACCTGTTTATCATTACCTCGTTTATGTTTGCCTATTTAAACCCAGTGTGTTTATTTACTCATTGTGAAGACTTTCTGAATGCTACTTCTGGTTTCTTTTTCATGGTCTTGATCTTCTGCCTGTCTCCCTAGATTTGCCTGTGCTGTAGACTTTTATGATTATCTGGATGGTTTGCTCTGTGGTTTTGATTTATTGCCTGTTTTATGGATTATGATTCTGGATTGCCCCTATAAAAGCTGTGTTTGGATCCTCAACCTGTATGTTTCAGAGCAGTTACGTAACAAATATAACAAATAAATAAGTTTTATTATATTTGTATTTCATTGTCTGTAAATGCTTTATGATCGTGTAGTTAAAGTGACAGAATTAAAAAATCAGTGGAGGCAGCGGCAGGTGTAGTTCAGCGTGTGTGGATATTTTCTCAGACTCTATGGATGTTTGTTTAGAAGCAGTAATTGAGGCACTTGATCAATGTGCTCACCAAATCTGTATCGATGGATTAAATGTTAAATTTATATCCAGTGTCAGAAATTAAATTTTACATTAAGGGACATTAATTTGTTTGTTTTATACTTCTGAGTGCATCTTTCTAACCAGTCCTTTTAAAGTATGTTGAATACTTTAGTTGAATCATTTCATCGAAATAAATACTCAGTCTTAACAATGTAACTAGGTTGTTACCACCATCAAATACAAAAGTATCTGTAAATAATGCACTAAGATAATAAACAATCTTCTAGGATATGTTTGAAATAACTGTCCATCTCTTATGTGTCACTTATGGCTAAAGTAAAGCACAACAAGACAAGGAATCTTGAATAAATCCAAAAACCTAACAGTCAGGAAATCGCAGGAGAAGAACGTAACTTAACCACATTAACATTGACGTTACCAGACAAATGAACATAGTAAACTCATGGCTTATGATGCCTTAACGAGTTTCATGAAATATGAGATTCCTAGTTAAAAATTGGACATGAATGCCCTCTCAACTTGTATTTACCACTGGGAAGTTTGGGGATAATTTTGAATCCCAAGTTCCTGAGATGGGCAGGCCACAAACTTTAAACATGGCGGAGGGGAGAACAATTGTTGCTTTGACTGGTGTTCTTTATAAAAAATGTCCACAATTGATTTGTCTTGTCGTTAAAGTATAGTGCATATTTACATATATGAATAATCATTTGAAGCATATTGTATGTATTATACACAACGAACATAGCCTATATTTGACCGAAATTCCAGAATCGTCAGCTAGCTTACTATTGATAGCTTGGTGAATGTTTATGTGGTTGTCAATGAATGGGACACTAAATATCATTTTGTCTTTAATAAGATTTTCCCAATTAATAGGCAAGAATAAACTAACTCTGAACACATGCAGGAAGACAGGGAAACCAAAACACCATGGCAATAAAACAGAACACAATTGTTACATTATGTTAGATTAGGTAGGTACATTTTTATGTAATGTTGCTTCAGTTTTTAGAGTTGTTGGAAGTGTTTTCTATTTGTGGTAGTTTATTCATGGAAAATCACATTAGCGATACAACACTCTCCTCAGAGACTGATAGTTGACAGTTACAGGGCACTGGGCTGTCTGCAGAGGTGTCTGATAATTCTAGACAGGCCCAAAATAAAATGAAATCTATCAAATGTTAGATGACAGATAAAAACTACAGGGGCATTTTTGCCTGCATATTGGAAATATCTAAAAAAATATATATTATTTTTTTGTCACATTTAGTGCCTTGAGCCCTGGTTCATTTCTGACCCAGCTGCCAACCCGCAAAATATTTTATTTCAGAAAAACGTCCATTAGTGTAGTTTGCATCCATGAGCTTACGAGAGATGACAATATTCATCAATTTGCACAATGTAGCCTGGTGGTTTTGCCTAGCAGAAAAACAATCCATAAAGTTTGACCATTTTTGAGAAAGACCTGTAACCTTAGGTTGTTCCAGGGGGACAGTGGCTGTAACAAGCGTACCGCAAATCATGGATAAAATGTTCCTGCCATTCTTTGCCTTGTACTCTATTGTGGTCAACTTGAAGACAAACATGCACTTGAGCAGCAGAGGAGTTTAATTCAATAGTTATTTTCAAACACAGCACGCTGTTGCTCTGGTTTTGGATTGGATTTGATTGCCTTTATTAACATTATTTACAATTTATTTGGGTATCCTTCCTATAGGGTCTCAGAGTTGAATTTTCATTACATTTTAAATATCCCAGACTAGACAGTGGTCAGCTCTAATTATATTAATGGGGCTGTGGCTGCACAGTGCAGTCTGGGAGTCAGTCATGGTTCAATACATAAATAAGGCCTCATGAGTCCATTCATGCATGCACAAACACACACACACACACACATATTCTCTGAGAACCAAACAAGTTTAAGTCACATAAACTGACTAAGACTATAGGTACCTATATCAAATGGACACACACTTTCTCTTTCCTCTTACTTGGTCTGTTGTGTTTCCTAAATATCTGTTATGCCAAGTTCACACTACAGGATTTTTAAGCCCGATTTAAGCTCGATTTGCAAGTCAAAGAACTCGCCGTCAGGTCGTGCTGTGATCGTTGGGCAAATAGTGGGTGATCAGCGCTCACCAATCTTTATGTGGGAAGTACTCAACGACGCATCAAAGAGGCTCGTCGACGCCAACGTCCATTTTCAAATAAACATTAACAACTGTTTCGCGTCACTATCCGTTCCAATCCTCGCGTGTGTTTTCGTGACAAAATGTGGTTTGGGGACCAGATAGAGTCGTTGGGTGACAGAGTTGTTGTCAGCTCATGTAGTGTGTGACCCCCTGTTGCGGATCATTTACGTAGTGTCACGTAGTGTGAACACCACAGCGACTTCAAAACTCCAGATTACAGACAGCAAGTCATGTAGTCTTAACAGCACAGCGAGCTTCTGACGTTTAAAGTTGTGTAGTCTGACTAGGCATTATATTTGTTTTGTATTCATCTGACACATGTACCAAAAGCCATCCTCACTGAAAATTACTGCCTGACAGCTTCACCTCGGGCTTTGCCAAAGGCATGCTTATACAAAGATACTAAATTAATCGTTTCAGTTAGACATTATTGTGAATTATCATTGTGTCTATTGCCATCTTTTTATGTGTCTATTGAGATTAATTTAAATGATAGTGAGGTGATTTGGGGAATTTTTTTAATTACTAGCATTTCAGTCACTCATTGTGTCTTCAGCCATTTTATCTTAATGAAATATTCTTTGGTTTCCTCAATGAAAATCAATCTAGTTGAATCTATGTTTTATTAATTTCTAAACAGTGTAAAACAAAGTGAATAACTCTCTAACAGCATGGCCAAACACAGATAACCGAACATTGAGGAAATACTCAATTAGCCTGATTAGCTGACAGCCCAACATTAGCATATTAAAAAGCACTGAACCGTACACACAAAGGTAAATGCAAGGTGTTCATTTGAAGATATTTTTTTTTCCCTCTGCAGTCAAACTTCTTTTTATCAGCTTCCATCTTTTGAGGATAATGATAAATTTTGTGAATCAGACATAAGAAAAAAGGCTAAAATGCTACGCTAACAAAATGCTGATCATTCAGTTCTCTCAATAGCCTAAGTAAAAACAGCTGTGTTTGCATACTTGGCAGAACTTTGATAGTGATGTTTCTTTGAGCTGGATTTGCATGTGACAACTGACAATGACAATGCGCTTGCCTAATTACTTTCTCTCTGTCTTTTCCACCTTCCAGCTTCATCACACTCTCTTTTTTTTTTACACAGACACCTATATAGATGTAAAAGCATAAATGGGAATTGTGATGTTTTTTAATATTTTAAATAGCTGACAGTTTGAGAAATATTGCTCTTTTGGAATGGTCTCTTGACATAACATGCGTTCTCTATTATCACAGAGAGGGAAAGGGATGATTGCCAGCAGCAGGCCTGTCATTATAATAACTATACATCAATTGTGAACAGAAATACCATGTTGCAATATGATTAACAAATAAAAGGCACTGCATAAAGCCAAACAAGTAAGAGCACTTTTCCATCAGTTTACATCAATAAATGGCCTGCTGATGTATGTTTGTGTGCATATTTGTGAGTGTGTTAGCTCAGACCTAAGGCATCAGACTCACCATTGCCAAAACCCAGGCCGTCACAATGGTTTAACTCAATGTAGAGAGATAGCAAGAAAAAGGGTGAGCAAGCCAGAGAGACAGAGAGCATGATTATGGTAACCATCCAACATCATGGTAAAAACAAATGGCTGAAGAAAAATGAACGGGTAAGAATGGGAAAGAGAGCACACACAGAGATAATGAGTGGTGCGGTTGGATGTGTATGGCCACAGGTAGTGTCTTTACAGCTCTCTCCCTCTCTTTCTTTATTTCCCTCCCTCTGATGCCTGTCAGGGTTATCCGGTCTGGTTATTTTAAGACTGCACAACAGATCACACATACATTGTTATGACAGTTGGATGCCCTGTTAAATTAGGGATAGCTCCTTTCCTTCTTTCCCATTCCCTTTCCGGGCTCAGTTTAATTAATTTAATGAGGTTTAATTTATTTAATTTCAACTTATTCAAATTAAATAAGCTGACATTTTAATGTAAATAATGCTCTCTCTCTCCATTCTTAGAAATGACTTGAGACTAAGACAGACTGCTGCTGGAGTGTGGCTTGAAAACCCCAATTAACAATGTCTGTACTGTTCCTTTAAACTATGGCACATTGTCAAACTTTATTTTACATTTGCTTCAGCATAACTGTTTCTCTGTAGAAATTTGGACAACTTTTGTGTTTTGGTGAATGCAATTCAAATCTGCTTTTGTAGTTTGAATTTAAAAAAAAGCCAGTGATTTGAAGTTATTAGTTATTTTGTTTCAGATTCAGATTTCAAATAGATTTTTCATCAAAGTGTGCGAAATGTTTCTAAACACACATATATGCCCACTCTTTCCTCGTAAAGGATCTATAGTATATGACATGTACTGTGTCAAACAGTGACGTGTAAAATGCCTCTGTCACTCATGTTCTCTCATGCATCTTGTGAGTTCAACACTACGGCAAGTTGTCATGATAGACATTTCCAGTTTTCCGTCTTGTCTTTCCATTCTGACTGCTACTCACCGTTGTAGTATAAGGAAGTCTATTGGTATCGCTGCGGCTTACATCCACAGTTGCATTGCTAGCAACTGATGCATACTGTATACTGATACCAGATATTGAGTAGGCCACTGTTAGAAAAAAAAATACATGTGACATAACATAACCACTACACTGACATGTAAAACAATGGTCACGAGCTGGTTGTCACATCAAATCAGTGTTGTGTTTCAGTATTCTTTATAATACGAAACAAAAATAACAAAAATACTAATGTCAGAAATAATACAAATGTTTAAGTATAGTCAATATAAAAAATCTTAGCAACAGAGTATATATTAGAAATGTCTTTCAATGTGTCTGACAGCAGTTAATGCAACTAGACCAGTGAGATTCAGTCTTGAGGCTAAAGATATTTGTAAAGTTAAATTTGTTTCATACTATTTTCTGCAACTATTTTCTAACTTGTGAAAGACTGGACTGGATGTAAAACAGATTCATTGGACACTGACAAATGAGCCTCTATTATCAGCACAGTTGGAATTTTATGTTCTCAGAGTACAAGTTTATTTTTATTTTTTTAAATGAAACTTTACTTCATGTACATGAATGTACATGTACATAGATAATTTTAACACAATAGAAATAGTTCACACTTGAAATAGTTAACCCTGCGTCATTCGAAACCCAGGGTAAACTGAATCCTGGGTTATCTTGCTTCAGGCTACACACTGCTTATAACTGTTTTGGGGTTAACAATTAATCCTGGGTATTCATAAATTGACATTTCAGATTGTAAATTCCTAAACCTGGGTTAACGTTCTTATATGCATTTTTGCAAGGTCAGTGTCATTGATTGGATGAATGCAGCACGCAACCTGTTTAAATAAAAGCTCTATTGCACATCCTCGTATGGCCTACTGTACAATGGAGTTTAAACTGAATGGATAGTCCGGACGATAAAGGTAAGAATGAAACGGTCTCTTCACTCAAATTGTCATGTTTTCTATTAGCATTTGACATTTTTCCTCTCAAACGCTGAATTTACTGTTTATTATACAATGTGCAATGTTTCTGTGACTGTTAAAAGTGGTGTTTTAGAACTACGATAACCTGGGGTTAAGCGCAGTGAGAAAAGCCCCATGGGGAGCTATGATGAAAACGTACTCGGTTACTAACGTAACCTCGGTTCTCTCTAGAAGAGGGAACGAGTACTGCGTAAGATATCTTACGCTAGGGGAAAATCCTTTTTCCGCGAGATATTGAAGCCAAAAATTATCCTTAATTTTGTAATAATGCAAAACGCGTTGCGGCAGCATGCAGACATAGGCGAGACAGCTCGCGCGCCTATTGGCTGCTCTGCGGCAACTGCAGCAGCCTATCGAGCGAGGCCTGGCGTGGTCTAGGCCTATAAATACCGCTCGCAGGCAGCTATTATCTGGTTTTTCATCATCGAAGCAACCAGAGCGTGTGCATGCACGGCAAGATACGCAGTACTCGTTCCCTCTTCTAGAGAGAACCGAGGTTACGTTAGTAACCGAGTACGTTCTCTTACGAGAGGTCTCTCGTACTGCGTAAGATATCTTACGCTAGGGGACCCAATGCAAAACGCCGTGCATGCTGAGATCTGACACCAAAGACCCAAGGGCGAAAGCCCGGGGTACATATAGTGCACAATCACTCAGGGAACTCACAGGGAGTCCAGGAAGAGGGAGGGGCGAAGCCGCACTCTTCCACATATGGTAGCGTCGCTGAGACGCGAATTTCATCATACAGACAGGGCGGGGTACGGCCTGAACTGATGGGGGAATGTGGGTCTTACACAGTTTGCCCAGGCACATCTCGTGCTGCTACTTTTTTACTGTCGAACATTGAGCTGTGCTCAGTAGACGCAGCATTCTGAGCTGACGCATCAGGTCAGATAATACTGGTAAACTTAGACCGACAGCAGCCTGACCTGCAGGGCGGGAACCTCTAGGTTATAAAACCTTATAAATGTAGACGGGGAGGCCCAGCCTGCCGCCATACAAATATCTTGCAAGGCAATCCCACTTGACCAGGCCCACGAAGAGGCCATGCCTCTCGTGGAGTGCGCTCTGACACCCAACGGGCACTGCATGCCCTTGGAGGCGTATGCCAGCGCTATAGCATCAACTATCCATCTGGATAGGCTCTGTTTCGACGCGGCTAGTCCCTTAGAACGTCCGCTAAACGAAACAAAGAGCTGCTCCGTCTGTCTGAAACCAGACGAGCGAGACACATAAGCTCGTAATGCCCTGACTGGGCAGAGGAGGCTCGCGTCTCTTTCCTCATCAGGGACCGGTAGGGCTGACAGGGAAATAACCTGCGCCCTAAACGGTGTGTTGAGGGATTTCGGAACATAACCGTGCTTAGGTTTGAGTATAACTTTTGAGTCATTAGGCCCAAACTCCATGCACGCCGCGCTCACAGAGAGCGCGTGCAGATCCCCTATGCGCTTCACCGAAGCGAGAGTCAGCAAAAACACCGTCTTGAAAGACAGGTGTTTCAAATCGATTGACTGTAAAGGCTCAAATGGCGCACCTTTCATGGCTTCCAGAACCGTAGAAAGGTCCCATACGGGGACTGAGGGAGGTCTGGGAGGATTCAGTCTCTTAGCCCCTCTAAGGAAGCGGATGACTAAATCGTTCCTTCCTATTGACTGACCAAGCGTTGTTTCTGAGAACGCTGCTATAGCCGCCACATAAACTTTGAGCGTGGAGGGGGCCCTGCCCCCATCCAACAGCTCTTGTAGGAAGGAAAGCACCTCCGCCACACCACAGTCTGTGGGTGACACACCACGGGCTGTGCACCAGCCCGAAAACACTGACCATTTCGAGGAATAGAGTCGTCTCGTAGACGGAGCTCTAGCCTGCGTGATCGTGTTTAATACTCCTTCAGGGAGTCCAACATGTACCCGTTGATGGCCCAGACATGAAGGGACCACAGTTCCGGGTGAGGATGCCAGATCGAACCGTGGGCCTGTGAGAGGAGGTCTCTCCTCACTGGTACTGGCCACGGGGCAGTACTTGCTAACTGCATCACGACTGGGAACCAAGGTTGGTTTTTCCAGAACGGTGCCACCAGCAGTACTGAGCATCCTTCTTCCCTGATCCGTTCTATCACCTGAGGCAGGAGAGAGACGGGGGGAAAAGCATAGAGCGGGTGGCGGGGCCACACATGGGCCAGCGCGCTCCTGCTCTTTGAGAAAAATTCCTGACAGTGAGCGTTTTCTTGAGACGCAAACAGGTCTACTTCCGCTCTGCCGAATTTCTTCCACAGCAGTTGGACTGTCTGTGGGTGTAGGGACCACTCGCCTGCCGGAACATTGTTCCTGGACAGTCTGTCCGGTCCTATGTTCAGGACCCCTGGCACGTGCGCTGCTCTGAGCGAGCGCAGGTTGCACTGAGCCCATACCAGGAGGCGTTCTGCCAGCCTGTACAGGTTCTTGGACCTGAGGCCGCCCTGGCGATTTATGTAGGACACCACAGACATGTTGTCCGAACGGACCAAGACGTGGCGTCCTTTTATCTGGGGACAAAAACGCGTCAGCGCGTTGTCTACTGCCAGCATTTCGAGGCAGTTTATGTGCAGGAGCTTCTCCCGTTCCGACCACTGGCCGAAGAACGGTCTGCCCTCGAGCAGCGCTCCCCATCCCGAGGTGGACGCGTCCGTGGACACCACTTTCACCCTCGAGGAAGTCCCCAGGCTTACACCTAATTGGTACCAGTCGTTCGCTCTCCAAGGTTTCAGAGCTGTGACGCACTTCTGATTGACCCTGAGGCGAAGCGAACCGGATGCCCACGCTCTGCGTGGGACTCGCGCTTTCAGCCAAAACTGCAGCGGGCGCATGCGGAGCAGGCCCAGCTGGAGCACTGACGATGCTGAGGCCATGAGACCTAGCATCTTCTGAAATTTCTTGAGCGGGACAGACGCGCCGCAGCGAAACGCGTTCGCTGTGCGCTGAATGTCTACCGCGCGCTGTGGTGATAGTCGCGCTATCATGGACAGCGAGTCCAATTCTGTGCCCAGGAAAGATATCTTCTGACTGGGTAACAGAGAGCTCTTCGCCCAATTGACACTGAGACCCAAATCCTCGAGGTGATCGAGTAAAATGGTCGTGTGTTCCATGAGCACTGCGCGAGATTGCGCTAGAATCAGCCAATCGTCCAAATAGTTCAGCACTCGTATGCCTCTCATTCTGAGGGGTGCGAGCGCCGCGTCCATGCACTTCGTAAATGTACGGGGTGCCAGGGACAAACCGAATGGCAGGACTGTGTACTGATATGCCTGGCCCTCGAAGGCGAATCTCAAATATCGCCTGTGACGTGACGCTATCTGTATTTGAAAATACGCGTCTTTCAGATCTATTGACACAAACATATCTCCTTGGCGAATCTGCACAAGGATTTGTCTGGTCGTGAGCATCCTGAACTGTCGCTTCACAAGCACTTTGTTCAGTTGCCTTAGATCTAGTATGGGTCTGAGACCCCCGTCTTTTTTCGGTACCAGGAAGTATCTGCTGTATAGCCCTCCTTCGCTCTGAACTTGAGAGAGAGGCTCTATGGCCCCTTTGCTCAATAGTTTCGTCACTTCGGCTCGAAGTAAATGTGCTACTTCTGTTTTTACCGTGGTCTCGACGCGCGCCACATAGCGGCGAGGGCGTCGGCGAAACTGCAGCGAATAGCCTCTTTTTATAATGTTCAGCACCCACTTCGAAACCCCGGGCAGCTTTGCCCATGCGTCTGCATGGATAGCTAGGGGTTGAATACGAAGCGCGCTCCGCTCGCTCAGCGATGGAGAGGCTTCGGCGTGCTGCAACACAAGCATCGCGCTCGTGACATTTGAGGCATGGGGCGCGCTGATAACAGCGGGCAGATTGCCCGCGCTCGACTCCTCTGCGGTGGTCAGCCGCGAGGGGGAGGGCTGGGCGGTTCCCGTGGGAACTGTCATGTCTGTGTGTGGATGTGGGCGCGGGACAGCGGGCACATTTATCACACCGAAAACATCGTTCGCTTGCGTGAAGCGAGTGCACGTTGGTTTCGTTTTTACAGAAACCGTGAGACATGCACAACGCGGTGTTAGTGGGCACTGGGTAGTGGGCACTTTCACCATGTTTGAAGCGCAACCGATCTGAGTCGGTTTTATGTGCGCGAGCCCTGTGTGACAGGCTGTGCTTGTGTGTAGGGATGGGCACTGGGCAGTGGGCATTCTTACTACACATGAAACACCATCGGCCGTAGCCGGGACACCAGAAAATACACTCTTTTGGGGATTTATCTGGGTAGCCGTGAAAACGGCATTTGTGTGCAGGCAAGCGGGTGACAGAACCGACTTGTTGGCTGCAAAAAACACTGGAACAGTCACATTTGCTGGAACTGGACGAGCGAATAACTTTGGTGTGAGTCTGGCCGCAGCGGGACTCAAACACCGTCGTTTTCCTAGCTGTGCTAGGACGACTTCGGGGCCTCGGGCTTCACCGTAATCCTAGGTCGCGGGCCACGTGCAGCGGGGCGGCGACCGGATGAGCGGGAGCGCGGTCTCGCGCTTCGGGCCTGGCGGCGCTGTGAAGTGGAGGCAGTGGACTGTGGCTGTGAGCTCTGAGCAGACGGTTTCGCACGGCCTGCTGCAGAGCTGGAGCGCTTCGGGAGGAAGTGCTTCATAGCCTGTGACGCTTTCTGTACCTCTGCGAATCTCTCCGCGAAATCCTTGACGGAGGATCCAAAGAGGCCTGTGGCGGAAAGCGGGGCGTCGAGGAACGCGGTGCGCTCAGACTCGGCCATTTCCGAGAGCGTCAGCCAAAGATGTCTCTCAGTCACGGTGAGAGAGGCCATATTCCGTCCAATGGCTTGCGCTGCAGACTTAGTAGCACGGAGAGCGAGGTCCGTGGCACTCCTTAAGTCCGGCACGCAGATCGCTTCAGGCCCTTCCTCATCCAGCTTACGGAGGAGATCGGCCTGGAAGATCTGAAGCGTTGCCATGGTGTGCAGCGCTGACGCAGCTTGCCCGGCGGCGGAGAAAGCGCGGCGGAGCAGGCTTGACGTCGTGCGGCAAGCTTTAGAGGGTAGGGCCGACTTAGCACGCCGTCCAGCAGAGGGCGGGCATAAGTGGGCCGCTATCGCCTCTTCGACCGGCGGCAGCGAAAGGTATCCTTTGTTCTTGGCATCGTCAACAGCGGAGAATGCCGAAGAAACAGCAGGACGTACTCTAGCCGAATAGGGGGCGTTCCAGGACTTGGCGACTTCTTCGTGTAACTCAGGAAGAAAAGGCGCCGGTCTGGACGCAGGCGAAGCGCGCTCCCCAGGCAGGAAAAATCCATCCAGCCGGTTGTGAGCGGGCTGCTCAGGCGAAGACCACTCGAGGCCGAGGCTCGCCGCGGCCTGTGCGAGTACTCGCATGAGCTCCGTCTCGATGGACGCTCTCTTGCCTGAAGACATGCGGGCAGGGGGCGCGGGGTCCTCAGAGCCCGCCCAATCCTCACTGCCTGACGCCAGGATAGAGCAGGAATCATCCTCTCCCAGCAGGGCTTCCTCATCCACGATGTCAACGGAAGCGGCGGCAGACGGCGGCCGCTGTCCGTCAGGAAGCGAGGGTGACGAAGCCGGGGAAGCAAGCGGGCGAACCGGCGAGCTTTGGCGGCTGAGGGAGGGTTCCGGGGCCCGCTGGGCACGGCGCTTTTTACGGCGCGACGCCGCGGCGGCCGGGGGAGCAGTCTCGGTGAAGAAAGGCTAGGCGAGTCCTCAGAGTCGCCATTGCCATCAGCTTGCAGTGAGGGCAGCCGCCGTCAGCGAGCGCGAGAGCTGCATGTTCCTCACCCAGGCAGGAAACACAAATCACGTGGCGGTCCCCGTCGCTGAGTGTGGCTCTGCACGAGCCGCAGGAAGGCATCTTAAAAAAGACGCTAGCTCTTTTAGAATGTGTGTCGCGGCGGCGACACACACACACAAAAGTACAGAGTAATAGAAAGGATATAAGCGCCGGAAAGCGCAGCCGGAAGGCAGGAAGGCGGCGCGGCCAGCGACTTCAGTGACTCGTCCCGCTGAAGGTGCTCTCTCTCAGACGGCGCGGCTTCTTCTCCGGCTCCAGCGATGCGTGTGCTTCGCTTGAAGGATGAAAAATCAGATAATAGCTGCCTGCGAGCGGTATTTATAGGCCTAGACCACGCCCATTTCGGCCTGATTGGGTCTGGCGTCACGCCAGGCCTCGCTCGATAGGCTGCTGCAGTTGCCGCAGAGCAGCCAATAGGCGCGCGAGCTGTCTCGCCTATGTCTGCATGCTGCCGCAACGCGTTTTGCATTATTACAAAATTAAGGATAATTTTTGGCTTCAATATCTCGCGGAAAAAGGATTTTCCCCTAGCGTAAGATATCTTACGCAGTACGAGAGACCTCTCGTAAGAGAACTATGATGTTATCAAGCTCCAAAAAAGAACCATAAAAGTAGACCATGTTGAATCTAATAGTCAAAGTTAAAGGAGAAGTTCACTTTCAAAAAAACTTTTGCTGATAATTTACTCACCCCCATGTCATCCAAGATGTCCATGTCTTTCTTTCTTCAGTCGCAAAGAAATTAAGGTTTTTGATGAAAACATTCCAGGATTTCCCCCCATGTAATGGATTCTATTGGGACCCAAACGGTAGAAGGTCCAAATGACAGTTTAAGTGCAGCTTCAAAGGGCTTTAAACGATACCAGACGATGAATAAGGGTCTTATCTAGCGAAACGATCGGTCATTTCCAAAATAAATAAAAAAGTTTAAGTTTTATAAGCACAAACGCTCGCCTTGCTCTGTTCTGTGATGCGCGTTCGTGACGTCACGTAATACGCAATTACGTTGAAAAGGTCACGCTTGACGTGTTTACAAATGTGCAGGAGGAGGACCATATACACATTTTCAAATGTATTTGTGTCAGTTTATCGTTTAAAATGCCCATTTCGTGTGCGTATCCTGGGTGTTTTAATATTAAAAAGCCAAAAAGAACATTTTCTTCAGGACAGAAATTTTTCAAGCGTGACCTTTTCAACGTAATTGCGTATTACGTGACGTCACGAACGCGCATCACAGAACAGAGCAAGGCGAACATTTGTGCTTATAAAACTTAAACTTTTTTATTTATTTTGGAAATGACCGATCGTTTCGCTAGATAAGACCCTTATTCATCATCTGGTATCGTTTAAAGCCCTTTGAAGCTGCACTTAAACTGTCATTTGGACCTTCTACCGTTTGGGTCCCAATAGAATCCATTACATGGGGGGAAATCCTGGAATGTTTTCATCAAAAACCTTAATTTCTTTGCGACTGAAGAAAGAAAGACATGGACATCTTGGATGACATGGGGGTGAGTAAATTATCAGCAAAAGTTTTTTTGAAAGTGAACTTCTCCTTTAAGTAAAAGTAAAGATACCTTTATGCAAAGTAACTCAAGTTAAAGTTACCCATGAGAAAAATAATCTATGGCTTATTATTATTAACACAGTGTTAGAGTCTGTGCTAGTCTAAGTAGGAGTTGTAACTCGAAAATGGCCGATGCAGTGATTAAATAATTGTCTTACTACAGTGTCCCAGGTTTGCACAACACAACAAAATATTCCAGGTACCAGAAGTTGAAAACATAGTTGAATTTAGTTGCACTAAAGTGGATTTTAAAAGAGAAGAAATATTTGTTAAAAAAAAAACCTGCATGTATCCACTCTTCTCTTCTCAGATTATTTATTATAAGCTTTTGTTTTTACAAATTGTTGCTATTGGGCAGAAACCTTATATATTTCTATATTTCATTTTTAATTGTTTTCATAAATCATTACTCTTTGTCACCATTGTAGCGACTGAGATAGATCATAATTGTTGTTTGGTATCAATATCTTTTTTAGTATATTATTACTGCAACAAAATCAGTAAAAATAAAAATAAAAATCTAACTATGATGTTTCTATTTTCAGAATTAGGTTGTTTTATTTTAGCATAATCCAACTACTGTAGTTCATGAAATTATTATGTTTTTGGTTGATTGGGGGTTGCACAAATGAAAAGGTTGGGAAACACCAATTTAGAGCATACAGTGCAAATGCAATGGTTCTATATTGCAAGGGTAATCATTTTCTTAATTAGCTAAGCTTTAAACACTGTCCAATAATCCAAAATCATGCTGTCCCATCCACCCAAACTGTAAAGGCCCATGTACCTTTATTTTTTATTTTACTATCTGTGTACTATTGTACTACTGTGTATTGTGTACTGGAAGCTTTTTCTGTCACCAAAACAAATTCCTTGTATGTGCAAACTTTGGCAATAAAGCTCTTTCTGATTCTGATTTTACATAATGCGTGATATGATGCCGGCCTTAATTTTTTTTTTTAATGTGTCTCAACTGAAGGGTAAATCACATAAGATAAAGAACAAATGTGCTTGTCCAACCCCACATACACCCACCAAGCCTCACACACACGCTTGTCACAGAATGTTTATCCCCCTCACACATAAGTGCTGCTTGTCAGGTTGATTTTCACTCATACATACAGCTGATTATTAGTGCTGTCCTGATGGTGCACTGTGGATCTGATTATCAGATTATCGCCTGTCTGAGGTGGAATGGTGTTAGAGAGGGGGAAAAACAGTGCGACCTTCAGAAAAACCCCAAAGAAAAAAATGTGCTGGTGACTCACAATGCTTTTGTTAGCTTATTCTGAAGGGGACAAATGGCAGGACATTTAAAGCCAATAGTGAAGGTTACCTTTGTCACCGATGCATGGTTGTCAAAATCACAGCATATTTACCATGATAGGATGTGCAAATGAATGTCCTGCATGCATTTAATCATTTAGCAGATGATTTTATCCAAAGCTTTAGTTTTATTGTATAGACATATTATTCCAACTTGCCATTACTCAGATTTTAACATATTTTTCTATAATATTTAACAATTTTTTTTGACAAAAAGTCTGTGAGGGGTTAAAGAAATGGATATCTGGGTTTTAGTGGAGCATCTTTTCAAATCCAAGTCAAAACAGGAACGCTAACTTTTGCTAACTAACACTAAACTACAATAGCACATTTAATGGATATTTTGCTTTATATGTACACTTGGGGTATAACAGTACATGCGCCCTTCTCGAAACATCACGGTACGGACTTCACGACATCACGGATGGTTCAGTGCATACAGTCAGACGACGAATACCGTCAGTCACAGGTGATCCACACTCCAATCCAGAAGGGGACGCGCACGGTAATGCAACACTGTTTGCTAACCTCCACAACAGGAAAAAGAGCAGAAGAAGAGACGATCTATGCACCAACCCAAAACAAGGGCTGCATCTGAAAACTTAAGCACCTGACTTGTTGCCTCACTGCCTTATAGGCAATAAACATGCAGCGCTTGCGCACGAAGGTACCTCACAAAACTGATTTCGGACAGACTTCTGAGGCAGCGTAACAGTTTAACCCTTTGACTCATATGATCACACCGGTGTAATCAGTCTTGGCTTGGCTGGCTCAGTGCTTGTCATATCACAACTATTGTTTTCAACCACATAATGTTTATTTTAGGTTTCATACATTTAAAATCACATAAGTACTAGTAAAACAATACATTTATAATTTGTAAAATACACACTGATGGCAATAAAAAAAAATCCTTTTAATTATGTAATTGACAACAAGTTTTATTCATATCAGATACAGATTGTGTAGGTAACTATAAAGTTTGCTCTATTCTTCTCCCACTTCACCTGCCACTTACTTTCACGTTTTTGGGGAGAAGTGGATGAATTTACGTGTGGTAAATCAGACAGATATGATTCTCTGAATTGCGGCGCAAACTAACATGGGGTGCCAATCGAGCATTATAGATTAACTAACGTGATCATTATAAAGTTTTTTTTTTACAACAAAACATTCACATACATGTATTTAAGAATCGCAATATCGGTTAGTTGATGACATAGCTAACAAGTTTTGTGAATATTTTGAATTAAAAAAAGAAAACTTAATAAAAGTGATACATCTGTCATACTACAGTGTCTCACTTGCGGGAGAAATATTCACTAATTGCTATTTATTTATTTATTTTATTTTTTACCGGACAAGCCCGAGTCTTCTTGGCTCCATTGTAGGGGGATGGGATTTCTTGGGGCTTTGTAGGGTAATGGAGAGATGGGGTTGGCCAAAACAGGAATACCACAGGGATGGTGTGTGGAAGAGAAGGTGGTATGAATAAGAAATAGCGGAAGGGGTGGATCAGTCTCATCAAAAACATGCGCCGGCCATTGCATTCCTGCGGCTTCCCTAAACCAAACTGGGCAGCCCGGGGTGGCGGTCTGGGGGGAAGGCGTTGTCTTTTCACAATTCTCACTACCAGACTCGGGCTCGTCCGGTAAAAAATAAAATAAATAAATAAATAAATAGCAATTAGTGAATATTTCTCCCGCAAAGGGTAGATTTAGTTATGGCGACTAATTAACCCCAAGTCCTATATCCATATCCCCCCTACATATTGTAAAGAGCGACACAGGAGACAGGAGCACTATAAAAATTTTTTTTTTTTTTTTTTTTTTTCTAAATTGTGGAAACTGACAATTACATATTGGCTCAATAAATTACTTCCACATAATTACCCACATACAAAAAGATACATTGTACTCATCTTAAGGCCCTCACTTAATATTACAAATTTATATTGACTGAACATATTTAATTGTGCTCAGTGAATCTATCAAGTCGAAGTGAAAAAGACTTGGCTGAACAAGTCTTACATAAAAAAAAAAAATTAAAACAAAATCTGTATGCATAAGCAAAATGTGCCCGAGGAAAACCATTGGTATGGAGAATTCAAATGCGTATGCGCGGGAGAGCGAGCGGAGCCGAGCCAGCCGGTCCTGAAGACCGAAACAAACACTCCCAAGAGAATACAGATATTCATCATCGGGGCAGAGAGCCGTGAGAACGGGACTGTCCAGGGGATTTTCTTCAGCCATTTCCCTCTTTTTGGGTCCTTGAGTCCTTGTTTAGGTCTTGCATTCTGTCACGGGTTGCAGTAGTAGATAGCTCATGAAGACAAGGGATCCTTAGATCCCTAACAGTAAGAACAGTATTTAATTTAGAAACTCACAGGGATATACAGGAGAAAGTAACAACCACATACAACCTGATGTACAAATTAACAACACCAACATCAATACAAGACAAGGGAGAGACTGAAGGTGAAGGCTGAAGTGCACAGGCAAACAAGGGGGCTAACAAAATAATTAACAAGACACACCTGGACAGAATACTTAAATCAATATGTAACCATATAAACAAACAGGCAGGGGACTAGGATGACAAAACTAATTAGCAAACTGAAACAGAACATTTTAGGTGTGTTTGACATCGGCTGCGGCTGGATGTAACCGATTGGCGAGAGTTGCCGCGTGCAGGCGGGAAGGAGAATTTCTGCTTCCCGTAGTGACTGCTCACGTGGTGTTTGCATACTTTACCACAGCTGAAGTTAAATAAAAGTAATATTTTTCTAACAATAGACGTTTTAGATACGTTTCCATTTAATACTTTATGTATTGCTAAATACAGTGTATGTTTGTTCAAGAATAAAGTTCAACATTACCCTATTCTATTTAAATACCAATGTAGTGGGGTCTACGTTTTTTTAAATCAGTTTTATTTTGATAAACATGACACAATATAACATTGCGACTACATGAAAAGAGATTTTACTGTTATAAAAAACAATTTTGTAAGCATTAGTGGAACTAAAGTTGTGAGAATAAACACGAAACACACGTAATTGTTGTCATGCGGTGAATCCGGCCAATCGTGAAACAGCCGTGTTATCATCAGAGCTCTTGCAGCTGCTCTTGAGAAACTGCCCTGGCTGAGTCCTCCAGCTGCTCTCGAATCGCTCTCGCGGTACTTTGATGGCATACCTCACAGTCACCTGCTTCGGTGCTGCAAGTCAGACAACATTTCTAACCGGCATGCACTTGTAACCCAGGTTAAAATTTCAACTTTGACAGAAACATAAATACACAACCTTTTACTAGTAGCCTAAGCCACATGGACCTTACCACCTCTCCCCTGTTAGGAGCACTGACCAAACAATTTCAGAGCCCAGTTACAGCCAGAACAATGATAACAGAGAAGTAATCACCTACTATCAGGGTAACTGATATAAACCCACCAGAAGTTCAACGTATGGTGGTGGAACATATTGTAAAGAGCGACACAGCATCCTCACAGGCACACACATCTTTCAGGCTCAGAATGTTCTGTGGAAAAATCCCCCGGCCAAGTACTGAAGTTGACTATGAAACTTGGAGAAACAATGTGGAGCTCATTCTGCAAGATCCTTCCTTTCCTGACCTACATCGATCGAGAAAGATTCTAGATAGCCTTCTGCCACCAGCAGCAGATGTAGTCAAACACTTAGGTTGACGAGCCCTTCCTTCAGCTTACCAAGACTTACTGGACTTACTACAGGTATTTCTTAAACACGCTACAAGATTCTGGTGAGAAGCCATCATTATACTTACAGCAGTTGCAGACAATTCTTACCAAGTCAATAAAGTGAGGGGGTGTTTCTTCTAAAGAAGAGAAGCTGCTTAAACAGTTTTGTCGAGGGTGCTGGGACAATGTGTTGAGACCATCCAAATATGTTACCTGAATTGCTTCTACAGTTACGTAGTGAGGAAAGCAAGAACACGGCAAAAGAGAGTAGAATGAGGAAACATCTTGGAGCACATAAGCAAAAAATTGACTCTCAGGTTGTATCTCTCTGCCCTACTGACAATGATCCCGACCTGACCACAGAAGATGGAGTATCTGATTTGAAAAAGCTGGGTTGCCAAACTTCAAAGCCAACTTACCAAACGCAAGACCAAACATGCTTAAGAGTGTATGGTTAAACCGTTCAACTAGGTTTCCTCTTGGGTGATATGGTGTAGTTCAAACGTTATGAATCCCAGAAATTTCACACAGCTCTTTAATAGTTTTGGATTCAAAATCCGGGCCTTGATCACTGTGTGTGTTTCAGGAATGCCATAATGAACAATGACATTTTCCCAGAAACACTTTGCTACAGTCATGGCTTTCTGGTTTTGAGTAGGAATGGCTACCGCATATTTTGTAAAAAAAAAAAAAAAAAAAACGTAATCACCAGGATGTCCTTTGTGTTGCTGGAATCTGGATCCATTGAAAGGAAGTCCATACAGACTAATTCGAGAGGTCTGGAGACTTTGATGTTAACCAATGGAGCAGCTCTTTCTGGTAAGGCTTTTCGACACACATCATTGCAAGTCTTTTTCTTATGTCCAATATTGTTTGCCATTCTGGGCCAATAGAAACAAGTTCTGGCAAGATCCAGGGTTCGTTTTAGTCCTAGATGACCCATATCATCGTGTAGACTTTTCAGAACCACATTTCTGAACTCATCTGGAAGAACCAACTGATACTGAATTTCTTCCAATGGTTCTCTTTCTATAAATAATCCCATTCTTCAGCTCCAACTACTAAACCTACACTCAACAGAAATGGAAACTCTGGTAACTCTTTTCTCACTGTTGGTGGAGAAGTGTCTCCAGATTGTAACTGATGTATAACTTCTCATATTGCAGGGTCTGCTCTCTGTTTTTCCTTTCCCGTTTTTTCATCTTCAGACATACTAGGAACAACAGGAAGCCCATCAAAATATTAAAAACTCTCTGGTCCAGCTTCTGGAAACAAGGACAGGGACTCAACCAGAGGAACACTGTCCACCACCCAAAGTTTCACATAGCAGATGTTTGTCACAAATGGCTTGAATTACTTCTTTGGAAACAAAATCAGAGTTCTCAACTTCGGGCAGGTGGTGCAAAGAAAATTGGCGAATACATTCCTGCTCCTTCAAAGATACATTCATTCGTCAGGCCATCATGGGGACGCCTTGAAAGACCATCAGCATCCAGGTTACACACTGCTTCAAGTCAGCCACCGATTGGTCTGCGCAAGGCTGTGTGAGGTCGAACAAGTCTAATGAAAACACAGAACATACACGTGACACACATATGTTCATATGTTCTGTTTTTTGGTTCAAAATATTGCAAGCCCACAAGTACCATTTGAGAGAGAGTGAGTGGGGAAATGTCACCAATTTCATCAAATCACCAATAATCTTTTGTTTGCCTTTTTTAAATTCCATGTTAAATAATATAAATCTCATAGCTGCGACCTCTTGCAACCCAAATCACCCCTTCCTTCCGCCCTGTTCCCCTCTCTGTCTAAGTCACTGTCACACATGCATTAGTCCTTCAATCTTCTATTAATACACACAGTAATTTCAGCTTCCCTCCATTCCAATTACCTCCTGCTTTGCACTTTGTAGGCACATTCATCTAATTCCCTCATGTATGAAATGATCTCTTGTCTGCTACTGGCCACACCATTAAGTTTAGGCTTGTTCTTGACTGATAAGCTTTAGCATTATTAAATGATCGCCAAAGCCACTTCCCTCGGTTTCCTCCATGGAGGATTTTGCTGCTTTCATTCAAACACTTTCTAAGGAGTTAGCAGCCCTTAGAAAGTGGCAGAATTATGGGACAGTGTCTGCAATGATAAGACGAAGGCTATATTCTAAGAGGAAGAGCTTACTGGAAGTCACTCAACAGACTGATCAACAGATGTCACTTAGTTAAACTGATCATTACATTACTTTGTAAAATGTTGAAGGCCATTACAAGGTTTAGGGGAAAAAAAAGAAAAAAATCTTACTTATTTTATGTACAAAATAAATGTTATGTTATTTATTTTAAGTATACAGTTTGATTAAAAAATTTTTTTTTCTCAGCTCAGGTGAATGGAGAGATGTTATAATGAAAAAGTGTTTTAACTGAGATTTCAGGTTCTCGGGTTTCATGGAAATGTTAACTTTATTTGAGATATTTCTCCTAATATTCCTTAAGAAAAAAACCCTAAAGTAGACACAAATAACACAGTGGTTGAAATTCAATATGAGAATTTAAAAAATGAATGTAGACAGGAACATTGTATGAAAAATGTTCAAATTTAAATCGAAATGTCAGGTTTTTGATAGCAGAATTTGTAATCTTGACAAATCTGAGCACAGTTTGAGACTGTTAAGATCAAATAACAAAAACACAAAAAGCAGAGGAACAAAACTGAGTAAATCCACAAAGAACAAAACTACAAAGGACTACAAAATGTGGCAGACACGATAGAAACAGAACAAAAGTCCAGTAACAAGCACAGATAACAAATAACAGATGCATGAAAGATGACCAGGGTTTTTAGTTTCCCAGGAGAAAAATCTGGAAAGCAGGAGACTTAAAAAGTCCCTATTTGATTGAGAAACAACTGATACATTAACAATTGAGAAATTAAATCTCTAATTTGTCCTGTGGTGTGTAATCTAATGGATTAGGATCTGTGTGATAAAGGGGAGCTTGAGAGTAACCAAGATTGCAATTTTGCTCATTCTTCATTAAACAATCTACTGAATGTCTAATTGATTAATGTCATTGTATTGTATTATACTGTAGGTGATACAATATTGTACTGTATACAGGTTCTACTGAATCACACCAGAGAGTTTAAAAGCAAGACCTGGGATTGTTCTGTCTTTAAATAGCAGTGAAAACAGTGAATCATGAAGACGAAAGTGAGGCCCCTGGGAGAATAGGTTCATCTCCAATAGCACATCAACACATGTGTGCAGACAATCAAAGGCTTTAGATCTCATCTGTGAAAGATGCTGATTCACTCTCATGGGAAAAATGCTCAGAGAACAAGCAAATGAGGCACTTTAAGTACCATTGATTTTAAAGGGAAGCTAATCCTCCTACAAAGCAAGACCCAAAAGTAAATTTCCTCGTCAGCTCAATTAGGAAATGAGAAATACTGGCGTGTACTTACCCAGCTCCTCATCACCCCTTCAACAAACAGCACATACGGTGCACTAAGGCCATGTTTTGACTGCAGGCAAATCTGATTTTTTTTCTTTTCAGGCAGACTGTCCACATTATGAATTTGAATGATTCGTGATTTGAATGATGATGAATGATTTGTGAGTCCAGACATAACCAACCTATCTGCATGGGTTGATTTGTTAATGACATAGGCGTACCCACATATGTGACGAGACTTTCAAAATGGATGCAGGAAAATGGAGGTGCATCATTTCGCTCTGCAAATAAGCACCCTGTCGAGTTGTGGTGCAGAACTCCCCCTCCAACACTTGAGTTTCGATGGAGGAAACTGGTATATATTGTGATGTTCCATGCTATAGTCATGGCCGAAATCTTTGGACATGCATTTTGAATACTTCCAACATTTCCGTCACTGTTTTTGACGTTATCGTTGTGTGTCGCGTAAAGAGTCACACAAAAGACAATTTGAAATCTGATTTGAGCAGCTAGAGCAGCCAGATTGAGACTCATCTGTAAAAAAAATCTAATTGGAATCGCATTTCAAACACCCTCTAAATGTGGTTTGAATCAGATTTGAAAAAAAAAATTATGTGTTTTTTTGCTGTTGGATAAAATCTGGATTATAAAATTTATATATGCATTTTTTATTTATTTTTTGTGGCAGTCTGAACACAGCTAACTTCTCTATGCAAGTAAAATAATGCCACATGTTTTTGAAACAAAACAAGCTTGTTGAATTGCACTAATTGAATAGCATGCATAGCATTAACCGTGCTTGCGTTTTAATGCATTGTATTTTAAGGGCTTGCATTTTTATGGGCTGGAATTCAACATGGTTATATTTTTTTCATTATTACAAATTCAATAATCCATATTCACCTTTCAGATTTCACTTTCAAAATATTCATCCTGTTTAACTCTCTGGGGTCCACAGGTTTTTTGGGGCCCTGGAAAAGTTGACATGCCTTGACATTTTTGCTTTTTTCATTTGCTTATAAACATATTAATAGCAAAAGTGTATTCAGCACAAACTGGGCTACCATAATATGTGAGCAACATGTCTGTACATGTTTGTATTTTTCAGAGAATAACGTTTATGCGTGGTTATTAAAAAAAAACACTGAAATAAGGCAACAAAACACATAATAAATATGTGTCCACAAGACAAAGGGAAATAGAGTTCAATAACGAAATAGATTGTACTCTGAAGGGACAAAGAACACTACATATGTTTTGATCTTTTACTACGCCACCTTGGGAACTTCCCCCAGAGAATATTATCTGCACACAAGTTCCCCACTTAAGACAGGAAGACATGGAGACACAGGTATTTATGCAAAATTACAGAAAGTTTATTATCATTTATAAAAAACCTAAGGCACAAAAAGGGGACAATCCCCAAAAACATTCAAATACAATGTAAGAAGAAAGGAAGCGGCTGCCTCTATTAAGAGGTACCCTCGTATGGCGAGTGGATAATGCCACGGATAACTTACCGAAGTCTACAGTCGTGTACTTTTACGTGACAGAAGGGGGTACGCCGCACCACAGACGGGTGAAACCAACGCGTGACTCCAACGTCGCATCACAGCACGTCGCACCACTGACGCGTGACTCCAACGTCTCACCACAGCACGTCGCATCACAGACGCGTGACACCAACGTCTCACCACAGCATGACTCCAACGTCGCATCACAATAAAATAATATCTATTTTCCCCCCTAGCTTTTCTTATCTTTCCTTTGTTATCTTTCTAATCAATCATTCTTTTCTTGTATTCTGATGACATTGAAAATATCATTGATACAAATTTTGTATTGTATACAAAGTTGTGTATGTCATTAATGTCATCTCTGAATGGTTTACGAACATAGTTGTTTTGTTTTTTTTTATAATTCACTCACTTTCTACTGGATATGAGGGCTATGCAAATTATACACCATCAAAGTCACAATTTTTTGCACAATTATTAACAACAACTTTAAAGTTGAACAGATAAATTCATTAATTGTAATCTATAAACATAGTATTCTGGAATGTGTCAGTCTGAGTTTTTACTTTTGAAGGTGGTAATAATTTTAATTTACACAGTTGACCATAATGGGCGAATACACAAAATGAAACTATTCACGATATTGTTTACAGGAGAAGGTGACAAGAAAGTATTTTAATAGCCTATTATTTTCAAGAAATCAACAATGAAAAAATAAGACAGGGAAATAGTCGTTTAGTCACAAAATGCTAAACAATGTAGGTTCATGGTCAAATGTTCAAGACTAGGGCTGTCAGTGTCGACTATTTATTTAGGCTATATATTTTTTGGTCATAAAGATAGATCTGAAGTGAACAATAGCCTTTAGTATGACTTAAATACATAATTACAAATGAGGCAATATAATTGGTTAAAATAAAGTAGGGTATTAAAAGTAATTAATTATTTTATTTTATTTAACAACACTATTAAAATACATGAAGAAATATATAAACAATGAACATATGTATATTATGTACAAATGCCAACAGAGGGCGCAAGAGGATAACTGACGATAATTGTTACACTTTACATCAAGAGCAGTACTACGGTGACGCATAGCTGCTGCCACATACAGTGCCCTCCACAATTATTGAACCCCCTGGTAAATATGATCAAAATTGGCTGTAAAAAATAAATCTGCATCGATTATCCTTGTGATCTTTCATTCAAAAAATGTGAAAAATTCTAACCTTTCATTGAAGTAAAAGAATTGAAAGTGGGGGGAAATCACATTATGAAATAAATGTTTTTCTCCAAAACACGTTGGCCACAATTATTGAAACCCTTTTATTAAATACTTTTTGCAATCTCCTTTTGCCAAGATAACAGCTCTGAGTCTTCTTCTATAATGCCTGATGAGTTTGGAGAATAACTGACAAGAGATCAGAGACCATTCCTCCATACAGAATCTCTCCAGATCCTTCAGATTCCCAGATCCATGTTGGTGCTTCTCCTCTTCAGTTCAGCCCACTCATCAGGTCAGGGGACTGGGACGGTCATGGCAGAAGCTTCATTTTGTGCTCCACAACATTTTTTTGTTTTGATTTTGATGTTTGTTTTGGATCGTTGTCCTGATGGAAGATCCAACCACGGCATATTATAAGATTTCTAGCAGAAGGCGTCAGGTTTTGATTTTTTATCTGTTGATATTTGATAGAATCCACAATGCCATGTATCTGAACAAGAAGTCCAGGACCTCCAGCAGAAAAATATGCCCACAACATTAAAGATCCAATGGTATATTAAATTGTACACATGGGGTACTTTTTATCCTTGTGTTCACCAAACCCATCTAGTGTGTTTGCTGCCAAAAAGCTCTGTTTTAGTCTCATCTGACCACAGAACCCTGTGCCGTTTGAAGATCCAGTCGTGTCTGACAATTAAATTTGCTGGAATTTGTTTTTGGATGAGCGAGGAGGTTTTTTTTTAAACCCTCCCAAACAACATGTGGGGATGTAGGGGTTGTTTGATAAAAAAATTTTTTAGGCTTTCTGACCCTAAGACTCAACTAATCTCTGCAATTCTCCATCTGTGATCCTTGGAGAGTCTTTGGCCACTCAAACTTTCATACTCGCCGTGCATTAAGACAGTATAGACACACGTCCTTTTCCTGGCAGATTCATAACATCTTTAGTTGGTTATAACTTCTTAATTATTGCCCTGATGGTCAAAATGGGGATTTTCAATTCTTTAGCTATTGTCTTACAGCCACTTTCTAGTTTGTGATGCTCAACAATCTTTTGCTACGCATCAGAACTATATTCTGTGGTTTTACTCATTGTGATGGATGATTAAGGGGATTTGGCCTTTGTGTTTCCTCATATTTAAACTTCTGTGAAACACGAAGTCATAGCTGGACAATTTCATGTTCCTAGTCACCCTGGTGTACTAAAAAAGGTAAATATTAATGGGAATATACTTCAGAGATATTTTACTCGTAAAAAATTCTAGGGGTTTCAATAATTGTGGCCAACATGTTTTGGAGAAAAACATTTATTTCATAATGTGATTTCCCCCCACTTTCAATTCTTTTACTTCAATGAAAGGTTAGAATTTTGCACATTTTTTGAATGAAAGATCACAAGGATAATCGATGCAGATTTATTTTTTACAGCCAATTTTGATCATATTTACCAGGGGGTTCAATAATTGTGGAGGGCACTGTACATATTATTGTTTCCCCTCAATTATGTTGTAATAACGAGATCTTATGTCGTTTTAAAGTCATCTTTTCTCGTAATAACGTGATCTTATGTCGTTAAAACGACATATTTTTCTCGTAATAACGAGATGTCACGACATCTTTTTTTTTTTTGCCTTTATAATCCACATAAAATTGACAGCCTATCCTTTTTCACACTTCTACGTTCAAAAAGCTTATGAAAATAGTAACAGCCCCCAATCAGGCAAAATGAATCAATGAGGCCCTTTTTAAAAATATATTTTATATAGGCCTATAAGTTTTTTTTATATAATATATTAATTATATATAGCCTAAGATTTATTTTTGTTAATAGGCTATATCTTCATTACCTATAGATAATTAAACAAAAAGTAGTCAAAACACATCTAACAGAACATAGCCTAAGTTGTTTATTTTTAACAACATTGTGTTCTTATTTTGTTAAATTAACGAAATGTCAATCTTCATCTTTATAACAGAAGATACAATACAAAAATCTTCAAGATACAGCCATATACAATCTTCACATGTATAACGGATTGTCACCTTATAAACAGTCCTTTGTGTGGTGGAATAAGCAATGCTATATAGAAATGTTACCGGTATAATTTAAACTTTATTTTATTATTTTATTTGTTCATGAACTTATTATGCTAACTCAACTATTTAATGTAAAGAGCTTGATAAAATTACTAATTAAATAATGTCAAATATTAAATGTAGGCTATTGATTAGAGTTGCCATAGACTAAAGGATTTTTCTAGACTAGTAGTAATTTATTTAAGCAATTAGGACTAATCAGACGTTTATATTCAATCCTGGGTGTATGGCTATTCCGCGCTCAAGCGCATAAAACTTGCTGCAAAGCACCGGCAAAAGTAGGCTAATAAATGCGCCTTTCATACGGACAGGATCACATAATCAGATGGTAGCCTACCGTATTTGCTTTCGATTGGATTTTTTTTCGTTGGTGGACATTTTTATTTTATTTATAAACTTTATATAGATAGTGTCTGTGATAATGTCTGTGAGGCTAACTGTTTTTCGGTTCATTTTTTAGATGCGCTCCAATTCACAGAGATCAAGAAAGCGCGTTCGTTTTCTTTTATTTTACAAAAGCACAACGTTTTCTTGTTGTTGAGAGTTTACACAAATAAAGTTGCGACTGATGTATTATTCTTTTCTGTATGACCAGAAATGGAGTATTTAAGTTGTTTCCACTGTTGATAGGAAAATGCGAGTGATGGCACCGGCGCGTCCATGTGTGCCATGCAGTGCGCGCTCCACACTCCGCACAAACACTCGATATGCGCTTAATAATAGCGAACATTTATCTAGGTTAACGTTAGAGCGAGCGGCCATGCCAGACTGATAAGTCCTTCATGTTTAACAAATCAAATTCTGTTGCATTTTATTGCGCCAGTTTGAAAAGGGCGGCTGAAACACTCTACAGATAAACGCCCAATGCTGTTTTTTTTTTTTCTTTAAACAAATTCGTTTAGTCTTTAAAATAAATATTGTTTGTGGGCTAATTAATGCCACAATAATTTGTTTATTTTATTGGCTACTTTTATTTTTCATTTTTGTTTTGCATTGAATACCATTTAAAGGATTTGCTGTGCACCCCAATGCCATCCTCCCATAGAAAGAAACGTTAAGAGCCACCTTTATTTTCTTTGTAATAAAGGGTTTCTATCGGAAAACGCTTAACGTGTAATTAAATGCATTGCGTTCATATTCTGGGCTCATCTGCTTTTCTGTAGGATAGTATGGTTTATTAATAAGGTGTGTACAGCATTTGATCTTTATCACTGAAGTAGCCTATTAAGCCACATTAAGCTTTTTCTTTATGCTTAGCCTAATATGCAATTAAACCTATTTTTTACAGTCTATGAATTAAACACAATGTTCGTATTCTGGGCTCATCTGCTATTAATAAGGTGTGTACAGAATTTGATCTTTTAACATGAATGTCCGTTGGGGGCTGCTATTTCTTCAGCTTTTTGAACGTATGATAAAGACATGATTGGCTATCAATTTTATGTGGATAAAGGCATATTTTGTACATGACTACACACGTCCTTATAAGGCCAAGAAAATGTGTCGTTTTAATGAAATAAGATCTCGTTATTACGAGAAAAATATGTCGTTAAAACGACATAAGATCTCGTTATTACGACATAATTGAGTGGAAAAAATTATATGTATGTGGCAGCAATGCGTCACCGTAGTTTTTCATTAACTTCGATTTAAGAATAAATAATTTTCCAAGCAAAATGATTAAGTCGATTATATTGTACAGAGAAATTTGAGTCAGAAAAGTAAAAGAAGATATCAAAATTAGATAAATGTATAGGCTATGTTTGAGCCAAGTTGTTGAAACATTGTTGTTGCCATTAATGAAACATTGTAGGCTACAGCCTATCATTCCACAGAGAAGAGCTATGTGAGCAATTATAGAATAAATGGTCTAACGTTTCCGTTTCCATAAAGCAAAAGCTGCATTTTTCGTCTACGGTAGGCTATAAATTTAGAGATAATCTTGTTACAGGGGTAATAAATTATATTTCTTTTAATTTGTTTGTAATTAAAAATGTATGTGGGTTACTCCATGCTCTATTCCAATTAATATTTTCATACAAGGGGGACCATTTGTATCTGGAGGCAGGGATAGATTTTGCAAATAAAAGATTTTTATTACTTTGTTGTTAACTTTTCTGTCTAGAAAAGATAGACCATTTATTGAAACACGGCTGTAGAAAGACCAACAAGTTAGAGCCTGTTTATAGAATATTCACTTCTTTTTTTTTATTAAATCCAAGCAATTGGGTGATGACAAATTTAAAATTAAGAGGCTTTAATATTAAACAAAAATTCACTTTAAAGAAAAGCTTCCTACTAAACAAAACAAAAATCATGTCTCCCGATATAGCCTATTGCAAATCCAATCTTACTCATGCTATTCACTTTTCGTTATCAACATCGGAAAAATAACATTAGATTGGGATGACGTGTGTATCAGGCGTCTTATTAGGCGACGTACTGAGGGACGACGTGTGTATCAGGCGTCTTATTAGGCGACGTACTGAGGGACGACGTGTGTATCAGGCGTCTTATTAGGCGACGTGCCTGGTTCAGACGTTATGATTTTATATACATATCTCACGTACGCCGTCGCCACGTCGCCGTAAGGTATACGTTACTACTGTGACGCCGCCGTGACGTCGCCGCCGGTCTGTCGTCTGACGTCTCTATCAATCCCATTCAAAAATAGACACGGACTGACGGCGACGGAAGGGTAGACTGCTCCTTCGCCTTCTTCAGGGTAGACTTAGAAAAGGCATTATCCGCTCGCCATACCCTCGCAAAAGATATATACGTTCCCCTCTCACACACACTACATGCTCACACTCACAGCACAAGGGCCCCAGTGAAGTGATCAGTCACGGCACACGGTGTAAACACCACCACCAAAGAAGGGAGGGGAACAGTCCATTTCCTATGCCAAAGAGGCCACAGCTCCTACAAAGAAAACACTCTCCACACCACACACTCACCCCAAAAATTCTTACAAAAATCTCAAAAGCTTACAATGACTTCAATCAATATTAGGTAGTTATCATGTTTTTCACTTTAGAATACTGATCCAAATGATTAGTAGTTCCTTTAGAAGGATGTAGTAACACTGGAGTCATTACTAGTGGGTTAACATTACCTTTTATTATAAATTATGCATTATTCATGTTAATTATTAATCTGTATATAGTAGTTTTCTGGGAGGTATGAAAAAAAATAGTAGTTATTGATTAGCTAACAGTGAACTACCATATTCAACTGAGCGCTGTTACTTATTAATTTGTTAATCAGAGTTTCTTGTTAGTTAATAGTAGTTTCTAGAATGTTAATAGTGCGTTACTCGTTTGTTCCTGTGTAGTTATTCATTAATGAAGGAACAGTATTATAAAGTTTTACCGAAAAATGTGTAAATTATTAAATAAGCTGACAGGTGGATGGCATATGTTCATCCACCAACAGGCCTTGAGATATAAAACCTTAGTAGGCCCAATCCAATAAAGAAAAAATAATAACAACCAAATTCAGTATTCTTTTACTAAAAACAAAACAGAAACAAATGTGTACACAGACACAAATCAAAACAATTAAATTCAAATGAATTAACAATATACAAAATACACAAAAGCACAAGGTAGTTCGTAATGGTAAGGCCCCTCTCTAACTGCCGGTGTGGAAGATGTGCCACACTGTGACTGGACCCTTGGTGAATGAACATAAACAAATGTTCAGCAACATCAGATAATATGCTAAGACAACTGCCAGACACATCTTACAGGGCAGGAAGGGGGACCTTCTGCACCCACCACCACCAAGGAGAGGACTTTTCATTGGTCTACAGGTTGACTCTCAACCGCCAAAATCGTTCCTAAGGTTTAGGCAAGAACTGCCATAAAAATTCCTTAAGGACCTCCTGTACTAATACCTGAATTAATAATTACTTTACTATGAACTAATGATGAGTTAAGACATGTACTAATGAGGAACTAACCTTAACTACGACATGAGTCATATGAATTCCTGCATGAATATACCATCTTAACTACACGTTAGTACATGCTTGTTAATTAATGTATTAATTAACATTTCGGGTTTAAACTAAATCAAACATGTTCCAGATCAGAAGAAAGATGTACTAAAAGGGCACAATGCAAAATTGTTCATAAATTTAACACCAGCAACTGTCACAAATATCAGTGAATGACACTAGATGTCTTGCAATGTTTACATTTAACCTTACTCATTGAACACACAATGATGCATTCATCATTAAAAACTATTTAATCTCATTCTGTTTTAAGTGATTCCACTGCTGCCATCAAGAGGGAAATACCTACACTAACATATTCATTAAGCAGATGCCATTTTCAAAATTAAAATCAGTGTTAGCACAGATGATGGTTATTTATGTGGTAATTTTATGGATTGGTTTACTGTCTTTATATCATAATGCAGTCGGATGTTAGTCAGTTAGGTTTCTTGCTCTTCTTTTGGGACACAAAATGTGTCCATTTTCTAGAGCAAGTTTGATTTAGTTTACCCCGAAAGTTTAATTAATACATTAATTAACAAGCATGTACTAACGTGTAGTTAAGATGGTATATTCATGCAGGAATTCATATGACTCATGTCGTAGTTAAGGTTAGTTCCTCATTAGTACATGTCTTAACTCATCATTAGTTCATAGTAAAGTAATTATTAATTCAGGTATTAGTACATGATTATTCATGTACTATTATTGTAAAGTGTTACCAAACAGAGAGGCCAGAGAGACCTATCTAAATCCATTCATACATACTGTATTTGAAGGCCATAAACTAATGCAAACTGCAAAACATACACTTCATATTTATGCAAAGCACAGTTAACGAGTTTGTTTGCCCATAAAATATTTAAAGGGGTCATGAACTGCATAGTTTTATTGTTTCAAAATGTTTCCTGGGGTGCACTTATAATGTTAATATGATTTTTACTTTATTTAGAAATTAAAGGCATTTTTCCTAGCCTGATTTTAGCCTCTGATTTGAATGCTCTGTTTGAAGGGGCTATTGGAAGGGGCTAAGTGTCTGCTGTGACACTTATGGCGCTTTTCCATTACCAGTACCAGCTCGACTCGACTCGCCTCGCCTCGACTCAGCTCGGCTCAGCTCGCTTTTCGCTCCGTTTTCCATTGCAGATAGTACCTCCACAATAGTACCTGGTCGTCATAGCGACGCCGCAGGAAACTGCCGTGACTTAATCTTTTACGCGAGACGCGCGAGACACACCCGCTACCTACACACACAGGACAATGGAGGAAATCGAGTGTATGCTGTTTTTGGATGTTTTTGTTTTTGCTGTTTTTTATTCAGGATACTGCGTCTGGCGCGTGCAATGATGACGCAGTGAATAGTGACGATTCTCTCTGACCAATCAGCAGTCTGCCATGATTTCACGTCACATTTTAGTATCGCCTCAGCTCACCGCGCCGGAGGTGGTACGAAAAAAAGTACCTGGAAGCAGGTACAGGTACAACTTTTACACAGTGGAAAACCAAACAGAGCCGAGCCGAGCCGAGGCGAGCTGGTACTGTGTAGTGGAAAAGCGCCATTAAAGGACAAGTTCGGTATTTTACACTTAAAGCCCTGTTTTCAGATCGTTTCTGATGAAATAGAACGGTTAAGATTGAAATTTGGACACATGCTGCTGGCCCAAGAATTTTCGGTTTCTGTGGTAGCACCCCCCACCCACGTCCACAATGGCTGCATAGGTGCACTGGAACAATCCTTCCTAAAACGCATTAAACTTTCGTTTACAAAGACGTGAAACTCACCGAGTGGTCAGGGGTGTTCACTGATATGCTCACACAAAAATCGCTGCAAAAGACTTGTTCTGTGTTTCCACCTCGACTGGGAAGGAGACACTAACAGACACACCACGTCCTGAGTTTCTGATCTGACGAGGAAAGAGACTACAAGATAGTTTAGGTTAAGCTTTTGCGAGCAAAACCTAATGCTTTCGGCTGCATTATAGCTGCAAAGGGCCCCAGCACTGAGGGACCTCATCTGACCCTGACGGCTCCTCCAGCAGTGCAGCCCAGTCCACAAAGGACCTCTGCTTCAGCAGACACTCCCACACGGCTCCTCAGTGACGCAGCCAGTCTGCAAAGGACCCTCATCTGACCCAGCTCTTTAATGACCTTCTTGGCACAACCGAAGTTCAGCATCCTCCAGCCCAGCGTGGCAATGACTACTGGATTGCAACTCTGCGCCCTTCCCACTGCACGCATCACCAGTGGAAGACGTCTCTACTGCCGGACGGAGAACCCGACTGTGTGGAACGTAAATATAAACTTACCAAACCTCTTTCTAGAGACCTTGGCATTAGTTTATACCGTTTTACTATTGCATATCTATTGTTAATTCATTTAATTAATTTTATAACAACTGTGTCTTCATTGTGTTGATGATCAAATACTCTACTAGTAGTCCAGATTCTCACAAATCCTTCAGATAAATCAGCTGACCAACTCCCTCTAGTTTACATTAATTATAAATTATTGAACAGCTCTTTTCAGTGTTCTTAAATTGTAGTATAGTATTCTTGACTGGTGCCCCATATTGCAAAGGGGGAGGGGCCATCTGATACACTCATAACAAGACTTAAAGTGACATGTGATCCAAAATCACTACGTCATAGGTGAATTAAGTAAAAATCATTACAATGACTTAATTTGGTTACCAGAAGATACACAACACAGAATTTGTGGAAAACAAATATTTCAATCTCAAACAAAATTTGTTTGTCATTTCAAACAAACAAATTAGTTACATTCTTTTAAATGGTTGTTTTTATGAATTCAATTAAGTAGCAGCCTCGTCACCTTGGAATTATAAGGTTCTATCTGGCATTTTTGTCAAAATGTAGTTATTCACATATTCTGTGGTAAATTATTTATATACTGTGATGTTTTTTAGAAGACAAAAAGGGTCTATCCACAAAGGAGTATGGAATGCAAAAACTTTGAAGCTCTATCTCAAAACTGCTCAGAATGCAGATACAGTAGAATATAATTGCAAGGTGGCGTACTATTTACGGGTCTTTTAACCTTGTTCTATCCTTTTGAGTGGTTGTTACAGACACCTTGGGACCTTGTTTTGTGATTGGGTGAGGGGGTTTGCTGGATTATTCATTAAAAATAATGAATAATTGTGTATCTGATCTATCATGGCATTCTTTTTTTTAAATAATATCTTGGTTTTAACTATAAGCACAAGTGTACATGTAAAGTATTTAATTCAGCCATTCTTCATCCATTATCTATTCCAAGTTCACAGTCAGTAGTTTCCGCAATAAAAGGAATCTTGTCAATCAGACAGCGAGATGAAAGCAAAAAAGGTGAAATCAGTGGGGATGGTGTGCTGAGGTCTATGCTGCTGGCAGTGCTGTTTTATAAGGATTTACTCCTTATTACAATTACTCAGAAGATGGTCAGCGTTTCCTCTCTAACCTGAGGGCACTAAACCATCAGTAGACGTTTATGGCACACAGCAGGAGCTGATTAGTTCTAAACTCACCAATTCGTGTTCAGTGGACACACAACATACAATTAACCTTTCTGGTTGAAAGTAGCAGGGAACTTATTTCTAATATTACAATATGTCAGCTTTACAGAGATCATGTGCCTAGACCCTGATTAGATAAACTGATTATGATAAAGTTTGAAAGTTGATTCTGAAAGTTAGTCGATTCTGTTTTGTTTTTTCTACAAAATGAACCACCACTGTAGCTTTCAAAGTTCAAACAATTCAACCTGACCTCATGAGAAAACAACCATTTTACGAGGTGGCAATTTTGTATTGATTTGTTCAAAGTGAATCATACGATAACATGTTTTTCTGTAGTTCCTGAGAATTATCCATCAATTTCCACAAACGTTAAATAGTTACAAATATCCATGAGTGTGCTGAAAAAATTAAACTATGAACCCATCTGTCACAAACATCCACTGAAGGCAATTTGAAATGAACCCTTAAGCAGTTTATTGAAAATAATCCAACAAAACAATGACTTGACATAACTTGACTTATCTACATGAGATTTACCAACAGTAGGATGACACAAAACAAAGCTAGACAAAAGACAATGGTAACATGAGGGCTATATATACACAAAGACTAATAATGACTTAACAAGACACCTGAAAGCAATGAACAATGAACCAATGAGACCATGACACAAGAAACAAGGGAACCAATCAGAAGAACATGACACATGATACTAGGGAAGCACATGACATGATCACATGAGGGCAAGGATTCACATGACAAAGAAGAACCATGACGCAGACTGAATCCGAAATTGCCCTCTAAATGAACAGCCATTTGTAGTGGTGAAACCATAGTGGACGTTATTGAGTGCACTCATTCAATCCCACATTGCACTGCAATAACGAGTGTACAACCGATGTACGCTCAACGGCTGTCCGAATTCGCTCACTCCTTCAAGTGAACAATATTAGTGGACTTACGTAGGGAATAGTGAATGAGGGTTTAGGGAGCGATTTCGGATTCAGCCTATGAGAATTATACAAAATAAAAGATATGAAAACATGAAGGTAAAATCAAAGCCCAACCATCTTTAAGCCCAACCATCTTTGACCCCCAAACACAAAAAGAATAATTTTGTGGCAGACATTGTATGTTTAAAAGCCCAAATTCAGTATAAATGGTTAAGCAGACAATATATCACTGCAGTCAAATGACATAAATTTAATCCCAATATGCTTAATGTACCGATGAGTCAAAAAATTATTACCACCTGCCTAATAGGTTGTTGGTCCTCCGCATATTGCCAAAACAGCACCGACCCGCCGAGGCATGGAATCTACAAGACCCCTAAAGGTGTACTGTGGTATACGGCTCCAAGACATTTGCAGCAGTCCTGTAGGTTGCAAGGTGTAGCCACCGTGGATCAAAGTTGTTGGTCCAGCACATCCCATAGATGCTCAATTGGATTGAAATCTGGGGAATTTTGGAGGCCAGGACAACACCTTCAACTCTTTATCATGTTCTTCAAACCATTCTTGAACAATAAGTGCAGTGTGGCAGAGTGCATTATCCTGCTGAAAGAGGCCACTTCCACCAGGAAACACCATTGTCATGAAGGGGTGTACCTGGTCTGCAACAATGTTTAGGTGGCACATGTCAAATTTATGTCCACATGAATGGTCCAACCCAGGGTTTCCCAGAAGAACATTGCCCAGAGCGTCACACTCCCTCCACCGGCTTGTCATCATCCCACAGTGCTTCCTGGTGGCATCACTTTCCCAGGTAAACGGCGACTTTGCACTGCCTTCCACGTTATATAAAAGAAGACAGAACTCATCGGACCAGGCAACCTTCTTCCACTGATCCAAGGTCCAGTTTCAACGTGTGCCCATTGTAGGTGCTTTTGATGGTGGACAGGAGTTATCATGGGCACTCTGATTGGTCTGCGGCTACACAGCACTTTGTGTTGTGACACATTCTTCTTGCATCATTAACATTTTGTGTGACTTGTGCCATAGTAGACCTTCTGTTGGCTCAGACCAGATGGCATAGCCTTCATTGCCCTTGTGCATCAATGAGCCTTGGGCTCCCAACACCTTGTTTCCGGTTTGTAGTTTGTCCCTCCTCAGACCACTGTTGGTATATTCTCATCACTGCTGACAAGGAGAAACCCACAAGCATTGCCATTTCAAAAATACTCTGAACCAGTAAACTTGCCATAACAATTCGGCCTTTGTCAAAGTCGATCAGATCTTTATTCCTGCACATTTCTCCTGCATGCAACATTAACTGATTGTTTGCTTACCATCTAATCTAACCAGACCTTAATATGTGGCCTTGTTAGGAATTGATCAACGATATTCACTATACCTGTGACTGGTCATAATGTCATGGCTCATCAGTGTATGTTATAAATGTAAACAAGAGAAGGGTATTTTATTCCATTGTTTATAGATCTTTACAAGAGTCAATTGTTTAAAAAAAAAAATACTGGAGATAACAAGTACTGTATATATAATAGACATAGATTCAAAAAGGTGCTGGAATTATTCCTCAGAGATTTTGGTCCATATTGATATGATAGCATCACGCAGTTGCTGCAGATTTGTAGGCTGCACATCCATGATGCAAATCAATTGTGCTCTATTGGATTGTGATCTGGTGACTATTGAGGCCATTTGAGTTTAGTAAACTCATTGCTATATTCAAGAAACCAGTTTGAGATTATTTGAGCTTTGTGACATGGCACGTTATCCTGCTGGAACTTTTGTATGTTGTTTACGCCAAATTCTGACCCTACCATTTAAATGTCGCAGCAGAAATTGAGACTCATCAGACCTGACAATGTTTTCCAATCTTCTATTTTCCAATTTGGTGAGCTTGTGCAAATTGTAGCCTCAGTTTCCTGTTTTTAGCTGACAGTATGGCACCCGGTGTGTTCTTCTGCTGCTGTAGCCCATCTACTTCAAGGTTCAAAATGTTGTGCATTAAAATATGCTCTTCTGCATACCTTAGTTGTAACAAGTGAATATTTGATTTATTGTTGCCTTTCAGTCAGCTCAGACCAGTCTGGCCATTCTCCTCTGAACTCTGGCGTCAAAAAGGCATTTTTGCACACAGAACTGCTGCTCTTTGGATATTTTCTCTTTTTCAGATCATTCTCTGTAAACCCTAGAGATGGTTGAACGTGAAAATCCCAGTAGATCAGCAGTTTCTGAAATTCCCAGCCCAGCCCGTCTGACACCAACAACCCACGATGCTCAGTTTGAACTTCAGCAGATCGTCCTGACCATATCTACATGCCTAAATGCATTGGTTTACTGCCATGTGATTGGCTAATTAGATATCTTAGTTAACGAGCAGTTGAACAGGTGCACCTACTGTAATAAATAAATAAATAAATAAAATAAATAAATCATATAATCATCATATTATATATAATAATCATATTACTGTATACTAATATTTGACCAAGAACTATTGTTACAAAAAAATACTCAATAAAATGATATATTATTAGCTCACGCAGGCCAATCAGACATTATTGATTTTGATAGGATTATTTTAAATAATTATATTCTTTATAAATGTATCTTCTTCAAAAGCATTATTGCATTGTAAATTGCATATTTCTTTTCATATTTATAATCATATTTTTGGCAAGACCTTTTAGATTAAAACGTTATCATGTTGCACATATTTTGATTTGTCTTAATTCATGCTTTTAACACATGATTATTGTGCAGTGTCCTTTACAATTATGTTTTTTTTTTTTTTTTTTTTTACTGTCATCCAATGTTTTGTTTCATGTGGCATTTGATGTATCACATGAGGCTTACATTGAACAGTGTATGAATTGTGTGAAATGCCTTTGGGCCTGAAAATAATGGTCATAAACTTCTGTCTTTTGCATTGTCCAAATCCTGCTTTTTGGATCATTTCTTGAAATCACTTTTCTCCTCCCACTTTATTTAGCACTTACACTCAGTGTGTGGTATGTATCCTTGGTTTGAGGGCCCATTGAAAGCTGTGAGATGCAATCTGCCACACCTTGAAACAAAGACACAAACTTCACACATCTCCACACCAATTCTGCACCAATTTCACACCTGAACTATGACTACTGTGTGCAAAAAAGCCACTCCTGTTGTGACTGGGTGAGAGTTAGCTTGTTAAAACGGTGAGTGATATTGTACTGCTCACAACAACAGTAACAAACCGTCTACTGGCAAAATTGCAACAAGAGGAGAACTGATGTGTGGACTGACCTTTGTTTTCTTTACATCTGTATCTGTCACTGACACATTTTATGAAACTCATTTTAAATATCTGATAGCTTTGAATATGTGGAAAGTTTGGAACTGTGGGAATTGGAAGCATTGGTGTCAAAGCTTAGAGTATTGTTTTGTTTTTAGACAATGTATTCAAAACTTGGTTACAATGTGCCTTGTTGGAAATTTAGGGATTCTATTATCCGAATAGATATTCAAAAGCAGCATGCTTGTATTATGTTCTGACAGAGCTGAAGTCAGGAACAGAGAGCCCAACATCTCCCACAAGCACTAAGGTGTCATGAACTGTGAGAAATACCTTCTTAATTGGATGTCTGGTGGAATTTCCATGCAACCAGAAAACAAGTGAGAGGGAATTATTAAAGCTAAAGCAGAATGAGAAATTCAGGGCCATTTGGAAAATATAAGCCAAGAATACCCATAATGCCCCAGGATGCAAGCTGACCTCTAGATTAATTTGCATACAAGCACAAGTTGGCATCCATGGTAACAAGCTGACAGGGACTTGGGGCTTGATTTGAGATATTAATAATGGTGCTCGTGCTGCTTGAAATGAAGAAGAATCTTTTTCTGTTGATTAGTGCAAGTAGTCTTTCTGAGTATTGAGTATATTCCAATATTGAGATCCCAAAATACACTTAACAGAGACCCAATATCTCAATATTTCACTGTCCCCAGTAGTTAGTTGCCCCTGTAGTTCCAAAATAAAAAAAAAATCAATAAAAAGATATTATTCAGAGACAATGACCAACTCAAGAAAACAGTCCAGAAAATATAAAAAAATATGTATTAGTCCTACTAAAATGAAAAAAGAAGAAACATTTTCCAGAATTCAACGCCTGAACCTGTAAATACCAACATACTCTCATGGCAATTTGTCATCTTACGTTTAAGTGAATTTAAGGGTGGACCAACATGCTTAGGTTTTTTCGAAAAAAAAAAATTACATTTCTGAACAATTCACATCGTATGAATTCATTTGAAATTGCCACCCCGTAAAATACTTGTTTTCTCTGGAGATAGAATAAAAAAATACACTACATTTGAAAAGATGAATGAGGGGCTCTCCTTCCTGACAGAAATATAAGTCATAAGGATAATCCACTTTCCCTCAGCAGTGACATGAACAGATATTTTCTTATAGAGTTAATGATTGGAATGGTAACGTCATACATAGCGTAACCCATTAGAAAAATACTAAAAGTATTTATGCATTAGAATATATTCACACATGATAGTTGCTCAGCTGAAGCATGCAGCCAGCTTCGTTTCGTGGGTTTTTATTTATTAACTGAGCCAATTACCTGAGCTATAGATGTCATGTGAATATCACTCCATGCAACTGACAGGGGAAAATATAAATATATTTCATGCTGCTATAATTCCTTCAAAGAAAAACATTAATTTAATGTAATTTTTAAGATTGTTTTGTTTGCAAACAAATGTATTTTGTCAGACTATGACTAAGAGTCCATCAATCCATTTACACACTTTTCTTTTTTTTTTTGCTGGCATAATGGTCTAGTTACCCTAAAAAGGGACTTTCCATAAATATACTTCTCTACTTGTTCTCTCTTTTATTATTTGTATGCAAGCTTACTATTGTATCTCTGCACTATTAAACTTTGAGAATGTTGACTAATACATGATACATTGCTTGTGATGTTCCTCATTTGTAAGGTGCTTTGGATAAAAGCATCTGATAAATTATTAAATGTAATATGTATACCAGCAGAGGCTAAATGTTAAAGCTAGCCAGGCAAGAAATTAATTTTTATAAGAGAAGTTTCTTGACTTTCTCTTATAAAACTGCAACAAATTTAGAAGCAGACTCCAAAAATAGCTCTCTCTCAAATGAATGCCATGCCAAACATGTTCAAGATTAGCAACAACGAACTCAGTTATAACTCAGTGACAACCAAACTGAGATATTAATAATGGAGATATTAATAATGTAGGATGGTGCTGCTTGGCAAAGTAAAGATAAATCTTCTCCTGATTAGTGCAGCTAACTACATACGGTGTCTACATACAGAGGCAAATATTGATATTGTGTCCCATCTCACAGTGCAGTGGGACTCAATATCTGTTTAACAGCACTTCCTATTAAGAGTTAAACATCAGCAGCCCATCTGCTTCAGTACTTGCAGACTATTAGCATGCTGTTATTAGCATTTCCCTCTTTGTCCCGCAGCTGTTACCCCACAGAGTGCTCCACTTCCTGTGATTTCACTGCTTTGCACATTCCCTTCTTTGTTTGGTATCCCTTTCTCACTGCTGCAACACTTCGACCACAACACTTTTTAAACGCTCATCTTTCCTGTTGTGTCAAATCTCCCCAGAGATGAAAACAGCTGCAGATGCTGTGTAAGGATGCAAATGTGTATGTGTGTGCATGAATCAGAAGCTTAGCCATAAGTCATGGTTGTGATGTAGTTTATTGGTCACTACTGTCAGGGTTTGTTTGATAGCACGGCAGGAGCTAGAGCAGAGAAGGGAGAGAGAAGTAAAGCTACTGACTCACTATTTTAAACCTCTCTCATTACTCAGCAGAGTTACAGGGATTTGCAGGGACACACACACTTACACACTCTTTCCTTTTGTTCATTGCTCCAAGGCAAAACGTCAGCACACTATTGTCACTGTTTATAGCACACTACTGCACACTGACGTATATGTGTAGGCTGGTAATCCTTCTCTTTCAGATGTCTGAAGCAGATTTATTTCTCTCAGCGTTGAAATAAAACAACGTTGCCACTGAGTTTAGAATGGTAATGAAATCAATCAGGACCTAATATATCTACTTCTGTCAGTCTAGCATCGAGGGAATGTCAAAGCTTATAGCATTCAACAAACACTTTATAGCTCTGTTTCAAAACCTAGGAGACAGCAGAGAGGAACGTCTTGGTTACGTATGTAACCCTCGTTCCCTGAAGGAGGGAACGGAGACGTAGTTGACATGTCGACTGATTGGGATCACGCTAGGGAGCCTATCATCTTCGAGTACTGTAAAAACGAGCCAATGGACACTGGCGTGCGTGAATCGCATCACCCACCCCTCCCCGCAGTGCGGGTATAAATACGGATGTGGATGCACGCACCAGTTGTTTTTCGCTGAGGAGCCGAGTGGAACCCGGTCAGCGGTGGTACAGCAAAAGTGGCTAGGGGACTACGTCTCCGTTCCCTCCTTCAGGGAACAAGGGTTACATATGTAACCGAGACGTTCCCTTTCAGTCGCTCACGTTCGACGAAGTCGACGTGTCGACAGATTGGGATCCTATTAACCCTCTGGGGTCGACAAACGCGCCCCCGCATTTTGCTGGATTTTCTTCACATTGTAGCACAATAAACTTAAATTACTCCGTCATTTATGGTCATACAGAAAAAATAATCTGTGATATTTCTACTTTTGTATGTGTCCACTTACAATCAAATCAAAACATTGTGCTTTTGTAAAATAAAGAAAATAAACAGGGTGTGCGTTCTGCCTCTCCGTCGCGGTGAACTTTTTTTTCTTGAGCACGTACGTCTATAAACTGAAACAAAACTCAGCGAATACTTGTCACACATTTATGAGCCATATACCTTTATAAACATTTAAGTGTGTACTTTTAAATGATCGGATTCAATCTGAAAACAAATATTCTCTGTTTAAGTAATTTGTATAAAACCAACAAGATGTCCAGTATCTCAAACGCTTGCTCATTATTTTTAATTTGACCACGCCCACGCGTGCAAAAGAGATTCACATGCAAATCTCCACATGGAACGCGAACGCGCTCATTACCTCAAAAACAAAACACCAAAACACTTCACAAGTCTCTGCTTTTCGTCGAGTTTGAAAGACGCGCCATGAGCTTACATTGGATTTACTTCAGAAGAAGAAGAACGCGATTTGAAGACAAGAAAGATGTAGGCCTAAGGTAAGAAATTCTTACTTATTAGTTTATGTTATTGTTGCATAAACTTCCGTGTTTACTGTTAAATACTGTGTTTGTGGATATCTGCTCAAACGTAGATATGTATAATATGGTAACCATAATGTTTCATATTTTGGAGCATGCTGTGCGTTTGAATGTATCATATTTTGGAGCGCGATCGCGTTTGAAAAGCAAAACGCACCAAACATTAGGCTTTATGTTTTTACTATTATCTCATTTCATATCATCATAACGAATGGAAACATTTGAATTAACATATGATAATCAATATATTTTTCTCTAGCGTAGTTGTTACTGAAATCTGTTGGAAGATTTATAGGCTGCTATAGGTTATTATTATTTTATGCAGCACTGCGCATAGCCTATGCCTACAAGGCACAACAAACCTGGTGTTCATTATATTATATATTGTTGGAAAAATGTGTGTGTTTGTGTGTGTGTATTCTGTGAATTTTAAAAAGCAATTTTAACCAGAAAAATCTAAAATGTATTCCCAAAATCGTGGCCTATAGTTTCTCTTGATACCAGTATGTTCACCTTTTTTTTTTTTTTTTTTCAGGGACCAGATGCAACTGAGTCCTGCTGACTTCAACATTCACATGAGTCTCTGTATATGAACATGGTAAAGTGAAAATCAAACACCTTGGAAATGAAAGGTATGTACAATGTTTTTAGGAATGGCACAAAGCTCTCTGTCTTTGGATCATTGTTTTCAATGTGCTCTTTTGTCATTTGTTGTGTATCTTTGGATTATGTTGTGTTGTAAATAAATCCAAACAATCAAACAGCCATTCTTTTTTAAATCTCCTCATTCTTTGTGCAAGGTTGCTCAGAATGACAGGGCCTGATAGCTCCTAATAGGGCCGTTAGGGGAGGGTCTTTGTCTTTCTCAGGTGTGAAAACCATATTAATGATGTGATCACACCTCCCGCATAAAGCTTTCTCACACAAAACACGTCGTACAAATTTTAAATCAATATATTGTCTTATCTGAATGAGCAGTCAGGGTGATTTTCACATAGTTTTGGAGCAAATATTCTAGGCTACGTGATACAATTTTCAAAAGTCTTGTGAAGAAATAATAAGTATGAGTTTCATGACCTTATTTCAGTGACAATTTTTTTTTTGTATTTTCACAAACCAAGCATAAATGTCATTATCTCAAAACTACAAACTTTTACATACATGCTGCTGATATATTATTGTAGCAGAATTTGTGCTGAATACAGTGTAATAAGACTTTAGCCATGACAATGTCACAAGTAACAGAAATAAGCACAAATGTCAGAGCATGTCAGAACACCTCCAGGGCCAGAAACCCCCTCAGACCCCAGAGGGTTAAAACGCCACTAGTGCTGCCACCTTCCAGTGCCTAGACAAAAGCCTCCTGATCCTCCCGCATATTGAGGCGGATATAGGACAGGGCTTAGGCCAGGAAAGTCACTGCTGTTCCACAGGACCACTGGGAAAGCGTACCTTTCGTTGGAAGGCATACGTCGCGGAAGCCACATCCTGCCCGAAGGAGGTAACATGTGGAGAATACACATATGGACTGAGCGAACTTAGCGGGCAGTACAACATATGGCATGTCACTGAGGTGGCTCCAGCCGATAACAGGTAGGAGACGCAACCGATCAGTGATGACACAGGCTCGCCGCAGGGAGTCAGTCAAACCATGGAATAATACACATATGGGATCGCCGTAGGGATCACAACATATGGACCCCACCTAACACAAGTTAGGTCTAGCATTGAACGCTCTGCCATGTCCAACACCGAAGGGGTGAGGACAACAGGGTTCAGAAGAGGGAACTCAACTGGAGCAAAAAAGGCACACTTATCCAGTCCATAGGAGGGGAATGGTGCAGCAAGCCGACACTACAAACCGGGCTAAGGTGAAGCTGGCTTCGTGTGAAGGGAGCCCACGGAAAGCAACCGGCTCGACACATAGGCTAATTTCCTAGCGAATGTGCTGGTGTCGCCCAGCCCATAGCTCTTAATCTCTCAGTGAGGCACTCGTGTCAAGGCCCAGGAAGGAGCTACACTCTCTTTTTGGAGGAGCTCACTACCCAGGTGGGCACGGTGCATCTTGGGAAAAACTCACTAAGATGATGGAAAGCACAGATTTTTTAGTGGATCAACCTCTGCATGGAAACCGCCTTCCCTTTTGCAGGTTTCCGAAACAGATGAGAGCTGGAAAGGTCCTGAGACTTTTGAGACAGGGCTGGGTCTGCCTCCTCTGGGGCAGCGCTTGCAGGCTCACCACCTTGTCCCGTCTTAAGGGAGAGGTAGGAACCTTGGGCACATATCAAGGTCGTGGTCTCATATTAGTGAGAGTTAGCCGGCTCGAATCCAGGCACGATTCATTGACCGGAAATGTGTGCAGGTCCCCTACCTTCTTGATAGAGCAAGCAAGCAGGAGAACTGTTTCTTTAAAAACAGAATTTTTAACTCAACTGCATGCAGTGCTCCAGGGAGGTCTCAAAGTGCAGGACCACTGGCGATAGGTCCCAAGAAGGTATAGAGGGGGCGCAAGGATCAAGTCGTACTTCCTATATCTCTACTGCATCATGATGTGCGTTAATATAAGGGCAACATAATTTTGAGGGTGGAGCGGAACAGTCACGCTCCGACCCATCTTCTGCAGGAAGGAAGCACAGAAGTGATCGAACACTCTTGGGGGTTTGAGAAGAACACCAACAACGAACAGGTTCTACTTCAGATCGTAAGCAAGCCTAATTTTTCTAGAGGGAGCTCTCGCAGGAGTGATAGTATTTACATTCTTTTTGAGGTAGATAGCTGAACCACCGCAATGGAACCTGGATTTCTCAGGTTCAGTACGGGTGCCAACGGTGCCCCATCCCTGAGAAGTCTCAGAGGAATGAGTCAGGAAGGCTGTCTGGGGAACGAGGTCCTAGTTGGGCCATTATGGGGCAACTAAAAGGACCTGCTCCTTCTTACCTGACTTAACACAGTGATGTGCAAGAGGGCTCACTAGGGAATTAACGCATTCTGCGTAGGCCCCAGCGTCAGCTTTAAGCCAGTGTCTCAACTGGCAAGGGGACAAGATCAGAGCAGCAACAGATGTAACTGTGCAGCCCCAAAGATATCCCAGACAGCTGGACCGCCTGGGGATGGAGTCTCCACTCTCTTCGGCAACAGGCTGTTGTGAGGCTACCTGGGCGGCACGATTGAGCAGGCCGGAATTTAAGGTAGAAGAAGCGACCTCAGAAGCTTCTGACTCCATAGGAGGAAGTGGCAGGCGAGTTGTGACATGCGAGGGAAGCGTATGAGCAATGGTTGCTGTGCTGGGCAGTGCATCTTGCTGAGCAGCAGCATCAAGCAAGGAAACTGCTACCAACTCGAGGCAATTAAATGCCAGTGCAGTGTGAGGTATGCCCAAGCCCTCCTTACTGCATGCCCGTTATACGTGGCCCCTGAGCTAGTGTTTAGTAGACACTTGTTCTAGACCTCCGAACTGGAAAAAAGCTCCTCAGTCCGTGGATGAGTTACTCTTCTCCAGTTGACCTGAAGACCCAACTGAGCGATGCAGAGGAACCACGGATACCACAGACTTCAGGCAACAAACAGGGACCCAGCTCGAAAGACCCGAAGGCGGCCCGAGACAGGGTCTGAGTGTGTAGTGCGACTCTTACCTGTCTTCTAGATTACCTCAGGGAGTGCGGGAGAAGGCGAAACTGGGTCCTCGAACCGCACACAACTGTCGGCTGGCGAAGCAAGAGGTAGCTGAAGGTTGCAAGGCTGTACAGGGTCGCACACCAACAGTCTAAACCTCTAAGGACTCAGGAACAGAGGAAATTGCTCTTTCTTTGAAAATGTAGGTACCGCTGGCTCCGCTTTTATGGGAGCCAGCGGCGGAGCAGACATACACAAACAAAGACTCCTCCCGGTCCTCCACTGGGGGGGAGGGAGTGGATCGGTGACCACCTCCAAGAACTCTCTGCTCCATCCCTGTGCGGCCCGCTTCAGGAGCGCTTGCGCTTACCATCTGGCTTGGCAGCGCCTGGAGCGTGCGGGGCGCCCCGGGTCCACGCTAGGTCCCGGGTCCTCTGCAACCAGGCCCAAGCTGAGATCTGGCCACTACAGAGGTACCGCACCCAGAAACGCACGGATGGAATGGCATCTTGAAAAAGACGCAAACACATCCATGTTGCTCTTTCAGGAAATGGGACCCGTCACCAGTGCCGGAGCACACAGGGGAACAACCGCAGCAACACTTTGCAGTGAAGCACTCACTACTTCCACCCTCAACCGGCCGTCAACAAAACACTCTTAAAAGAAATGCTGTTAAAACAGCAGTTGAGAGCTTCCGTAGCTCACGATCACCGCATTATGTAAGTAATCAGCACTATAATAACCAAATTACCAATTAAATCTTTAGAAATGGTGGTGGGGCAGAGTTTGCACCGAACTGATTTGGAGAAAAAAGGTCACATGGCTGACTGTTAGCTTAGTTACATGCTAGCATCAAACTATATAGGAACTGCTTGGCATTAGGAGCATTATCTGAGTGTCAACCTATGTACAACGTTCCGAATAAGTCAATTATGAGGTTCCATTTCTGTTAGGATACTGTCTATGTAGGCAGTTGGCAGCAGGTTTTGAAGCAGGCTTTGTACATGACAACAACATTACTTCTTTCAGCACAGCATTCAGCTGCAAAACCCTTCATAAAATCACAAGCAGCACAAAAAAAGTTGTCTAATGACATGATAAAATCAACTTATTTTGCTAAATAATTCTTTTTTAATAAGCTCTAGCAGAAAATAAAATAACAAATTTAGACTGATGTAACCAAGATATATACTTGTTGTACTAAATAGTTTTAAGACAGTTACTTTAGAATGCTATTAGCTCTGCTTTCATTATTTTTTTCTGTTGTTTTAGCATATGTGAGCCATTCTCAGTTTTCAAGTATTTCTGTGTGGTTTTTGTCACCCTGGGTGAATGACTCACCTCATATCTGATGCAGTGTCTTCTCTGCTGCCAGCTTGTTCGCATAAATGTGATCAGTTTGTGCCATGGCTTCCAGTAAGATTGTGGCTGTTTGAGTGTACATCAAAAAAAGCAGGGAAACATCCTGGGTGGATGGCCAGTCCATCACAGGGCAAAAACACACAGACATTCATTCACACTCGTACTCTTACAGCTCCTACAGGCAATTTAGTGTTTCTAATTCATCTATCATGCATTTCTTTGGGTTGTGGAGGAAAACCACGGCAACACATAGAGAACATGTAAACTCCGGACAGAAAGGTTTCCTGGCTTAGCTGAATCTTGAACCAGGGACCTTCTTGCTAAGAGGCAACAGTGCTTATGTTACTTTATTCATCCATCCATTAATTAATTAATTTGAGGCCTAGCAACACTCCACACTAAGGTCAGTATTCTAGGAGGCTCTCAGAGAGCCTAACAACTTAGCATACTACCCTACGGTTGTTTTTTGTATGTTTTTTAGCCGAGCTCTAGGAGTGGAGGCCTCAATATGACGACTCCCTAAATCGAGAAGAGACCTAACAAAGGCTCATGCTCAGGACATCTTGCAAGGAGGCTCACAGAGCCTACAACTCGCAATCGCTATCCTAGTGGAGCTCTGGGGAGCGGAGCCCTAGTGAAAAAAAAAGTATACTTTATTGTATTTGAAATATATTCCCTTTTTCAATGGTACATTGCAAATATACTAACAAAAATCTTTAAATATAATAAAAGTATATTAGAATCATGCTTTTACCTATTTTCACAATACAACTTTTAACACACTTTAAAATAATTGTACTTTAGTATATTTTCTAAAAATATATTTTAGAAAAATATACTTAAAATGAAAATTCAGTTTATAAAATACATTACATTTTGTACAAAGTATAGCTAAGTATTATTTGTCTATTAATGTGCATTTGTTATTGAAGACAAAGTGTGCAATTTGTAGCATACACTTATGGTCTGCGACTGCGTCGATAGCCTTGTGGGCAAGTGCGCCAATATGTAGCGCAATTGTGCTTCTGGAGACTCGAGTTCGAGTCCTGGCTTGTGGACCTTTCCGGATCCTCTCCCACCTCACTTTCTGTCTTGCAACTGTCCAAAAACGCCAAAAATAAATATTTAAAAAATAAACACATACATACATTGCTTGTTTCGAAGACACTCGTAATAAATTTGTAATGTACTTGTAACACAAAGTATACTTTAATATCACTAAATCAAGCATGTAATTAATCCCTACACAGGCATATATACTTAAAGTATACTAAGTATACTTGAAGTTGTTCCAATTTAACATAAAAGGTACATGAAATACACTTAAAGTTATGCTTTACTACAATTTAATTACAACTAAAATATACTTAGTACAAAATTAGTTGTTTCAAAATAGCACACTTAAAGTTAACAAGTCATTAACACACTTGAAGTATACTAAATTAGTCTGGCTGCAAGTATACTTGGCTTTTTTTTTTTTTTTTTCAGGGAGGCCTCAATAAGATAGCTCTCTCTGGTGAGAGCAGGCCTAGCGACGCTTCCAATAGCCAAGGAGGCTCACAAAGAGCCTAACAACTGCCTAGCCGAGCTCTAGGAGCGGAGGCCTCAACATGACGATTCTCTAAATCAAGAGGAGACTGAACTACGCCCCACACTCAGGACATCTTGCAAGGAGGCTCAGAGAGAGCCTACGACTCGCAAATGCTACCCTAGCGGAGCTCAAGGGAGCGGAGGCTTCAGTAAGATAACTCTCTAGCGAGAGTAACAACGCTCACAGTTGCCAAGGAGGCTCACAGAAATTAAATATACGTTATTGTCCCTGATAGGGAATTTTGTAATGGACTCCAGAGCCAGCATTTCGCCAAAACCTAATAGCCTACATTACAAAATATACACATCATACACATAAAAATAAATAAACTTTACTAATTCATGTTCAGCAGTCTAATTGATACCGGTACAAAAGAGTTTTTGAACCTGTTCCATTTATAATAGAGAGTTCTGTACCTTCTTCCAGATGGTAAGAGTTCATAAGAGCGGTAGAGTACATGAGATGGGTCGCTTAAAATCCTTTTTGCCTCATTTAATGTACATTGTTCACACAGTGTCTGAATACTAGGATAGTCTTTCAGTCCAATCATTTTCATTGAAGCTCAAACAATATGTAGTATCTTTTCTGTAGATTTTACAGAAAGATCACTGTACCAAGTGGACAGACCATATCTAATCACACTTTCTAGTACATACTGATAAAAAAGGAACATCATTTTTCTATCAACTCCATAAAACCACAATCTTCATAAAAAGTACAGTCTCTGGTGAAGTCTTTCACACACTCAATTAACATGCTTGTCCCACATAAGAGATTTGTCTATATGTACTCCTAAGTACTTTGTATGATTGCACCTGTGTTATTTCTTGATTATGAACAACTATGGGATCAAACAACTTGGGATCAAAAATGATTTCCTCCATTTTCTTAGTATTTACTGTTAGACCATTTGCATCACACCAACCTACAAATGAATTAATCTCAGAATAAAAAATAGAAGAGGAGTCTCGTTTTTTCAGCAGACTTAAAATGACTGTATCATCTGAGTACTTCAGAATGTAGTTTTGTGAGTGCCTACTTGAGCACTCATTAGTGTACAGCGTAAAAAGAACTGGTGAACTAACACAGCCCTGAGGAACGCCAGTGCTACAGTATTTTACTTGAGATAAACTATTATTTACTTTGACTCTATGAGTTGTATTTGTTAAAAAGGAGTGATACCACTGTATAATTGTAGGATTTACATTTAACTGCTTTCATTTTTTAATTAAGACATGTGGTTGAACAGTATTGAAGGCTGAACTAAAATCAGTAAAAAGCACTCGTGCATAAGCATCGGAATCCTCAAGGTGGTTTAAAACCAAGTGCATCAAACTATTGATAGCATCACCTGTTCCTTTTCCTTTCCTATAAGCAAATCGGAGTGGATCTAGTGACTATTAACATTTTCTCTTAACATTGACACCATACACTTCTCAAAACACTTCATCACCACTGATGTAAGGGCAATTGGTCTAAACTCATTGTTCTCGGTAGGACGGGCCGTTTTTGGCACAGGAATTATAATAGACTTTTTCCAAATTGCTGGAACTACTTTGGAATCAATATACCTTTGAAATATAGAAGACCACACCGGTCCACAAATCCTCTGCACAGACTTTTAGTAAAAAAGACGAAATACCATCAGGAGCAGCGGATTTCTTTGGACACATTTTTTTTTAATAATGATTAAACATAACCATCGTGAATCAACACCCTATTGTCCCTTCGATCAGTAGTAGATATAGAATTCAGTTCCTTACTACATTCTTGATCGAAATTTGGATTATCAAACCTTAGGAAGAAACAGTTCAAATCATCAGCTTTTTGTGTGTCGTCACTTGTAAGGTGAGTCTTTCTAGCCGGTTGCAAATTAGTTATGTGCTTCATCGAATTCCACATATTTTGAGTGTTAGATTGATAATTTTCTTCTAAAATATTTTAGTTTTTTCCTTGCAGCTTTTAATAACTGGTTCAGTTCTTTCTGCACAGATTTTATTTCTACACGATCGCAATTTCCAAAGGCAGCTTTTTTCCTATTAATACAATGCTTTATCTCTCTAGTAATATAAACTTTGTTGTTGGGATATACAATGACTTGCTTTTTAGTGACCACATTGTCCGTACAGAAATTTACAGAAATTTAATCAGTTATTACTTCAGTTGTTTAATCTAGGTTTGCACTATTAAAAACATCCCAATCAGTGCATAAAAAACAGCCCTTCAGGGATTCAATCTTATTTTCAGACCACACAAGAACCTCTTTAGTAACTGGATTTGAACTTTTTAAAACTGTCCTGTACGTTGGAATTAGATTCACTGTATTGTGGTCTGAACTCACTAATGGGGGCCTTGATTTTGCAGTATAAGCCCTTTTAAAGGGCCCCTATTATGCTATTTTAAAGTTTCCTAATGTTGTTGTAGAGTCTCCTACAACATGTTTACATGCATCAAAGGTAAAAAAAAAAACGGTTTAATTTCCTCATAATATACATTTGCACATCATCACATTTTCAATGACTCTCAAACGACTCGTCAAAAGAATCAATCTCTCTAAATCCCGCCTTTCTGCGATATACTCTGCTCTGATTGGCTAGACAGCTCAGTCTGTTGTGATTGGCCTACCGTGTACAGCGCATCGAAAACAAAACCACCCATTGCCGTAACAACGTCAGCTCTGCTTGTCCTGAGGCTTCCTACATCGTAAACTAAACACAGTAACGAACAATGACGTTGATTTGACCATATCAATGCGAGCACGAGTCCGATGATGAAACATTGGAAGAAGTAGTTATTCAACCCGAACCTCCATCACAAGGACGACTCGAGCAGAGCAGGACTCAGTGTTTCTCAGTGATACACTAACGTTACTCAGTTTGAGGTACATTTTATGAGATGTTGCAACTATAATTCCTCACCATCAGCATTAACAAGTGCATGTCCATCAACAAACCAATAATTTTACTTGTACTAATTTATTTACAGAGTATTTTCCTAATATATTGCGGTGAACACGTGGAAACTGTATCAATAACAGTGCATGTATACAATAACATTAGCCAAGCTCTAGAGTGAATGATCTGATGTAACATAAATGTCGGTAAAACAAATATTTGGGAACAGACTTTGCTGTTAGGCATATATCCCTAACGTTACCTGTGGTAAAATGATGGGAACAGACTTTGCTGTGGGGACTTTGGCTGAAAGTTTAGCCTATTTATCCTAGCTAGCCACAAGTCTCTCCTGCGCTGGCTCAACTCCTCTGTCTCCTTCCCTTCACGTTTTCTGACAGTCGGTATCGCATAAAAACTAACTCCGGGGTTCTTATTGCTGTTGTTAGAACAGCCGTGTATTACACAACACACCATCGCGCTGTTTAAAAAAAAAAATACAGCGATAATACCATGGATAACGACGCTGCCTCGCTTGTCAGTTGACAGACTGACAGTTGCCGTGGTTTCTATGTCAACAACATGGCCGCCGCGAACATTGATGACGTAGATCGAATAACAACTATTTTGAACACCATCTTTCAAGAGCAAGCAGTTTGTGAATCCTGTATTGAACTTTGATATTTGAGAAGCAGTCGTCAGTAAAATAAAGGGAACACAGCAAAAGTTTAGGATTATACTGCTGTGATATCGTGGTAAAGATGAATTTTAACCACTGATTCTTCACGTGCTCATCCTTGGGCAGTAAAAAAATCTGGCTTTACCTTCACATTGTAGAGCACAGCGTCTTCTCGACATGATGCTATCCAGTATCCACAGGAATCAGCTGTTGGTTTGATGGTGCGTTCAAGTCCTCCTGGGAAGTTCGTATGTACCAGGTGGGAAGTCGTGTTTACGACAGCATGTGCGTTCAAGTCACTTTCGTCGGAGTAAGATGGCAGAGTACTTTCTCTTAATTAATTACACAAAAATACAGTAAGGTTATTAAACTCTTGTTCTAGAAAATAAATAACAAAGAAATATGCATCAGGTGTACTTTGTTTTTTTATGTTTTTAATTAATTTATGAAGCCACTGCCGACTTTATCGTTACATGTTGCATTGTTATATTATAATGCCATCATATTCTGTGCCGGCAATTAGCTTACTGCGCTGTAAATAGAAAAGCCTGACAATATCACTAAATACCTTTAAGTATTGTGGTATTCCGCTATGTTTCTCAGTGACACGCCCACAACTCGTAAAGATAGAGGCTTAGAGAAAATCCCGAGCTCTCCACTGGTATTTACGACATTGTGGTGGCGTTCAAGTGCGTTCAACTCGTAAATACGATCTACCATAAGTTTCAAGTTTTCCCTGGTGTCTGCGCGTGCAATAAGTGGGCGGGCAATATTCTAATGTTTCGTCTTGACGTCACAACGAAACGGCTTATGGCCAGGGGCGGCGTTTGCGTATGGCAGAGTATGGCCGTTGGCATTCCCTAGCAGTCAGAGTTCAGATAAAATATCAGCCAATGATGGTGTTCGTTAAAGATTTTAGGAGGGCTTTAACCCTCCTAAATTTCCATCCAGCCCCCCCAAAAATGTTGGTTTCATGATCGCCTCAGTCACCTTTAAAAGTCATATGGGTTGTATTGGAAACTCAAAAAAATGTCTACTATTCAGCTCACGCACAGCCCAAACACAGCCGATGAACGAGTGTCCTTCAGGAATTGAGACAGCGATAATCCCAACACTCTTCCACAGTGCAGCCAGCGAAATACTTAGAATCACCAGATAACTCAGTCTTGTTTAAAACTCCAGCATTTCAAACTCGTCCAGTTCACGTTGACTCTTTGTGTCTTTCAATCTTCCCCGCTTTAACCCCACACACCTGTTGCTTAAATAATCCCGATACATCCTTCCGTCTCACCGTTTTGGTCAATGTAGTTCCTTATTTCTGCCACAATATGACTGGAGGCTACATCTTATGTGAGTGACCTTTTCAGATTAGGGTCTATATAGACACCAGGACACAGAAAGAGAAGAGAGAGAGAGAGAGAGAAAGAATCATCTTCTGATGTGCCTGAAAATACATGCATATGTAAATGGTCTGCACTATTAGCTCTATTTGTGTCGGGGTGAGGGGCGGCGCAGTGGCACAATGACATTAATAAGAGGGAGATGGGAGAACACAACTCTTGACTGTCATCTGGCCAGCAGCATATGGCTTTTCATGTGGCCATTGAAAGAGCCTTTGATCATGTTCTCACTAAGTTAGACAAACTAATGGCTCTCAAGAGACGACATCTGCCAGCTTGATTCTTCTAAATTCAGATGCCTTTAAAAGGATGAAGATAAAGAAACGTGGCAATAGTCTTTTAATTCAACAAGCCTACATTAATTAGATGGAGGGAAAGAGAGACAGTGAAACAAAATGTGGTGGTGTGTCTTGTGTCCAGCACTCACTCAACGAGAAGCTAAATGAGTGTTAACTGGAGAGTGAAATTATCAGTTTGGAAGTGCAGTCAGGGATTTCATCCACAGCTGCAGTTTTTAAGACTAAATACTTGCACCAATTCTCATGGTGTAACTAAATGGCAATTTTTTTTATGTGTTTGCAAAAGACTTCTTCCCTCATTGGACTGAATGGTTCTAAGAATAGTGGGTAATAGTACCAGTAGCATTTGTTATGGTCCAGTTACAAACCACTCCACCTGTTCCCTTTCAAAAGCTACAATGCTGCGCTTGATTCAGCGCTCTGAAAACACTTTTTGTGTGACCAGCTATGAATATATGTGTGTAACACGTTAATGGAATTGATGTTTAACTTTCATAGCATCGGACAGTGACATCATTGGAATGCGTGCTCGTCGGAGGCTAGAATTAGATGTGCCACAGGTGCATCGGCGGGTCTTTTTGTCTTCAGACCATACTGTGTGTATATGTGTGACTCAGGCTAACGGATGAGGGTGAAGAATGTACCAGTGTCCATCCCCCTGACGCAGAGCAGCTTCTTGACCAGACAGACAGAAAGACTGAAAACAACCTCCTTCCAAGAAAACAGCATGGGAAGATCTCCTTGGAGTAGTTTTATTATTTGACAAAATATATTTTAATTTTTACAAAGAAATGTGCAACATTTTGCCTGGGAAATAATAAAAGGACACTTTTTTCATTTATAATTGTTCTTAAATCTAATTTTGCTAAAAAAAAATTGTGAGAAAATCATATTGTGAAATCAGTATCGTGTATCGCATCGTGAGTTGAGTGAATTGTTACATCCCTAACTCGAGGTTGTGACTAGACTGCCCCCTCTTGAGGATCTCTGTGACTTTAACGGGTTCATGGCAAAAACCTTATTCTTCGTGTGTCCTCATCGCTCTCAGCAGCCCCCTTTTTTTTCAACTGCTTACACACAAAATCCTTACTTGTCACACAATTTCTGAAACCTGACACTCAAAAACCAGAACCAAACACCAAATCTGCAAAACCATACACTAAATCTTGGCCTTTGACTCAGTTTTCAATTTCAAATCACAACACACAATTCTCAATGTAACACACAAAAATCTAACAGGAAGTATCTTGATTTCCTTTTTCAAACAATATCAAAATGCCACACTAATACTGCAGTGCCTCACACTAACTCCTCACATGTGCAAACACTCATTGCTTTACTTAACACCAACCAGTCATGGCTTTAGAATAGGCCTATAAATTGGCCAAAGGTCCAAGTTATAGGTTTTGAACAATGGATGCAAACAATGCAGACAGAGTAAGGGGAGTTGGAGGGAGAGCCAGAGGACGAGGCAGGGTTTGAATTAGAGGAGGAGGAGTTCAAAGAGGAGCAAGAGGAGGAGTTGGAAGGGGAGGAAGAGGACAAGTCGGATGGATAAGAGGAGGAGGACAAAGACCAGGGACAAGGAGAGTGGTCTCTGATGAGATAGGGCTAATGTCACTGATCATGTGATCAACCACATTAACAACGAGAGAGGCTGGACAGAGAGTCCAGCCTAATTTGAGTCGATTTACAGAGGCGGGTATGATTTAAACTAGAAATGAGAACAGGTATGTAACAATCTACTGTAATGTACACATGTTCTAATGTACACATAATAGCTATTTCAGCAGAACATACAGTATACTATAATACATATATTTTAGCACCCATGCATCCACTTACTGCAGTGCACTGCATGATTGGTCACAGTCTGGTGGGTTATCATACTGTACAACGTACTGTTGTACTTCCAAACTGTACTAGCTGACTGTAAGAAGACATTCTGACTATATTGTATAAAATAGTATATATTATGTTACAGTTTATGGCACACACTCACACTGTTCTTGAATCTTCTACAGAGTGGAAAGGCGAAGGTTTCATGGTGGACTAGGTCCCATGTTCACTGAAGAGCAAGAGACGGCTATTGTGAATTTGGTTTTGGCCAATAACAATTCACGAAAATACGTAATATATGGTGGCACATTGCTGCCACATCCATATTTTCCCACTCAATTATGTCGTAATAACGAGATGTTATGTCATTTTAACGATCTTTTCTTGCAATAACGAGATGTCGTTTTAACTACAACTTTTCTCGTAATAACGAGATGTCGTTTTAACAACATCTTTTCTCATAATAACGAGATGTCGTTTTAATAACATATTTTCTCGTAATAACGAGATGTTATTTCGTTAAAACGGCATATTTTCTTAGGACATGTGTAGTCATGTATAAAATATGCCTTTATTCACATAAAATGTATAGTCTATCATGCCTTTATCATACGTTTATCTGTAATAGGCTAAGTGTTGTATTTCTTTATATTATTATTATTATTATTATTATTATAACTGTGCATTTTTATATTTATATTTTTATACAATAGAAAGCCACGTTAAGCATTTTCTTTATAATAACGGTTTTCTATGGGAGGAAAACGCTTAACGCAATTAAATGCGTTGCGTTCATATTCTGGGCTCATCTGCTTTTCTGTACATAGTATGGTTTATTAATAAGGTGTGTACAGAACTTAATATTTTAATATCACTGTCTTAGTAGCCTATTACAGTTTTTTCCATTTGCTAACACACTAAAATGGCATGCACAGCACAATTATTTAAACTGACACACAGAGAGCAAAACCTCTTCTCAAGTCTCCAAGTCTAAACACATTTTCTTCTTTACACACATGTTGCAATTCAAAATGGCACTTTTTAAATGCACTGAACATGGTTATCTGTGTAAGACACAACAATCTGACATAAAGTCACATGTTTGCCATTTCAAAACACTGCTATTCAAAATGACACTACATGAGCTAATTGGCCAATACATGTGCCACCTGGCCAAACACCTCAATGGTTAATTGTTAACAGTTCAATCTTTTTCAGCTTACTGTTTTTCAACATATATCTGCTGTGCATATGTTGCACTGACTGAATAAATCACTGAATAAATAAATGTTTCAACAGCATGTGTGTGTATCTGCAAATATTTCTGTGCATGTGAACAATCTGAAGAATTTTCTACAATTTGAACAATTAACATTTTTTTTCAATTGCTTACACACTAAGCTAGGCGGAGAGACGTTTAGTTTTTTTTTTTTTTTTGGTACTGAACTGGATTTGTATTTTTATGTAACAGTATTACTGTAAGCTTACAGTACAAGGGTATGTTCGGTAATACTGTATGAAAACTGGAAAATGTTTTGTTATGAATGTTTTGTTGAAATGTTCAGTATTGGCTGACTTGAGTACAATAAATAAATATTTTCATTAGTCTGCACAATTGGTGTCATGTGGTGTTTACACTCTCTCTGTGTAAATGCTAAAAGTGTTTTAGGTTGAGCACAGGAGCGTTTAACTGATTCAAACAGAATTAGACCATATGATGTTTGTGTTTATGTTATGACAACAAAATAAGGTTTTATAAGACATTGTATAGTTTTGACGAAAGTGTTCCATTTTGCAAATGATCTGAGGTGTTGTGCTACTTTGGTGTACTGTTGTGCTAATTGTGTGAAGGGGTTTGAAAAACCGGGCCCTGTTTTCAAAATTGTGCTTAAGCAATTGAAAAAAAGTATTAAAAAGTATTATGGCAAAGCATACTAAAAATGAGAGTGCTTTTCATTATGCTCAACAGTGTGTAGTTGGTTAAACAAAAATCTGGTAATATGAATGAAGTGTGTGCCATTTCGTGCAAAAGTTTGATTTTGATAATGCTATATGTAGTTTTGGTTCCAGTGCTTCATTTTGCAGGATATAATAGTTATTTTGCAGTTTGGTAGTGTGGTTTTGTGAATTGCGTTAGCAATTGGAAAAAAATGTAAGTTACGTCAAGAATTTTCTTTGGGAGGAAAACGCTTAACGTGTAATTAAACGCAATGCGTTCGTATTCTGGGCTCATGTGCTATTCTGTAGGCTACATATGCTTTATTAATAAGGTGTGTACAGAATTTGATCTTTTAACATGACTGTCTTAGTACATTAAGCCACGTTAAGCGCTAGAATGTCCTGTATTGGGGGCTGCTATTTTGCTTCAGCTTTTCGAATGTAGAAGTATGATAAAGGCATGATAGGCTATTTTATGTGGATAAAGGCATATTTTGCAGTTTCCAGTGAAATGTTGGATGTTCTGTAGCCCGGGATACAGAACATTGAACACACGGTGCAGCGCAGTGGGTATTCTCGTTCCCAGACCACTGAATCAAGCGCAGCATTAAGTGTAGCTTTTGAAAGTGAATGTCTCGAGTTACTTGACTGTAACCCTGTTCCCTGAAAAAGCGGGAACGAGATGCTGCGCTTTAATGCCGCACTGAGGTTGTCCCAGGACTGCTCTTCAGACAAAATGATACCTGCCGATGCACCTGTGGCACATCTAATTATAGCATCTGACGAGCACGCATCATGAGTGACGTCATTGTCCAAGGCTAGAAAAATTCAAAGTCAACACATTACACACATATTCACACAAAAAGTGTTCCCAGAGTGCTAAATCAAATGCAGTCTTCCCACTTTTTCAGGGAACAGGGTTACAGTCAAGTAACCCAAGACAATTTAACCGATTACAGATTGGTTATGGAATGGCATGTTTCATTTAGTGTGATGGAAAAGCGCTAACAATTTCAGTTGAAATCATAAAATTTCAATAATCAATGAATCATAAAATCAACAATATATTGATACTGAATTACTTTTGAAATCAATAAAGCACATTTTTTAGGTGATACTTAATTCAGCTTAATGCTAATGCTCAAATATAATTTGTAGTGACTTATGGTCTTACATATTAATATTTAGTATATAAAAAATAAATTCAGTTCATGTTTATTCTCAATTTAATTCTGAATGCTGTACAACCCTGGATCAGAATATGTTTACTGCAGGATATTATATTTATCGCAAACTCATATATGAGCAAGTATTGCACCTCACTAATGAAATGCAGCGCAGTGCATTACAATAATCCAGTTGATGACAGCATTACTCATTCATGTCTTGTGCAATATCTATTGTGACTGGAGAAATGTGCTATTAATCTGTTCTTGCCAAGTTCTTTTACAAGTATCCTCACATGCGCAGCTCAGGAAACCTTTGATATGAGAGTCCCTTGGCAGGACTTTATAGGAAGCTGTTAAATGAATAAATGCAGTGTTGTTGTTTTTTTGGTTATCTCTGAAATCTGTCCTCTGAGCTTCCAGATTATTACAAGTGAGACTTTACAGCAGTGAGCTGAGACCTGCATAAATTACCCATCATTTTGTTGTAATACTAATGAGCAGCATTGTGCATTTGTGAACTGGTGTGATTTGGCGTAGGAGGACATTAGAAGCATAAAAATCCACTTTTACTGAGTAACACACAAAATTATAACATTGACAGAGGCAATTTTCTGATAGTTGTACATACTGTGGCATAGAAGACAACGTAATGATTTTTTTGTTTTGATTTTTAGCTTTGAAGCGAGTTAAAGTAGTATTTAAAATACGGTCATTGTGTTCCAATCCTTTAACTCTTATTCTTTTGTCTTTCCCAACAGGCTGTTTTGGGCACTTGCAAGATTTTCTCAGGGCAGCAAAACTGTATTTCAGCACTTCAAGCCACAATTTCATACAGTTGAAAAAAAAAAGGATTGAAAGCACTTGAAAGGAAAACGCCTTATTTTGCAGCCCTAGTTAGAATTAATTAGCATTAGCTTCTTCAAGGCAACCAAAAGCAAAGTAACACTGATAAAATAATTTAAATTGCACATGCAAACTATTTTACTTTGTGCCGATTTCTTTTGCAAAGCAAACTCCTTGTTGCATATTTAATCTATGGGTTCAGAGAGAATGCGTAGTATTAGCGTTGCCCGTTTGACACAGGATTAATTACCACAATATCCAGCAGCACTGGCTTCCTGTGCTCTCTCAGTGCTCAACAGTATTAATATTTAGAAAGCGCTATGAAGAGAGGAAGCTAAACACAGACATTACCTAATAAGCACTTTAAATGTCTCTTTTAGAATTCAGTGATTGTAAATTAAAATTGTTTCATTTTCTTATAATGATGAGAAGGAAGATCGAAAGCACCAAATTCTGCACTTGACATGAAAAGAGGTTTTTTTTCACGGCTCCCTTTAGTTTTGCCACCAGTGTGTGGAAAAGATTAGATCATGGTTATGTTACTTTAGTGAATGTTTTTTTTAGTTACATACGTCACATCAACAACAGTTTAGCAAACCTCTTTCACACCAACCAAATAAACCAAACTCTTATATTTGACAGTAGGCTAAATGGACTCAGATCAGGACATATAAATAAATCACATTCTTCAATGCACTTCTAAATTAAGTTTTTCAGAGCAGACTTGGAGTTTTTAAACTTTCCCAAGAACGTTAATAAGATTTACGGAGGAGATACAGCAGATTAAAGCTTTCCGGGGTGTGTTTCCAAAAAACATTGTTAGCCAATTATGGGGTGATGGGAGTACTGCCCCGCACATGCCCCGCACATGCCCCGCACATGAAACAAGGCACACAGACGAGAGCGCACGGTTCGAGCATGCTCGAAACCGCGCCCCCAAACAAAGACAAGATAATACAGCAGCGTCAGTATTATCAGCCCGACATATTATCTATAGACCTAGATTCATTATATAAATAGTCTAATACCGTGTTATGGTTGGTAGTGATGTAAAAGCGGCAACATCATCTTCGACCACAGTAAGGATTCCAATCTTTACACCTTTGGGTGCTGTGATCTACAGGATCAGTATCCTGGGAGAATAGTAATTCATGGGAGGGGGGGTATTAATGGAAGTGTAAATTTAAATAACAACAACATTATTGTTATTTAAATAAACTAAGTACATGTAAAACATACATAAGCTGCGTCCGAAATCGAATACTTCCCTACTATATAGTATGCGAAAAACAGTACGCGAGCAGAGTAGTATGTCCGAAATCATAGAATTCGAAAAACAGTAGGCGAAAAGTACCCGGATGACCTACTACTTCCGGCGAGATTCCGAAGTGCGCATACGATGGACACTTTACTATCCCATGATGCCACGGGGGAGGAGTTGTCGTCGTTATATTTGAAAATGGTGGAAAGCGGAGACACGGCTGTATTGAAGTGTAAGTGCTTTATAAAATTTTTTTGTTTCTTTGTGGTTAAATTGTATTTGTTTAACATCATTTAAGTAAACGATTGACTTGTTAAAAGTTTAAATAATGTAAATTGAGGGTGTCCTTTTCCAGCCAATTCAGAAAAAATATAGTTTTATCATTATTATTACGGAATAGTCCGAGCTAATGTAAATCAGCTAGCTAACACTGTTTTCTTTAAACAAAGACGTTCGTTGTTTAGCAGTTTAATGAGATGGTTACAAAACTACAGTAAATTAAAACGATTTTATTTCTCCTTTACCAGTGTTGATATCATGAAATATTTGTTGGTTACATAGCATCCTGGAAATGGTATTCTGCAATAGGGGGCAGATACTCCATCACACCACCCACCCTTATTGCCTCATCTGGCCCGGATGTTGCTGTTACCTCTCCATCCTCAGTGAGGTCAGAACGTGAAAGAGTAGGGAGGAAAAGAAAAGATTTTGAGGAGCTGATCCGAGAGATGGAGGAGAGGGAAGCTGAAAGAGAAAGAAATGCAATTGAAAGGGAGGAGAGGCGATGGAGAGAGATGGAGGAAAAGGAGGAAAGAAAAGAAAGAGAGCGACGAGAGCATGAGAAGAGACTAGAACAGGAGGCCAGAGAAAGAGAAGAAAGAAGAGACCGAGAAGTGAGAGAGAGAGAAAGGGAGACAAAAGAGAGAGAGGAAAGATTTCTTCAGCTTTTAGAAATAATTGCAAAAAAATAATAAAGGAATCAAATGGTACACACTCTCTTTTCATTTATTTGTTAGTAAGTTCACTGTGTCATGCTGTTTTTGCAAGTTTTATTACAAAACACTTAATTCCCAGGGATTTACAGTAGCTGGACTGTCAGTTGTAAAGTGCTTAAACAAACAAGTGCCGCACTGTAGAGAAATACCCACACACTCCAGACACTGGTAAAATGTATTTGTTTTATTTTTGTGTATATAACTTTTAAATGGATACAGAATACAAAGCTTAAAACAAAATCACGTAACTTTGGCATAAAGTAGTATAATAGAGCTTAAAGCACCACCAAAAGGAAAAGTATTAAAACATTTTTATTATAGTGTCATGATGAGGAAAGAAAATGAATTTCAGCAGCTTCATTAAGGTAATTTTCACAGGTTTCTAAAAGATCTAAAGGGACTTTGATACTAGCAATATCATTTGTAGGGCATCACTTTAAAATAATTCAATATATGTTTCTTTCAAAGCATGTGTACAAGATGAGGACTTTAAACCTTGGGTAATTTTTGGATTTCCACATGGAAGTAAATAATTTGTAAAACATTGAGCTCAAAAATGTGATATGTAGCTAGAATTTTAAAGATTTGGTATACAAATTCACACAGCCTAAGGCAGTGTGCCAGTGGTTGGTGGGTGTCACCTCTAGGGACAACTGTAGCTCCGAGATCCCCTGTCGATTAGCCTGGGTCTGCAATATCCCCAGTTACCATGTGCAGCCGCGAGGAGGCCCGACAGGAGTCTTGGTGATGGAGAGGCTTTGTCCAGCGGCAGTGAGCTGTAAGACAGAGGGATGCACACAGATAGCCATGCACCTCTCTAACTACAACTACTGCACTGTACGCATCACAGCACCCTGTGGGCTGTGCCCACACACACACACACCTAACTATTTACATAATAACTAACATAGACAAGCTGGAACATTGTCAATCTAAGAACAAGAACTGATTTTAACCTGTGTTAAGTGTCCTACAGGTAATCGTGCTCATGAAGAGCAGGCACACAGTTGCCTGGTGCAGACACCGCTGCAGCTAAATTGTCCCGCACGTGCTCTCCTGCGCTGGCTTCTGTGTTGCGGGGTTCAGGTGGGCCATCGTCATCCTCTGCAACTTCTGGATCAACTATGTCCCCATTGAGAAGACAGAGGTTGTGGAGCACCGTGCAGCATGCAACGACATCTGGCACAAAAGCAGGGCTGACTTCCAGTGCCTTGAAAAAAATGGAACGCCAGCGCGTTTTCAGCGTCCCGAAGGCCCTCTCAACGATGTTCCGTGCACGAGAATGCTTCCTGTTGTAGCGAGCCTGTACAGCATTCTGTACAAGCTCTCTGTATGGTGTCATGAGGCAGATGGGCGCACTCAGGCAAGGATACCCACCATCTACAAGGATGCACTTTCCTGCAGGTGGAAACAGGCGGCCAGTGTACACAGGGCTGTTCTTCAGCACCCTGGCATCGTGCACCGACCCAGGATACCCAACAAAAATGTTGAGGAACTTCCCCTAGTGGTCAGTGATGGCCTGCAGCTGTAAAGAATTAAACAGCTTCCGGTTAAAGTAGCACTGCATGTCACTTGCTGGTGGTTTGATGCGGATGTGACAGCCATGCCCCAGCTACTAACCTGAAAACTGGAGACCCTGCCAGCTGAGCAAAACCTGCTCCCACCGCCTCCAGGTCATCTGCACTGGGGAAAGCATTCTGCACCTTGCTTATTCTGTGCACAATGTCGTGCACAGTAGACTTCGGGATGTCAAAAGCGAGTGACACTACCCGGTATGATGCTGCATGGGCCAGCCAGTAAAGGAAAACCAGCACCTCAACGTCTTTTTCCCACCCATGGTCGGAATCAGGTTTCACTGCAGCAATCAAGGACTGGATGGACTGTCGTGAAAGTCGGAGGTTGGGGCGGAGGTCAGCTCCATCTTCAAAATACAGCCGAAGAATTGGCACAGCAGCATTCAGGTGGCAGTAGGTTGTAGGGCTCACAATCTGTAAACGTGTATATAGTTTTATTTTAGAATACAATTTGAATTAACAAGATACTTGTTTCTTGTGTTAGCTTATTTATAAATATAGTTTGTCTGTATTTATATGTATACGATCCATTTCTTATGCATGATGTATTTGAATATATGTATGTGTGTATATATTATATATATTATAAATATAGTGAAGATATCAGATGTAAAAGCCCCAATTGAAATTTTCTCCTAGAATTATAGCTTGTATATTTATGTTCAGTTATTTCACTAATGGTAATGAAAAGGAGCTATTGCCATTAAAATTAAACATAAAATTGCCATTAAAATTAAATAAAAATGTATCTCTATTGATTCATTCATTGATGGTAATTTCACAAGCTGTACGTTATATACATATATATATATATATACACACACACATACACACGCATACAGGCACACTGCTTGTGCTATTACCATCAATGAATTAATCAATAGAGATACACACACACACACACACACACACATACACACACACACATACATATGTGACCCTGGACCACAAAACCAGTCTTATGTGTATTTTTTCTAAAATTGAGATTTATACATCATCTGAAAGCTGAATACACAATCTTTCCATTGATGTATGGTTTATTAGGATAGGACAATATTTGTCCGAGAAACAACTATTTGAAAATCTGGAATCTGAGGGTGCAAAAAAATCGGAATATTGAGAAAATCGCCTTTAAAGTTGTCCATTTCTATTGGCGATAGTGCTGCATCCATTCACAAAAATAAATGTTTTATATATTTAAGGTGGGAAATTTACAAAATATCTTCATGGAACATGATCTTTACTTAATATCCTAATGATTTTTGACATAAAAGAAAAATCTATAATTTTGACCCATACAATGTTTTGTTGGCTATTGCCACAAATATACCCGTGCAACATAAGACTGGTTTTGTGATCCAGGGTCACATATGTATAACGTTATCTCTATTGATTCATTCATGTTTATTCATCGATGGTAATAGCACAAGCAAATAAATTACTTTTTCCTTGCCAAAAATCAACATCTGTCATCGTTCACAGGTTTGTATGTTTTTCTGAAGTAAAATTTATTAGCTAAATAAATGATGCTACTTACGTTATTTGAGAAATTCCGTAAAAGCTCTCGACGAAGGCGATGAACACAGATGAAAGCAGAACTAAAAACATCGCTCGCAGTTGGTGCAGTCAGTGGAATGGGCTCTTTAAATTTTCGCGCTGTTATGACAGCGTATGTCACGTGACATGCTCTGTTGACAGCGTATGTCACGTGACATTTCCAACATAGCGCATGTAGTACGTCCGGATTCCATTCATACTACCCGTATTCATACTATATAGCAGTGATTCTCAACCGGTGGGCCGCGGCCCTCTGGTGGGCCTCGGAGCGTCATCTGGTGGGCCGTGTAGGCAGTGGTAGACTACCACCAAATTTATTTTTATTTATTTTTTAATGTACAAATCTTGTTATTTTCTAATTATCTAATTGTTCTTATTAATTTATATGATCAAAAACACTCAAGTCAAGTCAAAATGCATTATCTAAAAGCAAATTTAGGTTTAAATATCACAACACCAATCATGTCAGATTGAACGTTTGTTCGATCAGACGCAGTAACATTACGTTACTGTAATATCGTTAATCGTTTTCTGAAAAGAAAAGCAGATGTGGGAGACAGACCTGTGCAGGGAAAAGCTTCGAAGTGTGTGGTGAGAAAGTACAACGCTGAATACATTAAATTTGGTTTTATAAGGGCAGGTACTGAGGGAGTCGCACACGGACGAGAAGCGCAGCGCTGCGTCTACAACTCGAGGTATCGAACACGCGCACTTTCTCAGTTTATGGCCAGCAATATTGTTATGTTTAAGGACATTACGAAATTAAGATAATGTCTGTACTATGTTATGATTGCAATTCAATTTTCAATTACAATTAAATACAATCGTTGCTGAGTCTGCAGTCTGAACACTTTACCTCAGGACGTACAGTAACTGAATTAATTGAGAATCTCACCTGAAAATCCGGTCATTTTCATCCACGCAGCTGATTTCTGTAAATTTGAATATAAACTAAATGTATCTTGCAGCACAGGGTGAAGTCAGTGGCTACATTAATGATGCTTTGATACAAATATAATGTAGTAAATATAAAACTATGTAAATGGCGCTCTGTGGCGCGACAGGTTTTTGAACAGAATCTTGAGCCATATCTGGCGCTGCGGAGAGACGCCGCCGGTGTGTGTACACTCATAGAAAATAATGTGTTCGAATTTTAAAGACGTGCCGCTGCGCTTCTCGTCCGGTGTGCGACCCCCTTAAGCCGAAGGCGCATGTGGAGGAATGTTGTTGAATGTGGATTCAGGTGTTGAATGTGGAGAAATGTTGTCATATGAGGCACTAATTAAACCATCAAAGCTGCAGAGACATTTGAACAAAACTGGGCTGTTTAATATTGTTTTAAACAGTCAAGGTCATATCACTAACTGTATTTGATAAATTACACTTACAGTATAGCTATGTAAATTGGGGTGAATTTAATTTTGTTGAACATTTTCTCGTGCCATTCATACGGCAAACATTTTTTGGCGTGCATATGATACGCAGTTTTCGCGTGCATATGATACGCACTGTATGGCGTGTAATACGCACCCACTCCCCACCCCTAATCCTACGCATATGCACGCAAAAAACATTTTTGGCGTATAAATGGCACGAGAAATAACATTTGTGTTACAGAGATCGTGTTGCAGCGAATAGAGAGAATCCCCTCTTGTGTGTCTGACCTGTTGTTACAGGTATGTTAGCCTGTTATTGTTACAGGAATGGTTACTGAGTAAACCTGCAAAGTCTTTTTTTGATACAAGGACAGTTTTCATCTATATAGATGACTCTGCTACAGTGGCATAACAGATTAACAGCAGAGTATATCATTGTACTTTTAGAATTTTCTGTTATTCTGTGTGCATACTATCATATGTTGAAAGGTGGTCCTCGGAATGTTTGTAAACACTCATTGGTGGGCCATGAGTTGCAAAAGGTTGAGAACCCCTGCTATATAGAACGTACTTTTTTTAACGGTCGCGAAGTACGTTCTAATTTAAATGTAGTACCTACTCACATAGTACGCGATTTCGGACGCAGCCATAGTTTCAAAAACGACTAAGAAATAAAAAATGGTAATTTACCAGACACATCTTGAATAAACTTGTAGCGTCTTCATGCATGAAAAGTGGCTGTTCTTTTTCGACAAGTGGTAATGTCACTCACCTAAAAAAAAAAAAAAAAAAAAAAAAATATATATATATATATATATATATATATATATATATATATTGTTTATAAAATGGATCTCAACTGATTTGGGAGGTAAAGGTACAGAATGTACAGAATGATAAAGAATGTACAGATTGCTATTTTCCATACACTGGCATCAAAAAAGAAATTTGTCAACAAAACATGTACTGTTTCCCATTTGACAACTGCTTTGAGTGAAAAACAGACTGATATTATAATGAAGTTTATGAAATTGATAACTGATTATGAAGTAATTTACTGACTATTTTCCTCTCTGTATGTGTTCATTCAAAGTAAATTATCAATGCTGGTTGAAAAAACAACTGGTTATTGCTTAACCTGACATACTGCAAAACACCACTGTACACCAGACACCATTTTGAATGAATGCAAAAATGCCTTGAAAACATGTCAAATGTCACTGTATGTAAATTACTGAAATGTGTTCTATCTTCCAAATTTCTCATTTTGTGTTGTGCAGGAGAAAGGAAGTCATTATGGGTTAGAACACATGGGTAAGAAAAAGATTACAGAATAATTTCAGGGTGAACTAAACCTTCAACAATTGGCTTAGTAATGGGTCGTCTAAAAGTGCTATGTTCCATGTGATTTAATTTTACAACACAATAACATTAAATTGTAAAATTAATTTGTTTAAGTCTATAATTTCACATTATAATTATTACTAAAAGTAGCAAGTTCAATACTGTTATATGTTAAATCCAATATGTATATATAAATGCAAACTTGCATCAATGGCCTTATTCAGAAAGCTGTCAATACTGCAGAATTTTGAATACATTAAAGGATCTTAAAGAGTAGCCTACCTGTTCATCCAGCTTGTCCAAAAGAGTCTTCATTTCTTCTCCAAATGCATTCATTATCTTTCCAGTAGAGTTTTAGGAGATGTGTTGTGTACTTTTCAAGGGACATGTTGAACTTCCCCAGGAGGTTGCAACTGTGCAAAAACTCCATGCAACTGATTTCTACTTCAAAAATATCTAATATAGCACACAACTTATTTAAATTATTAATTTAATTTTCATTCACAATAAAAACTATTACTTAAACTATATAACATTATACCATTTGGAATGCAGGTAGAGTGACCACGAGTGAGAAAAAAAAAACGTGCTGTGTATTTTGAGCTATTTGAGTTGCCGTGGTTTGCTTTAGTTCTCAAGCAGTGATGGGAAACGTAGTCTTCCAGTGAGCGCCGGCGGTAACAAACCCCGTGTATAAACAAGCGTTACAGTACAAATAACAACATTCCCGTCAGTGTGTCTTTAATACATACCAGTGACTCTGCAGACACTCTGGATTGAATAGACAAGACACCGCTCATTAACACCAGCATTGGAAAGCACCTAAAAGTGTCGGCAACACTGGTAGATCAGGCCATCAGTTTGGGAAAAGCACAATATATAATACATGACAAATAACATACAGTCGATTATAAAAAAATGATTAATACATACCACCAGTGATTCTGCAGAAACGCTGAATTGAAGGCAGCACACCACTACCGGATTCTTTTCACCAGCAGCAACCCTTGGAAACCACCATTCAAGTAGCTGACGTCTCAAACTGCGCACGCGTTAACAAGAAACGCGAACTTCAGTGAAAACGTACTCGGTTACTAACGTAACCTTGGTTCTCTCTAGAAGAGGGAACGAGTACTGCGTTTTTGTAAAAACGCTACGGGAACCCCTTGTAAAACGCCGTGCGTGGTGGGATAAAGACACCGATCACTGGAAGCTAACCAGGTGTACAGTGCATAACCACCAGATAGACTCACAAAGAGTCTGGGATTAAGGGAGGGGAACCTTAATTCCCTATACTGTAGCGTCCGCAGACGTAAAACATGACCTCACAGAGAGAGTCTAGAGACAAGAGGGGATTCCCTCTGTCCTTATATGGTTGCGTCAGCAGACGCGAATATGACATCACATAGACAGGGTGGGGGAACCTGAACTAAATGTGGGAAATGTGGGTCTTACACAATTCTGCCCATAAGACAGTCGGCAGCGCGTTGCGCATGCGATTTCAGTGTTCTAGTTAGACAGCTGAATCGGCTACACCGATAGCTTAGCCTGCAAGGCGGGAACCTCTAGGTTGTAAAACCTAATAAATGTAGACGGCGAGGCCCAGCCCGCCGCCGTACATATATCCTGTAAGGAAATCCCGCTGGACCAAGCCCACGAGGAGTCAACGCCCTTGACAGTATAAGCCAGCGCTATGGCGTCAACTATCCATCTGGATAAGCTCTGTTTCGAAACAGCCATTCCTTTGGAACGTCCACTGAACGAGACAAAGAGCTGCTCAGTCTGTCTGAAGACAGCAGAGCGGGACACGTAAGCTCTTAAAGCCCTAATGGGGCAAAGAAAACTTGAGTCCCCTTCCTCACTTGATCCCGGCAGGGCAGACAGGGAGATAACCTGAGCCCGAAACGGTGTGTTGAGGGACTTTGGCACATAGCCATGCTTAGGTTTGAGTATGACTTAGAGTCATTAGGTCCAAACTCTAAGCACGCTGGGCTCACAGAGAGCGCGTGCAGGTCGCCTATGCGCTTCACCAAAGCGAGAGCCATCAAGAACACTGTTTTGAAAGACAAATGTTTGAGGCTAATAGATTGGATAGGCTCGAAAGGGGCACCTTTCATGGCCGCCAAAACCATAGAAAGGTCCCACATAGGGACTGAAGGAGGTCTGGGTGGATTTAGCCTCCTAGCTCCCCTGAGGAAGCGGATGACTAAATCGTTCCTTCCTAGAGACTGACCCAGCGTTGTTCCAGAGAACGCTGTAATAGCCGCCACATAAACTTTGAGCGTGGAAGGGGATCTGCCCTTATCCAACAGCTCCTGTAGGAAGGAGAGAACCTCCGTCACCTCACAATCGAGAGGTGATAGGCTCCGAGCTGTACACCAGCCGGAGAAAACCGACCACTTTGAGGCATAAAGCCGCCGAGTCGACGGCGCTCTGGCCTGAGTGATGGTATTTATCACTCCCTCTGCGAGGTCAACGGATAACCGTTGAGCGCCCACACGTGAAGGGACCACAGCTCCGGGTGTGGGTGCCAAATCGAGCCCCCGGCCTGCGAGAGGAGATCTCTCCTCAATGGCACTGGCCATGGAGCGATGTCTGCTAGCTGCATCAGGACTGGGAACCATGCTTGGTTCTTCCAGAACGGTGCTACAAGCAGCACTGAGCATTTTGTTTCCCTGACCCGCTCTAACACCTGTGGCAGGAGGGAGACGGGGGGAAAGGCATAAAGCGGACAGCGCGGCCACATCTGGGACAGCGCGCTGTTGTTCTTGGAAAAGAACACGGGGCAATGAGCGTTTTCGCGGGACGCGAATAGGTCCACCTCCGCTCTGCCGAATCTCTCCCACAACAGCCGGACTGTTTGTGGGTGTAGAGACCATTCGCCCAGGGGAATGTTGTTCCTGGACAGTCTGTCTGGGCCCACATTCTGGAGCCCAGGCACATGTACTGCTCTCAGCGAGCGCAAATTGTGCTGAGCCCATATTAGGAGGCGTTTCGCCAGCCTGTACAGGGATGTGGATCTCAGACCGCCCTGGCGATTTATATAGGACACCACGGCCGTGTTGTCCGAACGGACTACGACGTGTTGGTCCTTGATTTGGGGACAAAAACGCGTCAGCGCATTGTGCACTGCCAGCATTTCCAGGCAGTTGATGTGTTGGAGCTTTTCTCGTTTCGACCACAGGCCGAAGAACGGTCTGCCCTCGAGCAGCGCTCCCCATCCCGAGGTGGATGCATCTGTCGACACCATCCTGACTCCCGAGGAAGTCCCCAGGCTTACACCTGATCGGTACCAGTCGCCCGCCAACCAAGGTATCAGGGCTGTCACACAGCTCTGATCGACCTTGAGACGTAACCGGCCGGACACCCACGCTCCGCGCGGTACTCGCGCTTTCAACCAGAACTGCAGAGGGCGCATGCGGAGCGAGCCCAGCTGAAGAACTGGTGATGCTGAGGCCATGAGACCTAGCATCCTTTGAAACGTCCTGAGCGGGGTAGTCGCGCCGCAGCGGAAAGATCTCGCTGCGCGCTGAATGTGCAGCACGCGCTGTGGCGACAGCCGTGCTGTCATAGACTGTGAGTCCAGAATGGTACCCAGAAACGAAATCGTTTGACTGGGGTTCAGTGAACTCTTTGTCCAATTGACCGTGATACCAAGATTCTCGAGGTGATCGAGTAAAATGGTTCTGTGCTCCACGAGCTGTGATCGTGATTGAGCTAGGATCAGCCAGTCGTCCAAATAGTTCAGCACTCGCATGCCTCTGAGTCTGAGAGGGGCGAGCTCTGCGTCCATGCATTCCGTAAATGTACGAGGTGCCAGGGACAAGCCGAACGGCAGGACTGTATACTGGTATGTCTGACCCTCAAAGGCGAATCTCAAGTATCGCCTGTGATGTGACGCTATCTGTATTTGAAAATACGCATCCTTCAGATCTATTGACATAAACCAGTCTCCTCGGCAAACATGCGCAAGGATTTTCCTGGTCGTGAGCATTTTGAGCATTTTTGGGTCTGATACCACCGTCCTTTTTGGGGACTAGAAAGTATCTGCTGTATAGCCCCCCTTCGCTTTGAGCTAGGGGTACATGCTCTATCGCCCCTTTGCTTATCAGTTTTGATATTTCGGCGCGAAGTAGGTGTGCTACTTCTAAAATCACGTAGTTTCGACGCGCGCTGTGAAGCGGGGAGGGCGTCGACAAAACTGTAGCGAGAAGCCTCTCTTTATAATGCCTAGCACCCAGTCCGAAACCCCTGGAAGCGCTGCCCATGCTTCTGCATGGCTGGCTAAGGGCTGGATGCGAAGCGTGCTCTGTTCGCCGTGCGACAGAGGTGCTTCGGGGCGCAATAACATAGGCGTTATGCCTGTGGCATTCGAGGCGGGGGGCGCGCTTATTACAGCGGGCAGAGCGCTCGTCCTCGACCTTACTACAGTGCTTAACTGAGTGAGGGAGGGCTGAGCGAGTCTCGCGGGACTCATGTCTGCGAGTAAATGTGGGCGGGAAGCGGGCACATCCACTGCTTTGGACGCGCTGCCTGCCTGAGCAGAGCGAGCGCGCACAGGTCTCGTTTTTACAGAGAGCCTGTGGTCTGTGAGACATAGTGTATGTGGGCACTGGGAAGTGGGCACTTTCACTATATTGGAAGCGCAATCGACCTGAGTCGATTTTATGTGCGCGAGCCCTAAGTGTAGGGCTGTGCTTGTGTGTAGGGATGGGCACTGAGGAGTGGGCATCGACACTACATTTATAGCACCATCGGCCGTGGCCGGGACACCAGAAAATACACTCTTTTCGGGATATATCTGGGTAGCCGTGAAAACGGCTTTTGTGTGCAGGCAAGCGGGCAACTGTGCGGGCTTGCGTCTTGCAGAAAACGCTGGTACAGTCGCAAGTCTTGGGACTGAAACAGCGGCGTGCTTGGGTGAGAGACCGGCCGCAACGGGACTCACACACCTGCGCTTTCCTAGGAGTGCTAGGACTTCTTCGGGGCTTCCGGCTTTACCACAATCCTCGGCCGCGGCCCGCGCTGAGCGGGGCGCCGGCTGGTAGAGCGAGAGCGGGACCTAGAGCTGTGCTGCTGTCGCTGCTGTCGCTGCTGTGAAGATGTGGCCGAAGGCGGGGGCTGAGGCTGAGAGCTCCGCGGAGTCTGTTTTTCACGACTCGCTGCAGAACCGGAGCGCTTCGGGAGGAAGTGCTTGAAGGCTTGAGACGCTTTCTGGGCTTCGGTAAATCTCTCCACGAACTCGGAGAGAGAAGAACCGAAAAGGCCAGCGGAAGACAGCGGGGCGTCGAGAAACGCGGTGCGCTCAGAATCAGCCATCTCCGTGAGCGTAAGCCATAGATGTCTCTCAGCAACAGTGGCGGAAGCCATACATCCTACCATGGCTTGTGCAGCAGACTTGGTAGCGCGGAGTGTTTCAATTCCGCTTGGTAGCGCGGCAATTCTTAGTACTTTTGTAAAGCAGCAGCCGCATGTATAAAAAAATCAGATTGCAATGTTAGCTAATATTTCAACAGCAACGACACCATTATTTCCAGGGGTGATGCTTTGATTTTTACGCGTGTGCGTTCGGACTGATTTCAGCTGCACGTTTTAGAGTCTGCTCCGTTATTTATCTATTGTTCTGTAACACATATACAAATAGGAGAATAGAGGGTTTGAAATGACAATATCAAATGATACTAAATCATCATACTATTTCCTCAGGTAGTTTTTTTTTTTTTTTTTTTTTTTTTTTTTTTTCGTAATATGTTATGCAGCAGCATTGCTGTGAGGATATGCCATATAAGCTACGAATATGAGAAAAGGCTGAAGTGAAGTAAGAATTTGCACTTTCAACGAGTCCGCTATATTTAGTTGTATAACTCTAATGACACATTCATTTAATTCCAAGGGCAATGTTTTCACTAATGTGTGCTGCATGCAGTGTCAGAGTCATGCTTCTGTCATTCATTATCGCTCCCAACGGGTTTTACTTTTTTGATACTTGTTAAGGTGGTTACTGTTTTTTTTTTTTTTTTTATCTCTATCAGCTTGCAACATGATATCTATTGTTAATGAGAACACACAGTGCTCGTTTCTAGAGTTAAGCCATTCGGCAAAGCAGGCCCAGGCACACATAGTCGTAGGCCACTAGAGTTAAGCCATTTGGCAAAGCAGGCCCAGGCACACATAGATATTAAAACATGCGGTCTCATGGCTCTTTGGAGCAGCAGCAGTGCATATGTCTTGACGGTAGATCTGCTTGTTGAGTGGGTGTTTTGCCCTGTCCTGTCCTGTATGTTTATCATTGTGCAGATGAATGCGTGTCTGCTGATGCAGCAGCTTGTTTTCTTCACTCTCTCCGAGAGTTGTCATGACAAAAATAATTTATTTTGAATTCTTGCTCTGTTTTGAATACTGTTCAATTTAAAGGATCCCAGCAAGCAATTTTGCATTTAAGAGATGTCTAATAGCCGTCCAAACATAGCCCTGACGTCTGGGCTAAAACAAGGCATAATTTGGGCTGTCAGTGAAAATGTAATAGGGGTCTAACCATAGCCCAAGAATAGATGCAAAGGCTCCACATAGAAAATGAAACCAAACACCTTGTAATCACTGTTGACTTTGCTTATGGAATATCATACATATCGTTATAAGTTATTTTGGCAAAAACAACATGTAACCAAATTCAAGGTTATTTTGGCTAGAAGTGGGTTACTCATAGCCGGACTACATCGGGTCTATAGTTAACCTAGACGGTGAAATGACAGCTATTGCTTGCTGGGATTTGTTGTGGAGTGAGGGAAACTAAAATAGGCTATAGTGTTTATAATGTTTGTAAATGTTCCTTTTTATTTACCGTATTTAGTATGCATATAATATAATGTAATTGTCAATGTCGTAAATGCTACGGGAAAGGCTTCTAAACCATTCATTTTTAGGGGCTCGATATTCAAATGACAATTGTTTTCAGCCATAACATTTATCAACGGACGATCATTCATTTTATTTTATTTTATTTATTTTTTTATTAACATTTTGCCAGTAACATTTGACATTTGAAAACATAGTATTATATTCCAACGAAAGTTAGCCTTTAGCAATGAATAAGAACAAACAATCTGTTACGAGGGATTTAGAATAACAGAATAAAAAAGAAAGAAAAAAGAAAAAAATCCAGATAAAACAACAAATAAAATAATAATAAAATACAATAGCAATTAAAACAAAGAATAAATAATAATAATACATAGAAAAAAACTAAGAAAAAAAAATACTTTTTGACTCAAGTAGGGGGTAGGAAAGCTCATCTAATCTCAATTTACAGGTGATTCAAAACCTTATTTAAAATCTGGTATGTTTTAACTGCTTTTTTGTTTTGATTTAATTTACAGAGGGATTCAGCTAAACTTTTTAATTCAGAGCAAAATGCAATAAAATTTGGGTTTGAAGCTGTAACGTTACACTTATGAATATGACCTTTTCCAAGCAAGCACAGGATTTTAATAGCATTATTTAAAGGAACAGAACCAGTGTTACATGACAAAAACAGGACCATTTTCAATAAGGTTATTAAAGGATGTACAGATCAACATTGAAATCTCATTCCAAAATGGTACTCTAAAGGGACATTTAAAAAACAAATGAATCACTGATTTATTTTCAGATCCACAAAAAGAGCATTCTGGGTGAATATCCATAAATTTAGATAAAAATAACTTGCAGGGGTAAAAATTATGAAGGATTTTAAGGTGAATTTCTTTGACTTTGTTTGGTATCACAAACTTATTGTGAACAGACCATATGTTAGACAAAGATAAAGAAGGATATATCCGTTTCCATGAAGACACTGCTTTAGGAGAAACACTACTTATAGAGAGTAATGTTCTTCTTATATGAATATTATTGCATTTTTTATCTAACAAATCAATACCATCTATCATTAATCGAGGAATGTCTTCCTTTAAAGGAGAGTATTGTAAGGATGATTTGATAAGGTGTAGAAGTTTAGGCGAAATACCATTGATTATTCTCAAAAATTCTCTTTGAGTAATATTAATACTGTTTTCCTTACTAAATTTTTCATAACTAATCAGAGTCCTATCCGTGTTTATAAATTTTGAAATACATATTATATTCTTTTCTACACATTCTTTATTAAATATCGTCCTGTTTTTATATAGGATATATTGATTATTCCATACAATGCATTTGTGAGGTGAAAAATTGTGTTTAAATGCCAGTTTTCAAGAATCCAGTGCTTGCCTGTGAAAATCTGATAAATGGATAGGTAACGTATTACATTTAAAATTACAGCTTAGCAAAAACTTTAAACCACCACAGCGGTTAAATAATAAATTTGGAATGAAAAACCAGGGAGCATTTCCATGGACGATCATTCATAAGATGGTAATGGCAGCTGTAGCAAGCAGTGCGGGGCCGAGAGTTGTGGGAGCTTAGCGAGGTCTCACGGAGTGTCTCATGAGTGTCTCACAGAGGAGCTCTGGATCGTTCACTTGTCTTCTGAAGATTAAGAGATCATTTTGAAAATGATCATGAAATTAAAAGTATACAAGGCAGGAATAAACACTGCTGCAGCAGCGAAGGTTTGAGAAGGCAGCTGAAAGAAAATATCTGACAATATCAATGCATGATGTGAATCAAAGAAATAGGCCTAATAATTATAGGTTCACAAAGAGCTCAAATGAATACACGTTGCACTCTCAGAAAAAAAGGTACAAAAGCTGTCACTGTGGCGGTACCTTTTCAAAAGGTACACCTTTGTACCTAAAGAGTGCATTTAAGTCCCTCAAAGGTACATATTGGTACCAAACGTGTACATATTAGTACCTAAATGGTACATATTAGAACCCTTTTGAAGGGTACTGTCCCAGTGACTGCTTTTACCTTTTTTTCTGAGAGTGTGTTTAAAAGCATTTTATATGAATACATGTTTTGTATTTATATTAATTCAAAAGAAAAGTTTAATATTACTTGTCAATTAATAGGCTATAGTAATTATATTAATATATAATATGAATTAAAAGTAATTATAATTTATATAATCTAAATATAATAAATAATTAGCAGCAAAATTCTCTAAAGTTTTGTCACTATAAACTACTTTAATTTGGAGTGAGAGAGACAGGAGTCACTTTGCTCACAGCTGATTGGTCCAGTTTGTGTTTGAAATCTCTAACCCAAAATAAAACCTGATCCGGAGTTTATGTGACAGTCGTCCGTTTTGTTGTTTGTTTATTTTAAAATTAAAGTATTGTGTTAAATAGTCGCCGGTTCTCACCTCCTTCTTCCCTGAGCTTTAACCTCATTACAGCAGCAAATGAATGGTTCATAAATCACACGTGAACCGTCGTAAGATGATTTCTGCGCTCTGATCTGCACTTGTTTCTACGTTAGATTGATAAATAAGACCCATTTGGGCATAGCAGAGTGGAGGTGCTACAGGAAATGTATTGGGTTTAAACACAACAGCGACTTTCTTAAGAGTAGGGGGCCATCCTCTCACTTCCCATAAAAAGCTTATGAGCAAGTTTAGGGACTTGCACCTGTGAGACGGGGTGTTAGAGCGATAATGCAAAGACTGTGCCACTGGGGAAGAGAGGTGGCAAGAGGCAGTGCCCAGGTCGTTGCATGAGGGGGTTATAAGGGCTACACACGGAAACTTGGTCAGAGTATTTCAGTGTGGTGTTCCATCTGTATTGGTAGCTGTAAATTTATAATTTTGTCATTGATGTGGTTCTATGTGCTGTATGCTGTCTGTATTTTTCTTTCCACTTGAGAGAGTAAGCTGACATAGCTATCACAAATCTCTCTCTCAAACACACACACACAAATATTTTTTACAAGGAGTCAGCAATGCCAAAGCCAATCAACAGCAAAACAAAAATAGGCTCCTAACCTAAATGAAATGAGAGAGACAAGATCATTGGAGAAAAACACATTTATAGAAGATTGATGCAGGAATGCATGGATGGACAGATGGATGAACACGCAGATGAATACAAGGCTGAAAGGACAGACATATGAGACAAAAAGATTGCTGGATATATGTATGTGTGGATGGATGAATTGCCTTGACATTTCTGTCTCTGAAGGAGGGGCTGTCCCTGCCCGGCCCTGAAGCCAAGCACTAATGTTATCAGAGGGCCGCTGACTCAGTGCATGATGTCTGCCATGATACTCCAAACAGAGCAGATGGGGGAGGATGTAATAGATGATTACTACTGATTAACTCATTCTGTCAGTCAATGCAATAAAAAAACACTGGATATATCACAGGACAGACTTACATAGAGCCTTATTTGGTTGTAGATGGGCACTTTTGGCCCTGTGAACTTTGGGGTAGTGTACCCAAATAGGTCACTCAAAAATGGAAATTCTGTCCTTATTTGCTCATGTTATTCCATATATTATTCCAAAGCTGTATGATGTTCTTTCTTCTGTGGAAGGTAAAATAAATATTTTTGAGAAATGTTTCAGTGTTGCTGTTGGTGTTTGTAGACCCTCACTTTTTAAATCTAACAATCTACTATCAATGTCCAGCAGTGAAAAATTATCGGATTTTGAAAATAAATTTCACTAGAGTGTCATTTTCACCGCATCTCATGTTATGTACTGTTGTACAACATTTTGTGGAGGGCATGACAGTGGTTAAAATGATATTTTAAACATTTTTGAAAGCAAAATGGGCTTGGGCTTATTTCATAGTTAAGACCTTTTATGTATGCCAAAAAAAATAAAAAAAAATAATAAAAATAAAAACATTTTCACAATTTGATCAAATTACTGCTTGGCTAGTAATAATGCACAATAAGAAACAAATTCAGTTAAGTAATACGTTATTTACTTTGTGATATTTACCTTGATTTTTCTTTAAACATCACATCTCACATTTGATATCACTTCACTGAAACTGTACACTAAGTACACTAACTTGAAAAAAGTCCAAAATTGTCAGTTTTTATATAAACTTCACACAATAAATATATTAATTTATTTTAATAATAATTTTGTATTTGCATTGTGTTTGCACTGTTATGATCAAAGCATTCGCAAGAGTGCAGAAATTGAATTACATCATTGTGTTTGTGCACTCATCATACATAATGCTCAGTGATGCAACCTTTTATGGGAGTAGATCTAAATAAAATGATGTAATCGCTTTACACAATTAGTTAATCTCTGCAGCTGTAATAGTAATAAAAAAAAAAAAAAAGTAAAAGCTTTCAAAAGAGTTCTACATGTAATACTTATGTCATATTAAAAAATAATACCCAATCATTTTTGTTTATGGAGAAGTCTTAAAAGAGACATGCCCCTTTAAACAGAGTTTTTAAATCAGAGGGCAAAAATCAGGGTAGAAAATGGTAATTTATTTAGTCAAGTCAAGTCATCTTCATTTATATAGCGTAGATTGTAGATTGTAGATTGATTAACAATGTAGATTCACTGTTAGACTTTGCCGTAATTTTACAGTTACTTACCGCAAAAAAAGCCCAGTAAAATACCACTTATATTATTTACGGTTAACTACTGTAATATGCACTGCATTATGGGTATTTTTTATGAAATTTACAATAACTTACTGTATATGGAATTTACAGTACTTTACCGTTTACACAAAAGCAGTAGTGCTACTGTAAATGAAGAGACAGATTTTTTTAAGTTTGTATATGCATATTGTATTTATGTTTTAGGCATATTAAAATATCATATGATAATGTTTTATATTTTTTTTCCCCATCTTGTTCTGCAGATGAAAATCATGAATCTGCATTCTCATTTTTAAGCTGTGCAAACACTGGATGTTTAAAAGTTAAATAAAATAAATAAATAAAATAAAATAAAAAAACACGTGGATGGAAGGATTTAAAATTAGTTCTTAGTGAGAAGACCAGAGTAATTTTTATATTAGCATTTTCTCCAATAACAAAAATAAATAAATAAATAAATAATATATATACAAAAATTCACAACTGGTTTTATTTTAAATTAATATAAACTTGAACAGAACAACTGAGCAAATTTATTTTATAAGTTACTTTTACAAAGTAAACCATTACCAATATAAATTAAATATAGCTAAATTTATGAAGAAAATAAATAATAAAATCTAATAGGCTTTTAATAACAGCTCACAGGACAGTCTAATTTTCCTCGAAACTGCCGCTTTAATATCCCATTAAATGCCATAGAATTGACTGACTGCCTTTTCCAGTAGATGGACCCAATCAAATATTTACACAAAGGGTTTCTGTCTTTTTTTACGACCAGTTATGGCATATTTTACTCGTCAGTTAAATGTGTGGCGTTTTGAAGTAAGTTAGGCCTAGCACCGTTTTCTCAAAGGCACTCTTTCGCGCTCGCTGCCCCAGGCCCGGTTCTATGGGGGTGCTATGCACCCTCAAACGCAAGCAAGAGAAGCCTCGATTGATACTGTTATAATATATTGGCGAAACAGATTTGCCAAACCAAACGCTCCAGTGCATATTTGTATGGAACGCCAAAAGGGTCACATTTCACCACTAACCAAACGCGTTTCATTCTCAAAACGCCGGTGTTTACGGCGTTTAAGACGAAAAGACGCCGCAAAGTACGAAAAGTAATTTACGGCGTTTTCAAAGCAAAATCGGCGTCATTATCGCCTTTTTTTTTTATCCAGTCAACAACGCCGTTTCTGATGCCGCAGGCCATCCATAATGCGCCGTAATTTGCGGCGCTTCAGTCTGACAAAGACGGCGTAAAAAGCGGCGTTTTGTATAATATTATAATCAGCCCCTCCCTTTTCTTCAAAGTTCAGCCCATCTAATGAAGCAAATGGAAAGACATATGTAGTAGATTGTCGATCTGGATGGCGATCTGCCTTAAGGGTTCTGTTTTTGTAACGTGGTTAGGACTAGTGTCTGGACTTGATCGTGTCATATTTTTTATTTCTTCATTGGGCACGTGTATCCCCCTTTTTCCTTTATCATATGGGTATATAGAAATATTTTAGCCTCTGTTTACATTCATGTCTGTGAAATACATTAGATTTCCCAGCAAACTTACTTCAGTAGGGCATTGGTCTGCGTGCACAGGCAACAGTGTCGTTTTGCTCTTATAGTGACGGGTCCGACCCTTATTATATTTTCTCCATTTCTTTTTTTGTATTGGTCTGTTGCTCTTTTTTTTTTTTAAATTTTGGAAAACTAACCGGTAGCTGACAACTGATTGAATAGCAGGCGGTATATGCTACTTTTTACGTTAATGACAGCTGGTATAATAAGGCTTTAATGCGTGTAGAAACTTTTTTAAGCCTGCTTACAGTGGCCGTTGTGGGTCCGTTTCTATTGCTGATTATAATGATTTGGATAGGTAGATGCTTCACGATATAGTCCATCGTAGAGCTTAGATCGGGCCCAAAAAATCAAGCCCGAGTGCCCGACCCCACCCGAGCCCGTGCACGTTGTGTCCAAGCCCTGCCCGGCCCAACACAAAACTGTAATTATGAGCCCGAGATCGATTTAAACCCGACCATTTTTTAATATGTGCATGGGCCGTTATAACCAGGGACGGCGCCGTATAATTTTTAACGCACCGGTGCTGAGGGGGTGCTAGATATATTAGGCTATATAAATACTATTAATAAATGAGCAAACATTGGCCACTTAATATTTAAAATTCAATTATTTTAATGATCACAATTATTACATTGAACAAGCACAACATTCAGCATTCAATCAAATATTCTTAAAGATTTATTATTATTAATAATGTTATTTAAACATAATATCTCGTTATTTCAACTTAATATGTGTGCGTGAAACTAGGGATGCACCGATAAAATTTTTTCCAGAATCGATCTGATCCGATACCAAAAATTCTGAGTATCGACCGATACCGATCCGATACCGATACCAGGGCTTTTTTTTTTTTTTTTATCAAGTAGAATTTCTATAACTCTGTGTTGTGATAAAAAATGTGATAAACTCTCTGTGATAATCACTATTTTGTGTGTTAAACACAATCTACTAAATACAGACAACTTCATTATAAAGAAAAACAACAACAACAAAAAATATATGATCATAATCTGATATAAATGCTATTATAAAGTAGATTAGTGGATAATTCAGCAGTAAAATTTAGTCTAGAAAAATCACGAGTGCACAATAATTGTATAAAATCTGAAGATTTTGTGAAAAAAATGTTTAGTGGGGAACAAATTAGAGACAATAAGTGTAACACTAAATCTGGTAAAACTTTACACATTGCTCTTTGTATCATTGTAAAATACATTCATGAAAAACAAGATAACAAAAATAAAAAATATCAATTATTTTATATATAGCCTACTATAAAATTGAGACATTTTTTTAAATGTATAGCACAGCTGTTTAATGAGGTAGCAACATATGATAGATAGGACAGAACAAGAAAGGCTATTAATAATCTTTCATTGCGTCCCTGTATTATGATATGAAAGGCTCCAATACAGTGCGGCACAGAGCGCTTATGCACATCCCGAGCGCAGAATGATGCACTTGAAGCAACATGAGACACAGCGCGCAGCGCGTCCAGTCCGCATTGAAAAGTTTAAAGCACAAAGAAAATACATATTGATGCGTAGTGTATTATACAGTATCTATCTATGCAATTGTCTATTCAGCATTTTCTTTTAACAGTTTTAAATTTCAGTTACTGTGCACATGAAGAACAAAGCAAATCCAGCAAAAATGGCAGTATCGGAGCCGATACCGATACTGAGTATCGGATTGGCGCATCCCTACGTGAAACAAGCAAGATGTGCATTTGTAAATCCGTTGACACGCATGCATTGATTTTCAATAATAAATAGTATTTTCTGTCAGTGTCGGCTGCAAAGATGAAGTTGACGATCGCCATCTCTTTTAACAAATATGAAACTAAATGCGCTAATTGAATGGCTACACCACCTAGTAGGCCTATTTGTACAAATTGCTGCCAATTAATTTAATACAGAATTTTGCTCACATAAGTTGAAAGGCATTTGTTTGTGCATAGTAAAACATATCTGCAACATTTATCAAGTTCACGGATAAATGTGCGTGCATTTATTAATTATTATCTTAATGAATAATGCAACAAGGACGAAGCATGTAAACTGCTTTGTTTATTCTGGAATGTATTGCAAATGGATCCGAAAAAAGAAACGTAAAAAAGAAATAAAAAAACGTGTAGGATCTGAGGGCAAATCAAACACAAAATGAATCTTCCAGGTGATTTGTTCAAACATAATTCCACACAGAACTTAACATTCCAGACCCCAAATCACCAGTCTAGGGCCATAAAAGAAGGCTCCAGCCAGTCTACCTAACCAACGAAAACCCCCAGCTAAGAACTGTATGGCCATGCAGGCTTCAAAGAGATGAGCCAAACTAAAGGAAGAACTTGTCAATGTGAGATAGCTTGGAAAAGAATGATTGGCAAAGAGATGGCACAGCTCAGTGCTCGATCAAGATAACAGCAGAAGCTGCTCGAGCCCACAACAGAGATACTTAACAGACCCCCTTTTTCTGAAGGACCTCTGAATGACTCAGGGTGTAAAATCTCTTCAAGCCACAAGAGAACTGAGATTTTACCTATAACAATACATAAAATCATCCCAGAACAATTTTCGATGGACTTATAATCAAACATCATGCAACTACATAATTCTATGTTGTTTCTACAATATATGTGTGTATCTAATATGCTTAGATGCCATATAATTCATATAATTGTTATAACTATTAGGTGTGTGAACGAAAGTGTGTCGTGCTTCCTGTCAGCATGATCGTATGTTCTTAATTCAAAAGATTGAAATCTGTGTAAAATGTTTCGTATTCTTATAATAGTAATAATGTCTAAACTGTGGCCTCTGTCCTCTCTGCTAGAGCTTAGAGAGTAAGGAGAGCACAGATAAGCTTGATTTATGATAAGAAGTGAAGAGAACGCCACCTCCTAAATAAGCCAGTGTCTAATTGGTCAGAATTGATCCAGGAGGTTGGACAAACATGTGAGTTTAAAATCTTAGACCCGAACAAAGTTTTAGAAGAGTTCTCAACAAGGTTAGAAAAGTGCGCGAAGGGAGAAGAGACCAGACAGACCAGTAAACGCGCAGACGAAAGAACCCAAATCAAGATTTCCTTTCTTTTCTTAGTTTCCTTTCTTTTCCGTTGTGAGTCTCGGTTCTAAGTTAAGTTTTGCGGCAAGATTTCAGTCCACGTTTCTTCTGCAAAGCCAGCTTCAACAAAGACTTTCATTCATCCGCCAGCACACCACATGACTGGCCGCCCCAGACATCAGGCACGAGGAGACCAGACAACGAACGAACTCGGGAAACCCATTTTACGCCGACCAAAAAGGGAACCCCAAAAGGGAAAGCATACGCAAGTAGCCTCCAGACTCTTAAGCTGAACTGGTGTATTGATATAAATTTAATAACCTGTCTAAGAAACGATAGAAGGGTTAAATTAATGATTGATGGTTCGTTCCAGGTCATGTCTTATAAGTGCATATAGAAACTTGGGATTGCATCATCTCACTCTTAAAACTCATTCTTTCCTCACTCTCTTTCTTTCTGCAACTCGTATGAATGTGTGTGTGCGTGTTTGTGTTAGATATTAGTTTTATGTGTTAGAATAATCAATAAAGTCTTGTTTGTATTTTAAAGAGAAGTATTACTTGTGTTATGTGCTTACGAATTTAATGTCTTAAACTTCTGATCTAAGTTACCTTGCTAACTATAGTGTTTCACTATAGTTCGGATATTTATATCCGTTGCAGAGTTGATAGTTACAGCCAGTTCAAATGAACCGCGAACGAGTCATTTGCTCGGTTGTAAATGATTCTTTCTAATTCCCTATAAATTAATTAATAATTCCTTTGAGCTAAATTGACGAATCACTACAAGTACAAATATATTACAAACGTGAACAATAATGAACACAGAATGAACTTTGAATGGCCGGAGTAGGCCTACTAGGCTACTCTAATATAATTCAACAAGTATTAGAATAGAATATTTTTTAAACAAAATAAATATTTTTAAAGCCTAGTATGATGATGCGTGCGAGTGGAGGAGATGCTGCGCATGACACATGATGTGTTGCATTTTGCTACAATTCTTGATCAAGGGCCCAGCCCGGCCAGAGCTAGGATAGTGGGGGAAATATCCAGTAGACCTGGCCTTTATGTTTCTGTATCGGGATGCCCATCGAGATCCAGCCTCTTATGAAGACTCTTAGATGAACCATTACCAGTGGAGACTGAGATGACGCCAACCCAACCAAGGACTACCGCTGCTCTTGACCATCATACAAGACTGTAACATATTTCACATATAAATGATTTATTATTACGCTGCCATTGCCTTAAAATGGACATTAATATTGCTAACATTGCTAATATTGTATTCGCCTGCTACATATTGCCTAGCCTACTTTGTAAAAACGAGGAACAAAAACTTTCAATTCCTCCAACAACACAATGATAAAAACAATACATACCAAATAGCAATAAAATATGCATCCTACAGCATATTGATGTGTATTTTTTTTTTTTTTTTTTTTTATCGGCTATTCTCCAAGTGATAATCATATAAATATAATAATGTTTCAAGTTTCGTTTTGTGTAATAAAGCATTAGATATGAATTTTCTGATATGCGGAGGGTGAACCAAGGCACGCTTTAAAAAACAAGTTTCAAGTTACTTTTCACCGTGACTCTCCGCTCAATATCCGCTCTTTGCCAGCGCACTATACACTCAATCGCTCACAGCCCAAGCGATCGCTCCACTCTTATTTAGTTTCATATTTATGTTTAAATATTATTATAGGCTATTGTTATTTTATTTCATTTATGTTGATTATGAATAGTGTACAGCATTAGTAGGAGTTTATTTTGTAGAAAGACTTTCTTTAAAGTGAATTTCATTCTGTATAGTTTGTAGGCTATCTTAATTTTATTCAATGTTTCATCAACCAATGGACTGGATTTAATAAATAAGAAGCAAACCAAGAAGATCGGGTTTGGATTAAAGTAGGCTTAAACGAACCATGTTTCCGGGGCCTTTGAGGCCGAAACAATAGCATTTGTCTTTCTGATTTTAATGAATTTCTTGCATGTCTCAATTACTGTAAACCTAGGAAGTTATGATATTTGTGGCTTTAAAGCAATATGCTGTATTGAATAAAGTGGTATAAATAAACGTGGTGCGACTTGTCTATATAGAGTGCTGAACTGCAGAGCTGGTATAAACATCCATCACTTTATGATCAGACCAGACGCTTTTTTTTACCAATGTTTTTTTTTATTTGAATTTTTTTTTTTTTTATGGCTTGAACAGTCTGCAGTTCCCGCTGCTTCAAGATATTTAAATAAATTTTTTTTTTTTTTTAAAGATTACTCCAGTAAATAGGCTATTCCAAATGCTGAGTCCAAGTTTGACTGAAACAATTCAAATCAAGATTTTATTTTAAAAAATAGGCTACAATACAGTTCTTTTTAAAAATTCACATTTAAAAGAAAAACCTAATAAAATATGTACATTAGCCATTATGGAAATACAGGCATCTCACAACTGTTTATTATTTACAGTCCATAAAACTAGGGCATGTATTAGGCTATAATATGAGAATATATTTCTTCTATGAGAAGGCATTGCATTGTGGTGTGTTTTAAGGTAAAGGGAAAATTACTGAATGTCTTGGCAAAAAATGACCATTACATTTTCCATCTTGACTTTAGCCCCTTTTTCCAAAATTGTCCCCTATAGCGCCAGCAATTCTGATTCTACAGAAAATGAATAATTTAGTTTTACAAAACGTCTTATAATCGTTATATTATATGACATCAGAATGAACAGTAGGCTAATAAGGTAGTACAAAATATAATATTCACTGTAAGCAATATCTATGTCCATTTTAAGGCAAATGGCAGCGTGATAATAAATAATTTATAATGTGAAATATGTTACAGTCTTGTATGATGGTCAAGAGCAGCGGTAGTCATCGCTTGGGTTGGCGTCATCTCAGTCTCCTCTGGTGATGGTTCATCTAAGAGTCTTAGAGGCTGGATCTCGACGGGCATCCCGATGCAGAAACATAAAAGCAGATGGAAAATAATGAGCGCAGCGGTTGTTTATAGTATTTCAAGTTTCCTGACTGTTGTAAATTAATTTAAAATGAGGGAGTGTGTCTGAGACATGAACAGTAGGCCACTATCAGGAAGGCAATAGTTCAACGTACGGAACTGCTAAAAGTCCAGAGTTTTATGATCTTAAAAAGCGAGATGGACTATATCGTCCATCGTATAAGCATCTAGGCCTATCTAAATCATTATAATCAGCAATAGAAACGGACCCACAATAGCCACTGTAAGCAGGCTTAAAACAGTTGCTACACGCATTAAAGTCTTATTATACCAGCTGTCATTTCCGTAAAAAGTAGCATCTACCGCCTGCTATTCAATCAGTTGTCAGCTACCGGGTAGTCTTCCAAAATTTAAAAGACATACAGCAACAGACCAATACAAAAGAAACGAAACGGAGAGGAAATAATACGGTCGGACCTTGGAGTCGAACCCCTGTTCTATAAGAGCAAAACGACACTGTTGCCCATGGACGCAGACCAATGCCAGTAAGTTTGCTGGGAAATCTAATGTATTTCACAAACATGAATGTAAACAGAGACTAAAATCATTCTATATACCCATATGATAAAGGAAAAAGGGGGATACACGTGCCCAATGAAGAAATAAAAAATATGACACGATCAAGTCCAGACACTAGTCCTAACCACGTTATAAAAACAGAACCCTTAAGGCAGATCGCCATTCAGATCGCCAATCTACTACATATGTCTTTCCATTTGCTTGAATGAATGAAAATGATAATGAAAGGCGTTTCGTTAGTGGCGAAACTTGAACCTTTTGGCGTTCCATATATTTGTGCTTACTTGTTTTCGCGCTCTGGAGAACGCAGGAGTTTTTATTCAGTGCCGAATTATGCAGGCTCGCGAAAACTCTCAATAACAAAGTGTACGATGTAAGAGATGTGACAGCTACGTATAAATGCTGGATTCACTCTGCACAGGACCGAAATATGACATGTTAAAATAGTAAGGCATTTAAAGCAATGTAAAGGCAGACTAATTGAAAAATATTCATTGCAAAATATTTTTTTTAATTCTATGCCAATTATTGGTAAAACTGTCATCTGATTGTGTAATTGATCAATCTAGCAGTCATCCTAGATCTGTCATTTATCAAGTTCATAACATATAGGCTTAGCCTGGGTGCCAGCCCGAACCCCGCCCACAATATTTTTTGGTCGGGAAGTTCGGTCTGGACTCGCTCCGTTGAGGAGCTATTATGCCCGAACAAAAATTGTTCGGACCAATCAAATTGTCAGGGCGGGCTTTATACGATGATGGACAGATGAGCAATGCAACGTAATCGTCCACCGTACGTCACCAAAGAGCGCTTGATTTGAATTAGTTTACAACAAAGACGACTGCTGCTGGAGAATTGAGATTTCACGAGTTCACATTTACAAATAAGTCAGATAGAATAAATGCGTTTATAAGATTTCACACAAATAAGTCGATAGAATAAATGCGTATATGACGTGCTGTCCGAGGAGAGGGCTGTGGGCTCGGTAGCCATGCTCCCCCGTATTCCTGGTTGTGAGAGAACAAGACAAGAGTGAGGATTCGGGGTGGTGGAGGGATGCTGAAAAACTGTCAAGGAGTGTTAGGTAAGTTTACAGAGTGAATATGCTTCCTCATGCTGATAGATAGGGTAACGTTAGACATGGTATTGTTTGATGACAAGTTTATATTGGATTGATTATTTGTACGTGCTCCTCCCGAACTTTGTTTATGAAACATCATGTGTAGATTCCGCCATCGCGTCTGTTATATCGACAGCGCATTCATTTTAAAAGAGGAACAGAGAGCCGCGACATTTTGTTGGTTGAAAATATGAATGAAGAACATGCGTCATTTACTCCGTTGCTCTGATTGGTTGTAGGTCTATCCAATTGAGTGCAGAGTTTTTTTTTTCCTGGTTTGGTTGAGACACGCCCCATAATCAAATCTCTATGGAAAAGTATCAGACTCACATTCTGACTAGAATTGAGTATGACGACGTCAGGCTAATATAGGCTAGTCATTTGCCAATAATCATTGCTGAAAAATAATGTTTCTTCTATTTCTCTCTTTTCCCTGTGTCAACAGGAGCTAACTACAGCCCAAAGGCTCTTTTAAGAGCCTCAGCACTGAGCATCTTTGGCTTTGTAAGTATGTTTTGACTAACTATCAGATGCATTATGTGATTAACATATTGTAATGCATAACTTGCAGGGCTCTACACTTAATTTTTTTTTAGGAGCACTTGTGTAAATCAAGAAACATTTCTGATTATTTTCAGTTGTACACTTTTTTTTTCAGGATTCTTTGAATAGAAAGTTCAAAAGAACAGCATTTATCTGAAATAGAAAGCACTACTGTTCAGTCAGTATTTATACATTTTTTTGGTTGTTGAATGAAATTAATATTTTAATTCGGCAAGGATGCATTAAATTGACCTAAAATGACAGTAAAAACATTTGTAATGTTACATGTTACAAAAGCTTTCTATTTCAGATTTAAGTTTGAAGGGCCATAAAGTTACTCAGTGTACCTTTAACGTAATTGTACATTCAGGCAATTAATAGAGTTCCCTAACAAGGGATGTGCAATAAAGCTATACTATTTAAACTAACTCGACTGGTAATAACTGCTGTTGCACAAGGTGATTCCTCATCTGTCCATGAACAAATTTAGATTAAATAAACTCATGACCATTTCTCACACATTTTCTCAGTTTTTTTTTTTTTTTTTTTAGATCAGCCATCAGTGGTTTACCGGTATGGAGGCCAGTCAAGACCAACTGGGATGCTTTTTCATGCTTCATGCTTTTTTTGCGTATTGTCATGATCCCTGCTTTGATTTGTTATGAATTCAGTTCTCTTTTTGCATCCTCCTTTTGATTCTAAACTGAACTCAAATGGCACTGCGAATTGGGTAAGAGACAAACATAAATTACTTAATTGGGGAAATTGATAGATGAAACCATGCTGATGACCTCTGTCTGGGATGAAGTAGTGAGTTTGATGTGTAATTAAACTCGAGGTTCTGTGGGGTGCGGACTGGATCGATTCCGAAATTTTAGGATGAGCGAGCAAGCCAACCTTTGATATGTTGTGTCAACGTTTGTCCACATTCCTCTCCTACGACGACACAACGTTTCGACAGGCCATCCGTCCCTTTGCAGATGCGCATCGGGGTTGCACATTTACAGGTAAGCTACTGTAAAGGGGAACTTACAGTAACTTACTGGCAATGGTGCTGCCAGTAAGTTACCGCAAAAATACGATAAAATGTCTAACAGTGTTGTTCCAAAGTGGCTTTACATTGATAATAGGAAATTAAAGTAACATAGATTGTTTTGGCTTTATAGCAGCTCTAGAATAAAGTTATTGTCCAGCTAAAGTTAGTTTTGATTGATTCACTTCCGTCGCAACGATCATTAGTTATTAACTTAGGGGCCGCTAACACGACACCATTTTAACAGAAAACTCTTAAGTTCTCTCTGCGCAAACTTCAAAAACGCAAACCAGTGAGAACGGCGATGGCGTGCTCATGCACATTACGAGTTCAGTCTATAGGTATGTGTGTTTGAATATATATATGCGCAGGCGTGTAGTCCTCCCCTACAAATCAACCCTCAACAAACTACTTGTCTAGCCTTAAAATTTATAATACAGAATTTTTATCGCTTCCGCGTAGCAGCATAATTTAGAAATTATGGTGTAAAACTCCTACTTTAACATGCACCTCAGGAAACATAAAATAATAATTGCAGTTCATGACACTTAAAATGCAATTAATATTTTTATGATCAAAATACTGGATCTGTGTACAGATGTACATAGTGTACTGTACCATCTTCAGTGTACTGACATCTACAGATTATGTCAAATTAAATAATGTGACCTACATATTACAATTTAAGTGTTAGTTTCATAAAAATCAACCACTTGGTTAGATATAATAGCATATTTTAGCATATTTCTTATTCAATTGTAAACATGCTGAACATCTTTTTTCTTTTCTTTTTTTCTTTTTTTTTACTTTCCTTTTTTGCTGTCTCCATCTCCATCTCCAGACCATAAGCAGCTGACTGTCAGATGTGTGAAACTGTTCCTTAGCTCTTTGTTAGATTAATATTGGGCCTGCCCCCATGCACTCATTGGTAATGAAAGCGAGTTAGGCATTAACTGCAGGCATCTCTATGGCTAGACACATGCAAGAGTTGCTGTCTCTGCAGAAAACAGCCCCCTCCCTCTCTTTTCCCCTCCATTCCCCCCTCTCTCTCTTCAGTTAATTACTGTAATGGTTCGGCTGTCCTTCGGGGGATGCTGAAAGGTCAGGGTTTGGCAGGGAAAGGGAAAGAAAGAGGGCTAGTAAGAAATGGTTAGCAGCATACAGTGGCACAAACATCCCGGAGACATGTTCATTAACATTGTTTTTTTTTGTTTTTGTTTTTGTTTTTTCTTTTTTGTGGAATACATACACACAAAAAGATATTTTGAAAAATGGATCAGTGTTTTTTGTCCATGCAACTGGTCCAAGGTTGTTTTGAACGTCAATGATTTTCAAAATAATCTTCAAAAACTCTCTTTTTTTCCCCTCAATACACAAAATGTATGTATGTACACGTGTCCTCTCTCCCCAGTCATGTAGACCTGTGTTCACTCCACTTGGCCATTCTTAAATAAATACTGTGCTGACTGCTTTTATTAACGGGTCACTTCTTCAGCCTCTTTTTAATGATCACCTCAAATCTGCAGAAGAGCCTGGCTCCACTATGATTAACTGTGACCAGAGTCTATTTCCTTTATTTTCACGTATGGCAAACATTCCTTTTAATGAATTTGATATTGAAAAACCATTAGGCTTAGCAGACGGTTCAGTCATTCGAGTGTTCAATATGCTCACAGAATCGTGCTTATTTGACATCATGAATGATTTGGTGTCTTTTTTCAAATATAGGCCTATTCTGTATTTTATTCCTGTTTGAGAAGTATAATTGATGTCTGAGTGATTTCATTTTGAAGTTTTGAAGGAACAAACAGAATCGAGGATCTAAGGATTCTTAATAGCAGCCTTACTTGAAGAGCGAGATTATACATCTGTGGTGTTTAATTATCTTTTTTTAATTTACTTTTTATTTTTTGTTATTTTCCTTGCCCTACACTATTTGCTATAGTTTAGTCTTTGTGGGATTTCATGGGTAACTGGTCTTCACAAGTAAGGAATAAGAGTGACAAAAGCCCTATTCGCGTATTAAGTATTACCTGTTATTACCTGTGCGCCTTTTATCCATCTTCCGTGAAGAATGGAGTTGGAGTGTTTTGATAGTATTTTGGGTGCTGGGTCATATCGCTATACACCATACAACTATACAATTTGCAGAAAGAGAAAGCTGAAAATCATCAGAAGAGCAAAAACAAAAAGAATGATTAGATGGAGATGGATGACATGTATAGCAGCATGCGGTAAGGAACATTCTTCTGTTTATGATATATCATACAGCTAGACCTATAACGACAAGACATTTCCAAGCAATAGCCTATTGACATCATATCCGGGAGATAAATCAGTAAATTCGAGTAAAATCACAGGCTTCGCGTATCCTGTGCGAATGCGCCACACGAAATTCAGATGTGGGTGGGTAATTTCTAAATCATACGAGGTCCCCAGATAACACTAATCCAGTGCGAATAGGGCTTATATCTAAACAAAGTAGGGATGAACTCCAAATTAAGTTTGAGAATTGATAAATACGCAACTAAGATTATTCAGTAAACCATGCTCATTTTATCATCACTTTGTCGTCTTCTTTTTTGTCTATTTCATGGCCAGGCTGATAGAAAACTTTTAGTTAAATGGTTAGTTCACCCAAAAATTACTTTTTTCATTCACAAAATGATTTATTACTCACCTGTCGTTCCAAACCCGTAAGAGTTTTGTTCATATTCGGAACACAAATTAAGATCTTTTTATTGAAATATTAGAGCTTTTTGTCCATCCATTGACAGCCTACGCAACTACCACTTTCAAGCCCCAGAAAGGTAGCAAAAACATCAATAAATGAATCCATGTGACTCCAGTAGTTTAACCTCAGTTTTATGAAGCTACGTGAATGCTATGTTTACCACTTTATTTACAACATTTTTATCTCCAAAGGTGCATTCACACAACAACACGTCAACCTTGTGTGCCTCACAAGTCCTGAATAGTGAAGTCAAAACCTTTCGATCGCCCCCAGGTGACTGGATGCAGTATATCTCATAAACCTTGCCCTCTTCATGTAATCGAATGGGATGTGAGACAAACTAAACAATCAAATTACACAGGCCGTATCCAGATCTGATGAAGGACCTGCGCCTGGACACGATGACAACGCAGTCCTGAAGTGTCAACCAGTCCCTCCCCTGTTTACTGAAGTCAGCCGGATCCCGGCCATATTCAGATCAAATGGTGGACCTGCACCTGGACCCATCCATGACACATCCCTGAAGTGCCAGCCTCATCAGCCCTGTGAAGGCCTCATCGACACGACAGCCGTCGGCACTGATCCTCGACAAACTCATCTCCATACCGGCGTGATGACTCCAACCAGATGGAACTGGATAAATATTCTGAATATTCTGATCCAATCTGACTTCTGACCTGTAATGCTGCCTGGATCATAATCATACACTGTTCGCTCGTTGGCCAGAGGAGAACTGGCACCCGACTGAGCTTGGGTTCTCCCAAGGTTTTTTTCTCCATTCTGTCACCTGATGGAGTTTTGATTCCTTGCCATTGTTGCCTTGGCTTTTGGCTTGCTTAGTTGGGGACATTTAATATTCAACAATATTATTGATCTGCCTTACTTAAGATGGACGATGACGCAATTTTCTTCTAGAAATAAGCTTTGTTGTATTATTTTCATGTTATCACTGTGAAGCTGCTTTGATGCAATCTGTATTGTAAAAAGCGTTATATAAATAAAGGTGACTTGACTTGACTTGACACACATCCGAAGATGGTTTCTGTCATTGTATCTAGTTTTTATCACACTGATGTAAATTCAAGGGTTTGTTTTTTAAAACCCTTTTCCGGCTTTCGGGGTCTTTTTGACTTTTGCTTAAATAAAAAAATCCTCTTTGTACAAATGGCATGAAACTTTGTACGGTTCTCAACACTAGATCTAAATATATATATATATACATTTTTTGGAATGATATCTGTTTTTATGTTAGTGTGAAAAAAAAAGTCACACTCAGGTCCACTTAGAAAATGGACAAAATTCATCCTCAAAATCAGAAATAACGCAGAACACACATAGACAGAAATGAAGTGGCACACTTCCAACAATGCAAAAAACATCCACAATGCAAAATAATCATGCCCATATGCGCGTGCACAAACACACACACACACTATAAAATAGAGACTATAAAAACTGCTCTCTTATAATTTGTCAACTAAAATAATCCAAAATGCAGAACCACCACAAAAATAAATTGGTGACACTGAAACATTGACAGTGTACACACACATACACACAGAGAGAGAGAGAAAGAGAGAGAGACAAAAGTTACTGCTTTATTTGCTCATTTGTTATTGCTGTTCAGTTTATATAATGTTATATTGTTATGTAATATATTTGTACTCAATATGTAATATAACCCTTCATTTCTGTTTATTTTTGTTCTGTTACAGTTAGTAACTGAAGTGCAGATTCAATTTGTAGAATTATATGAAAAACAGATGATTGAAATAAATGATAAACTCTAAAGAATCCAACTTTTCTCTTTGTAACATATTGTTCAGGTGTGATCATAATGTAACATTATTGAAACATTTCAGTATTTTTTTTGCAATAATTGCGATTTCATAATGGAAAAACTTGTGAAAAGATATCTTTCAGTTAGTCAAATAGCAAATAGCAAATAATGGAGCTCTACATGCATCTACTGGCTTCAGTGATAATTTCTTTACTTTTAAAACTGCATTTTCCAAAAGATGGGCAAAAATCTTACACTAAACCATGTCAAATTATCCATGTTAACCCCATGAATGAAAGTTAGAAATGTGGGTCTTTTATAAAGTGAATTTTATGTAAAAAGCTGTTTTTGTATAAAAACCTATAAAAAAAAAATAATAATAAAAAAACATTTTTAATTTATTTATATAAATTTAAAAGATATCATAAATCCTCACAAAACTGCACATATGTGGAGTAAAAACATTAATAAACAGAACGTTTTTTTAACAGAAAGTTAAAACTATTATATTGTTATAATATTACATTTTGTTGCCCAGGACACTGAGTGTACACCCCAAAACGAAGACCGTACAAGGGTTTTAAAGAAGTTTGGGTTCAATTATTTATTTGATGCTATAAAAACGGCAGTTTGGCATCATGATTGACACCTGAGATTGACAGCTTCTCTGAGCAAAGTAGTCACTGAGGCACCAACAGACTTTTTTCAGGATTTCAGAGATTCAACTTTCTACATTTACAAATTTCTACATTTCCATAACTGTTTATTTCATTATCAACATTTTCTGTGGGAGTGTAGGCAGGGTCTTGATACCGCGACTCCACTTCACTGCACAGACTCGGGCTCCTAGATGTCAGCGCCATATTTGGACATTTGCGGCTTCACTTTTCTACATTGGTAGAGAGTGAAGGTGCATCGTCCATCTTTTTTTACAGTCTGTGGCATCAACACAACACGCATACACTTCCCATAACAACGAATTGCGTTACAGTTTGTTTTTTTGCGTAAACAAAGCACTTGTGTTGCTTCATAAAATTGAGGTTAAACCACAGGAGTCACGTGGATTACTTTAATTATGTTTTTACAATCTTTCTGGGGCTTGAAAGTGGTAGTTGCGTAGGCTGTCAATGGAGGGAAAGAAAGCTCTCAGGTTTCATTAAAAAGATTTCCACACCAGTCTTACAGGTTTGGAACGAGATGAGGGGCTGAACTCTGCTGGTTTTGGATACCAGACAAAACTGATATTTTCTGACAAGAAGAGAGAACAGAGACTGGATCCAATATTCCTGACATGGAGATTCGATCTAAAAATATGTGCGTAGTCAGCAGGATGTCAGCACAATCTAACAAGAGTGAATAAATGTACCTTAAAGTGATAGTCTTTCTGTCATTATTTACTCACCCTGATGTTATTCCAAAACTGTTTGACTGATTTCTTCTGTGGAACATAAAAGAAGATATCTCAGTGGGATTTTACTATGGAAGTCAATGGCCACCAAAGCTATTTGGTAACCAAAATTCTTCAAAATATCTTCAGTCCACAGAATGAAGAAAGACAATGCTTGTTTAGTCTGATCATAACAGCAATAATAGCATGACTCTCCTCAACAAATCGCATGATTTGAGTTCAGTTTTTGCCTTACCAAGTACCCCTAATAACATCCACAGTTAATCATTATTAATGTGGTAAATAGGAAAATCACTCTCACATGCCAGTGCATATAAGATAAAATGTGGTCATTTATATATATAAAGGTTAGACATGTAAAAATACAGATGGATGTAAAGGAACATTTAAGTATAGAGAGAGAGAGAGAGAGAGAGAGAGAGAGGCTTGAGGGGGTTGTGGGGAGGACGAGAGACATGAGTCCATGAGCTCGCAAGACTGAGTCTCATTACTGGAGCGACCCCAGACTCCCACAGAAAATCACATTTATTAAGTCAACAGATGAGCGCACACACACAAACATACAGTATACAACCAATAACACAGCATATCAAACTAAAGCATGAACACACACAATTAAAACACTACAGCAGGATGATACGCACTATTTGAAATGTGTTTGTATGTGTATGAGAGAAGACCTTTGTCTTGTTTATTTTTTTCTCATCGCTGACTCACCCTTGAGAATGGTCTGAGAAACTGCATCACATTAACTGAACTGAACCATAAACCATAAAAACAATCTATACTTAAATAATCTGACCCAGAACCACCTTGCTTGTGAGAGCACAGAGAGCACACACACCATGAAAACGGATCCCAAATCAATGTCTCGTGAACCTCCTTTCAGGACACATTCAGAGATCTTGTTATTCCCACAATGAGATATTTCATTAAGATTGAAAGGAAGTGGCTATTTTTTTAAGGTTTAAGCAGCGAGAGTGGTCTTACAAGTGATGGTTTCTTTATTGCCTTTATGCCTGTGTGTGCTGTATGATTTATTTATATATTTCTTTCTTCCCTCAGCAGACACACTGACCTTTATGCGGCTCAGGCAGGAGAGATGGCTACAGGGTCACGCACAGATCTCGAGAGCCATGAGCAGAGAATACAAGATGTGCAGAAGGGAGTTAACTCACGTATGTGTGTGTGTGGGTGTGTGTGTGTGTGTGTGTGTGTGTGTGTGTGTGTGTGTGTGTGTGTGTGTGTGTGTGTGTGTTTGTGCTCATGAATGAGTGAAGTCTCAACACTATAAGACCCAGGCGACTATTTCTGTTATTGGTCTTTTTATTTTTCTCTCACACACACACAAACACAGTACATTTCTCTGTCAAGAAAGTGGCTAAAGAAGAAAGCGGCTCCTCCCCTCGTTCTCCACCGTTCTCTCCCTCTCAGAAGCATGAAATGGAGAAACAATGGAGTGAACTAACGGGACTAAGTTAGCTCACGCCAATGTCGAGCTGCCACATCAACTGCCTGAAAAAGATGGCAGTGCTCCTTGCCTTCAAGGAATTTCAGCAGGAGCTCATGAGGCATCATGTCCTGGTCCGGTCGGACAACATGACAGTGGTTGCCTATATCTTTTACCAGGTAGGTCTCAGGTCTTGTCTATTGAACAGACTGGCACGGCGCCTCCAATCTCCGCTCAGTACGAGCTTTACATGTGCCGGGCTCCATGAACACAGGAGCAGATATCCTGAACGGACCGCCCCCAGGGGAATGGAGTCTGGTTTAGAGCATTTTTGGCCTGGCCCAATCCCTCTGAGAAGGGACCTCCTTTCCCAAGCGAAAGGATAAATCTGGCATTCTCAACCCAAGCTTTGGAGCCTCCACCTATGGCCTCTCGACGAGAGCATTCAAGATTCCCCCAGAGGGTCTTGAACACGATCTCTGAGTCTAGGGCACCTTCTACCAGGCACTTTTATAGGCAAGAAGTGGGCTATCTTTTCCGGCTGGTGCGCAGCCTGGATTATAGACCCCATATCTTGTGAGATCGCTTCCATTCCCTCTTTTCTTCAGGAGCTGTTGGACTGCAGACGCACTCCTTCCATGCTCAAAGAATACACAGTAGCTATAGGGACGTACAACACCCCTATATCTGGCCAGTCGATTGGGAATCATGACCTGATGGCCAGATTTCTCAGAGGGGCCAGGAGGTTAAACCCGCCTCGGAGGTTAAACCCTTCCTGGGACCTGACCACTGTCCTGAGGGCACTCAGGGGCCCTCCATTTGAGCCGCTCATGACAGCCACCCTTCGGCTTCTCTCGCTAAAGACTGGGTCCTTAAACCCAGATGAGGCTATGTGACTAAAGGGCTCTTCACGCCCTTTAGAGCACAGGTTATATCGCTCTATGCTCTCCCCTCTGCTGAGGGTGAACAGACACCATACCCACTCTGCCTGGTACGGGTCCTTATGGTGTACATTGAGCGATCCAGCCAATTTAGGAAATCAGAGCAGCTATTTGTGTGTGCTACCGAGGCCCCTCTACAGGGCTGCCAGTTACAAAGCAGACACTGTGCCAATGTATAGTAGATGTGATAGTGCTAGCTTACAAGTCCCTGGCCTTGCAGTGCCCTATTGGAGTGAGAGCCCACTCCACCAGAGGAATGGCCTCCTCTTGGGCGTGGTCTAGAAGAATATCTGTGGCTGACTTGTGTGAGGCGGCTGGCTGGTCCTCACTGTCCACCTTTATCAGGTTTTACAACCTGGATGTCCCAGCCCTTCAGACATGGGTTCTGTCGCCCTAGACTGGGCTCCCCCCTCTGGGGGTTTCTAAGATAGCCATACCTTCAGACTCTGGTCACCGAACCATTTCTGGACATTCTAAGTCCTTGACTGTGGTAGCCTGCCTGGGGCCCTCCTCACTGAGTGTCCCTGGGCTACGGCTTTGCAAGACGGCTTCCGTTCTGTGCTGGTAGCACAGCGTTTTGCAGCCATTCCCCATAGCGTACTGAGAAGAGACGTTCATGGACTATCTCTCCTGGGAGCTCATTGTCACTTAAAAAGTCAGCACTCCCCAACAAGCTGTGCAGAACAACATTCACGCTGGTAGGGAAGGCATTCGGGTCATGCTGGTGCTGCTCTGCACAATATGGCAGGCGCAGCAAGCTGAACTGCTGGAAAAAAAAAAGGACAGAAAGCCCCTGTAGCCCCCTGACAGAAGGCATGTAAAAAAATATATTAAGTAGGTCCTTCCGACACCCTCACTACACCGCTGTTTCATCCCCGCCACCTCTGGTATTTTGGGGGTAGCGATTTCCAGAGAAATGGTCAATATTCGGTTGCTTCCTGCCGTGTCCCAGGACACTGGATATTTAATTCACCCATCAAGTCATTGCGTCAAAATGGAAAAGGCTACAGAATACAGTTTGCACACCGTCCTCCGCGTTTCAGTGGCATGGTCTCCACTATTGGAAACCGGAACAGGTGCACTTGCTGATACAAGAACTGCAAACTCTGCTGGACAAAGGGGCCATACAAGATGTTCCCCTCCCAGACTGACAGTCAGGTTATTACAGCCGCTATTTTCAGGTTGCGTCCAATTTTAGACCTTCGCGGTTTAAACCGTTCTCTCAAAGTTCAGAATTTTGACAGTCAAAATTATTGTGTTTCAAAGTCAATACAAAGATTAGTTTGTCACTGTGGCGAGCTGTCGTCCGTCAACCAGGATGGGGGCGGAGCAGGGAACGGGGGACTCGCTGCCAGCTGCCTTCGCCTGGAGGAGCCATTGCTGTCCGCCAGGAGGTGGAGGAGCATTGAGCCACCCCTCAACGGATGTCCAGTACCATCGCATGGCACCGTGAGTGAGTCTCTCAGCTGGCTGAGGATCGAGCAGCAGTGTGTCCGGGAACCGGACCAAGATTATATATATATATATATATATATATATATATATATATATTTCCTCTCGTCTCTGTAGCTCCTCATGCTTCTGTCTCCTTTTCTCTCGCCTCGTCTGTCCATGCCCCCAGGTGCCACGGCAATGAAAAAAGCACAATGTCCTCTGTACTTCTCGCTGACTCCTCCAGCCCCCTTGGGTCTGGACATCATGGCCCACGCATGGCCCAGGAAGCATCTTTACTCGTTTCCACCGATCACTCTGCTCCCGGGAGTACTGCAGAAGGTTCATCAACAAGGGTCATGCCTATTGCTAACAGCGCCTCGTTGGCTGACCAGAGCCTGGTTCTCAGAAATAATATCTCCCCTTGACGGCTTGCCGTGGGCGATACCGAACACAAGAGATCTCCTGTCTCAGGCGCAGGGGACTATACATTCCATCCCCGGCCCGAGTTATGGAATCTTCATGTCTGGCCCCTGAGTGGGACCGGCTGAGAGATGCTGGACTTTCAATGTATGTAATAGAGACCATTCTGAGGGCTAGGCTCTCTCCTCTAGAAGAATGTACGCCCTTAAGTGGCGCGTCTTTGAAAGGTGGTTTACTATAGATCATGCAGACCCAGTCCACAGCCAGATTGTTTCAGTGCTAGAGTTTCTGCAGGAAAAACAACATGTCCTGCTACTCTCAGAGTATCTGTGGCCGCCATTTCGGCTTGCGCGCTCTGATTGACGAGGTTTCAGTGGAGAAACACCCTTTGATCGCCCGCTTCATTCATGGAGCAAGGCGACTGAGGAGCGCTGCCCACAGGGCTATTAGATCCGACTATGACTTTTATTTTACAGATTGTATTTTTAATAATCATATCTGAAATTACAGCGAGTGGTGAGTCTTTGAAGCCAATGTGACTAAAGAATTAACTTTATGAAAGAAAATGTGCACCGTGTGATTTTAAATTCAAATTGGATTGCCATGATAATACCACAGGCTCAAAGGTTCATACCTATTTTGGTCACACTTTAAATTAGGGTCCAAATCTCACTATTAACTTACTATTAACTATGACTTTTTCCTCAATAAACTCCTAATTACTGCTTATTTATAGTTAGTAAGGTATTATTAAGTTAAGTATTGGGTTGGAATTGGGTAGGATTAAGGGATGTAGAATATCTAGTCATGCAGAATAAGGCATTTAATATGTGCTATACAAGTACTAATAAACAGCCAATATCCAAGTAATATGCAGTGAGAATTGAAACCTAAACTAAATTCTTACCCTATATTTTAATTTTGTAGCAATGCATGATGCACAGCTCACAGTGAAGTCACTTTCAAATCGAGCAACTTTGTGCTAATTTTGCTAATTTTCTTTCAACCAAATTCCCAATCATGTGAATTCCTATTTAAAAGATTGGATTGTGCCCTGTTTATTGTAGTGTCTCAGAAATGTTATTGATAACATGCTCCTGTGTCTCACAGGGATACTTTTTTTTTTTTTTTTACCATTTTATAAATTAAGTTTTATGTACGATTAACAATACATACTTGCTATATGGAAGTTATAAATGGAATAGAGTCTAAAGATGGACTTTTCACTGACTTCTTTGGGCTTTTCGCTTTTCATTTGACACTTATGGTTTAAGACCCTTCCCCCTTAGTTATGTCAAAATGCAGATACAGATACAAATAATTTTGTCCATTGCATCATATACAGACACATAAACAAATAATGGCTTTGCTGCACACTTCACTGCTTGTATTGAATTAGAAGTAATGTACTTCTGCTATAAATGTTGAGAAGTAAACAAGTTAGGCCTTGTGAAATAGTCCATCATCGATTTAATTAGTCTGGGAAGACAGGCACTAGCATGTTCTGGGGAAAAGGCATACACCTGGGCCTTAGCATTTTGATATAAAACAGCACACATGTACACACAGGCATGCGTGCTAAACATTTTCTGAACAGTGCGACAAAGGCAAATGTGAGAAGACATCCCTTGTGACAAAAACTGAGAAAATGGATGGGTCTGTGTCCTAAACTCTTCTGTGTCCTGTGTGTGTGTGTGTGTGTGTGTGTGTGTGTGTGTGTGTGTGTGTGTGTGTGTGTGTGTGTGTGTGTGTGTGTGTGTGTGTGTGTGTGTGTGTGTGTTGTATCTCTGGCTGTTGAGAAGGGTGTTAGCCCCTAGCACCACTCTGGGAAATAACAGTATGTCTGGGCAGTCGAGGTGTGAATTCCATAGACATTTCCAACACGATTCTCCCACCCTGCTGTTTTTCTTTTCCTCACAGCTCAGAATGTCTAAAAGCTCCATAGGCTACAACAGACTCGCCGCTTTGTCTAAACAGATAAGATAGTATCAAATCAATATGGATTATTTTTTCCTCACTAGAAAGAAATTGAGACATGCAATGCAATGGCCCCTTAAAGCGGCAGTTGGTGATTTGAATGGGTAGATCGGTTTAAAGAATATTTGGAAACTCTTTAGAATAATGTTTCGTCATTAAAGAATTACTACACAAGAAGAAACGAGTAACGCAGCATTAACATTCAATTTACTAACCACTATTTACCAACAAGGAACTCTGATTATTAATTAGTAAGTAATCAGTTGTATAAAGTAAAACCTACAAAAACCTCAAAAGCTTCAATGACTTCAGTCATAAGAGAGTTATCATGGTTTTCACTTTAGAATACTGTTCCAAATAATTAGACCTTCTGTAATAATTCCTTCTGAAGGATTTGATAATACTTGAGTCATAACTAGTAGGTTATCATGATCTTTACTTTAGAATTAATTATACATTGTGTATTACTCTCATTAATTATGAACCTGAATAATAGTGAACTACCACATTTGACTGAGTGCTATTACTTGCTAATTAATAAATAAGAGTTTCTTGTTAATATAGTTAATATAGTAGTTATGTTAATATTGCATTACTCACTTGTTCTTGTGTGGTTGTTCATTAATGACGGAACAGTATTCTTAAGTATTCCCAAATTTTTTAAAGAAAGATTGAATGAACAAATGAATGAATGACCATGGGCTATGATCTAATGTGCTTCTCTTTCACCTCCTGTGTGTATGGGTCAATATAAATTGATTAACTGTAAAGGTGGTAAAACATTGCATTGATGACATATGAACAGATGCATTAACAGCCTTCTAATCTCTTTTCCAAATGTGAGACACTGCAAAAGATGTGAAAAGTGAACACAACAATCAAACGTGTTCATGTTCTGTGTGAATAGCTCCTTAAAGTATATCTGTTAAAATGTTTTTATTTGTCAAATGATAAATTCCGTTTACAATATATGTTCTGCAGTGCATATAATGCACAAGAAAATGGCAACGATCCAATATCAATGTTTGGAAAAGAGCAGCTTGCAGACATTTTTCCTAAAACTTCCTTTTGATCTCATCAGACGAAAATAAAGTCATATGGATTTGAAAATTTCCTGTCTCAAACAGTGTAAACTTGACTGCCTCATTCACTCGCACTATGAAGGAAGATCTTTGATCTCTGCTGCTGTATCAAGCAACTGTCCAACTCACCATCCACTGCCTGCTGATGACTAATTGTCCATACTGCCATGTGTATCTTTAAGCCTATAAGATGATTGATTGGTATAACAACTTCATGATGTTGTATTTCTTAAACTGAACAAGTCCACATTCAAAAGAAGTGACTCAACTTGACAATCAGTTTTAGCTTATTTACCAGAACCTTTTTTTTTTTTGCAGGTTCTAAAATATTAAGACGTTTCCTGATCTGGCAGTTCATCAGAGTTGTTGTTGATTTTCTTTGTGAATTACTTGTCAAGAGAGTTTGGTATCTTTTGCATAAATGTGTGTGTGTGTGTGTGTGTGTGTGTGTGTGTGTGTGTGTGTGTGTGTGTGTGTGTGTGTGTGTGTGTGTGTGTGTGTGTGTGTGTGTGTGTGTGTGTGTGTGTGTGTGTGTGTGTGTGTGTGTGTGTGTGTGTGTGTGTGTGTGTGTGTGTGTGTGTGTGTGTGTGTGTGTGTGTGTGTGTGTGTGTGTGTGTGTGTGTGTGTGTGTTTGCAAGCATACGTGTGGCCTTTATCAATAATGCAGAGCTTGAGAGAGCTGGATGTTAACAGGAAATGAGTTCTGTGCACAGTAGGACTTTCTTCTGTGACATTTATAGGCATCCGGATCTCCACACATGCCCTGGCCACCCACCACTGCAACAAGTGGCTATAATGACACCCCCCACGGCCACAAGTGCTCAGGATATGCAACAAACACCTGTTAAATGGGAAAAGGTGTGTGTGGTAGTGTGTGTATGTGGGTGCACACAGGTCATTTGTTCTGTCCTTATGTTTGATTGTGTCTGATGTTGAAAACCTTTAAAAATAAAAATTCTGTGTTTAATACTAAATTATCTGCACTTCTCACCTCACCCACACTTCTCTGAGCCCCCCTCCTGTGTCTCCACTGTGGTATCTCCCAATGCCTGACACACATCTTTTCCCCTGACACCTGAGCTCCTCATTAATGCCAGTGCTACAGGGAAAAAGATTGGAACAAAGAAGAATGGGCGAATTCAATTATGCACAATCTTCTGTTTGACAGAAGAAAGAGAGAGAGAGAGAGAGAGAGAGAGAGAGAGAGAGAGAGAGAGAGAGAGAGAGAGAGACAGAGAGAGAGAGAGAGAGAGAGAGAGAGAGAGAGAGAAGGACTGATGAATAAAGAAACAGCACAGAGGGAGAGAACTGTTGATGAGTTGAAGGAAACTTCTCTCTCGTAGACCATATTTCACTCTATTCTGTCCCAGTCTTGATTCATAATTTAACTACAGTTATTAACAGCCCCATCTAGTTACTGGTGAAGAATGTGCACCAGAATTATACTTTTCGAGAACTTGACTCCTTAAAAATCTCTAAGCATTTGTGAGGGTATCTATTCATTAACTATTTATGGGTTGCTATCTTTCAAAAATTAATTCATAATTAGAAAAACATAACATAAAGGCATCTCCAGATAATGCCCAACAAAATCAAAACAATTAATTTTAAGATGTAAAATTTGTGATGTAAAAAGCTATATAAGATATATCTTCACAAAATCCAGATGAAAAATGTATTACAGACATTGACATTGTTTATACTGCTCATTGATAATATATTTTTTTATTTGGTTCTGCTGACCTCATGTGGATTTAGAGTGATATTACAGGAGCACATCATCCAGTAACTTTAGACATTTAGTACATTTAATTAGGTTATTTTTGTTATATTATTCACCATATATATATATATATATATATATATATATATATATATATATATATATATATATATATATATATATCACAAAAGTGAGTACACCCCTCACATTTCAGCAACCATTTTAGTATATCTTCTCAAGGGACAATACTATAGAAATGAAACTTGGATATATTTTAGAGTAGTCAATGTGCTGCTTGTATAGCACTATAGATTTACTTTCCTCTGAAAATAACTCAACATACAGCCATTATTGTCAAAATAGCTGCAACAAAAGTGAGTACACCCCAAGTGATAGTAGTATGCTGTTTAAATGACACATGTCCTATTCATCATGTTCATGTTTTTGACTGCTTGACAGGACCATACAAATTTGTGTATCTTGTATTATGTTACACCCCGTCTAGGGGAAAAGGGGCAACATGAAAGAGTCAGAGATTTGCCAATAAGAAAGAAAGAAAGAAAACCAATATTTACAATATATATACACAATCAAACAAACAAACTGAAAAGGGCGGTCCAAATCAGTGTCAGTAAACAGGCAAGGGGGAGATATTCAGATACAAACAGTTCACAAATCAAACAAACAAACAATACTCACAGTCTCAAAACTCTTAACACTCACAAACTCAGCACATTATAATCACAAAACCTCTCTCTGCTCAAACACAAAACCCACTCTGACTCTAGAGGAAATGATGACGTGTCTTTTAAAACACTCTGCACCAATCAGGATAGTGCATCAATCACCGTGCAGGAACCAATCAGATGGCGTTCCAAACCTCCTGCAGGAACCAATCAGATGACGTTCCTAGACAGACATACAGAGAGACTCACAAAACAACAGAGATATAACAAATACAAACCATAGGGTCGTAACATATTATAGCAGTTAAAATTTGGTGCTTTGAGTACAATTCTCTCATATTGACCACTGGATGTTCAACATGGCACCTCGTGGCAAACAACTCTCTAAGGATTTGAGAATTAGAATTGGTGCTCTCCACAAAGTTGACCTAGGCTATAAGATGATCGGTAACTCCCTGAAACTGAGTTACAGTACAGGCCAGGGTCATACAGAGGTTTTCCAAGACGGGTTCCACTTGGAACAGGCCTCACAAGGGTCAGTCAAAGAAGTTGAGTCCTCGTGCTGTGCGTCAGGTGCAGAAGCTGGCTTAAAAAAACAGACACATGAGTGCTGCCAGCATTGCTTTAGAGGTTGCAGAAGCGGAAGGTCAGCTTGTTAGTGCTCAGACCATACAGACCAAGTCGGTATGCATTGCCGTTGTCCCAGAAGGAAGCTTCTTCTGAAGCTGGCACACAAGAAAGACAACCTGTCCAAGAGGATGAATTACTGGAACCATGTCCTGTGGTCTGATGAGACTAAGATACACTTGTTTGGCTCAGATGGTGTCCAGCATGTGTGGCGGCGCACTGGTGAGGAGTACCAAGACAGTTGTGTTTCACCTACCTCAAGCGGAATGTAGAAAAGCGCCATGTGTCTAACATCCAGCAGCTCCGTGATGTCACTATGGAGGAGTGGAAGAGGATCCCAGCAACAACCTGTGCAGCTCTGGTGAATTCCATGCCTAGGAGGATCAAGGTAGTGCTAGATAACAATGGTGCTCACACAAATGGTGTACTGACTTTTGTTGCAGCTATTTTGACAATAATGGCTGTATGTTGAGTAATTTTCCGAGGACAGTAAATCTATACCGCTATACAAGCAGCACATTGATGACGATCTAAAATATATCCGAGTTTCATTTCCATAATATTGTCCATTGAGAAGATATACTAAAATGGTTGCTGAAATGTGAGGGGTGTACTCACTTTTGTGAGATACTGTATATATATATATATACACTACCAGTCAACATTTCATTACTATTTTGTACTTTTTGTAACAAAAAAAATTAAAATTTGAATTAATGATGTTTGAGAGGTTAGGGTAGTTGTCTTACTGATACTCTAATACTCTGAGTTATTTGACATGTACAGTAAATGCAGCATTACTCAACAGAAGGTCTAAAGATGACCATCAAAATGGTCGACTCGACGCCCGTGAAGAGACGACTCGACGCCCGTGAAGAGACGACTCGACGCTGGCGATATGTTTATGCCCTAAATCAATACATGATTAACTAACTGTATTTCTCTATGTACATTTCTGAAATGCACTTTCTGTAAAGCTGCTTTGAAACAATATGTATTGTGAAAAGCGCTATACAAATAAATTTGAATTGAATTGAATTGAATTGAAAATAAAGTGTACTGTAATGTTGAATTTCCAGATTAAAGTTTAAACAACATTATGCATATTTCATACAGTGCAAGTGACATGAACATGAGCAAGAATGTCACACTTTATACATAGCCCATGTATTGCATCCATTGCTTAATGCTTGCATAGCACCTTGCATTCTTTACTTAAGTAGGAGTGAAGGCAGATGAGAATAGACAATTAATGAAATAAGAAGCACCCTCCTGATAATGCTGACATTGATTATACATTGAGTTGTAGTTGACAGCTTAATCACCTGACCTGGGATTTGATGCTATCCTGTGCTTTATCTCCTGCTCTCTGATTACTGCTTTATCAGGCAATTATTAATTTTCCGGAATCAGTATTAAATATGAGAAATGTAACTGATCTCCATTCCGTTTAGACTGTTCTCACTTAAACATGATCACAAAAAAATACACTTTTGCTGCATCTGAAACCACACACTCCTGTGTAGGTACTTATTTTGATGAAGTAATTACGTCACGACTGCTAAAAAAGTGTGTTCTATTATAGTATGAATGTGTGTATGGCTGTAATCTGGACATACTATATCCACCATGCTGTCATTAACATGTGACCTACCAGCTAAAATTATGTCGCTTCCCTGCCCTTCACAAATTCTCTCCCGTGGCCTCATGGGATAGTCAAGTGTCCATCAAATGCACACTTCAGAATCTCACCGGAAGTAGTAGGTCATCCGGGTACTTTCTGTCGAGAAAGTGACAGACATGGTGATGTTGTGATTGTTACATCCCTGTGGGTGTGCCTTAATATTTTGCTCTTTTTTTTTTCTCCTTCACTCCCTGTTATTGGCCTGCGCAGCCATCAATCATTGTTAACCTGTGTAATGTAACTGCTCCCGTGACAAAGCAATCAAGTCTTCCACCAAAATTTAAATAGCACACCAGTGTGAGCATGTTTTGACTCTTACTTTGTTTGCTTTCACTGTTGCTCTTGTTTAATCTAACCTTTTGCAAGTGTTTTTATTTTATTTTTTATTATTATTATTCAAAATATAAAGTACCATTTTGTCTTATCTTGCATCTCATCAGGACTTTGTTGCCTTTCTATTGTCATTATTTTCTTGCATATCAGTACTTTGCTACTTTTCTACTGTTATTTTGATGGTGATTGTTTCTCAATATACTGGGGGAAAGCAGACAGGTGACATACATTGTGCAACACTTAGAGACTTTGAAGTGTTAGAAGTTAGAAGTGAGCGCCACTCCCTGTATTTTTGGTATTTTGGATAGTAAGTCAAGTGTAGTTGAGTTCTGCATGTTAATGCTGAAAAATGCTCTGTTTTAGATATAACTGCAGCCTTTGATACAGTTGATCATTCCATTTTAATTTATAAATTGCATAGATGGATGGGTGTCGAAGAGAGGGCATTGGATTGGTTTTGTTCTTATTTGTCAAATAGAACATTTGTGGTATCAGTTGGAGATGATTTATCCTCTCCTTCTTCAATTAACTGTGGTGTTCCTCAGGGCTCCCTGTTGGGGCCAATTTCTTTAAAAAAATGTTTTTATGTATATGTTACCTCTTGGATCTGTAATTCGGAAACATCATAAATTTTTACTGCTATGCAGATGATTTTCAGTTATATTTATCACTGCGATCTAATGATCTGTCAAGCTTAGATGTCCTCAAGGCATGTGTAGGAGACATAAAAGTAAAAAAAATAAAAATAATGTTTGCAGTTAAATACTAATAAAAGTAGTGATATTTGGTCAGGGCTCTAATAAAAGTAAGATTGAGTCAGCTCTTAATTACATCTTTCCCAATATTCAACAGGTAGTAAAAAATCTGGGTGTTTACTTTGGGTGTTTAATTTGAATTTTGAATATCATATTAGGAAGACTGTTCAATCTTGTTTTTATCAGTTAAGAAATATTCCCAAGTTGAGACAGATTTAAAATTTTAAAGACACAGAGATGCTTATTCATGCTTTTATTTCATCTCGCCTGGATTAATGCCCTGTTTTCTTCTTTAAATAAAAGTATTTTATCACGGCTTCAATTGGTACAAAATGCTGCTGCTAGATGACTGACTCAAACTAGATCTTTCAATCATATTACTCCAGTTTTAGCTTCACTACATTGGCTAACAATTCATTTTAGAATTGTTTTTAAGATAATATTATTGACATAAAAAGCGCTTAATGATTTGGCGCATAAGTATTTAGCAGAACTTTTAAGACCTCATGAAACAGTCAGGTGTCTCAGATCTTCAAATCATGGAATGTTGGCTGTTCCAAGATCTAGATATAAAACAAATGTTGTTAAAGCTTTTGCGGTAAAGGCACAATGTTATGGAATAGCTACACTGTAAAAAATAATCTTGTTAAAAAACTGTAAACTACTGGCAGCTGTGGTTGCCAACATCATACCGTAAAAATACGGTGTGTTACTGTTTTTGAAATTAACAGCTAAATACCGTTTTGTCAGCTACAGTATAAAACTGTAATTTAACAGCATATAGCTGTTTAAACATTAACAGTAACACACCGTATTTTTACGGTACGATGCTGGCAACCACAGCTGCCAATAGTTTACTGTTTTTTTACAGGATTATTTTTTACAGTGTAGCCAATGGAGATAACATCTAAGGAGTCTTTGTCTGTTTTTATGTCTCTTTTAAAAATGTATTTGTATAAATGTGCTTTTACTACTTTGTGAAGAATTTTGATTCTTGTGGGTTTTTTTTGTTTGTTTTTTATTAAATTTTTTATTTTTTATTAAAATGTTTTATATGTATACTTCTTGTCTTTTTGCCTTTTGTGAAGCACTTTGTGCTAAGAAGCTTTAAAAGTGCTATATAAATAAAGTTGGTGCTACTCGCATCCCTTTCCCATTGGGTTTATTTTTGATTTGTGTCATTTGTTAATATTGTATGTATAATGTTTTCTCTTTTGTACTTATCAATTATTTTTATTACTTCTCACCTGTTGTATATTTATTTTCTCGTGTGTATAATAAAATAACTTCTTTTGGCATTATTTCGGTTTATGTTTTGCCTCTTGCCATCCCACAAAGAATTATCACAAATTAAATGTTACCCCTTTCAAACCTAGATGAAGTCGGGGCTCGTAATATTTAATGGGGGCTTGTCCGGGATCATCATAAGATATCCCTGTAATTATCTGTGATAATTTGTGTGTGTGCATGGAGTATTGGCATCGTATTAATGCAGAGTTGTATCATAGCGTTAATTTGCTGGTTAAACATTATGGCAATGTTTAGTTTGCAGAACTTTATTTTTAAATCCAACACTATTAACAGATCAACTTGTGTAGGAAGCAGGAATTGTTGTTGATAGCTGACCACTATCCGATTGCTGTGAGTAGACAAACTCTTACGCCGGGGACACATTTAATGACTGTAAGGCCGATTATGAACGTAATTTGATACTTAAGACTGATCGTGTCCAAACGTGCCGAGTCAGAGACAACTGCATTCAGTCAGTGTTTAAAATCTGCTCCAGTCATTGGAAACAGTCTTTCAGTGTGTTCAGTTCAGTCTTAGAATGTTTTAGCTAGTCGTTAAGTGTGTCCCTGGCATTAAGAGAGAGATAAAGAGTATACCTGTACAACTTTTTAGTGAGCTTAATGTTTTTCCTACAGTATGTCAAGTCCTTTGGATATGGAGGATGGCAAAGACGTATGCCTTGGTGTATAGGCCATAATGTTATGACGTTGCCGTAAATTAGTTGGACAAGCAGGACGGTAGAGCTGATGACGTTGAGGGGGAGAGGGGCGCCGATGCTAAGGCCGACTTAACACCCTTTGATCCATTCTCTCCTGATTCCGGAAAGGGGGCGCGACTGAAAGTCAGCTTTTGCATCAGCTTGGCCCATTTGCAATATGAGGCACAAGAGACAGCCAAAGCGCGTCAGCTGAGCTAGAACTGCATTTGGAAATACGCTGGCTTGAAATTTAGGGTGACAAGCAGGTGAAGCTGCGACAGCTTGAGCTGGAGGCAGTGAAGGTTGGTGCTGGCTCAGCTGCGCAGTCAAACCTGGGTCAGGTCTCTTACGCCAGGTCTCATGTCTCCACTGGTTGATCCGTCCCAGAGTACTTTTGACGTGAGTAAGCACATTGCTTAAGTACCTCAGTTTAGAGTATCAGAAGTAGATTCTTATTTCTGTGTATTTTTAATGCATTTCTACTTCCCTTCGTTGGCCTAAAGAGGTCTGTTTTTTACTATTGCAGCACAAGTCGATTGGTAAAGCTCAGGAGGTTTGCTCTACTTTATCGTTAGAGTAGAGTTTCATGTATGATTTGATGAAGTATGTTATTCTTTGTGCTTATGAGTTGGTTTCTGAAACATATAGGCAGATAATTGTACACCCTTTGCTATCAATATACATTCTGCTTCCTGGTAATATTATTAGAAAACGTGAAAATAGTTTCCACTGTTATGCCGATGATACTCAGTTATATATTTCATCACAACCAGATGAAATGACTAAATTATCCAAGTTGACAGAGATTGTTAAAAATATAAAATATTGGATGACCAGTAATTTTCTTCTATTAAATTTAAAAAAGACTGAGGTAGGCTATTACTGTACACAGAATATCTTATAATACAATTTTCATTTAGAAGGATGCACTGTTACTTCATCCTCTACAGTTAAAGACCTGGGGTCTCATTTATAAAGCGTGCGTACGCACAAAACGGGGCTGGAAACGTACGTACGCCAGTTCCCACGCAAAGGTTGTGATCTATAAAAAACAAACTTGACGGGAGAATGTTCGCACCTTTAAGCAAACTTTGAGCCGTGCGTACGCACATTCTGGAGACAAAGGGAATTGGCGACACCGATGGTGAGCTGGAGTTAAGTGTCTTTTTGGTCACTTTTAGACAGAAAATCTAAAGAAAATTAAACATATACAGAAAGATAATACAAATATTATTTCACTCACCAAGCCTGTCACTTGAAGCAAATATCCATCCCTTCTTAAATGTCCGCGCCAGCGAGCGCATTGGGCCGTTTAGTGAAACTGACGCAAATAACAGTTTAAATAAATAAAATAATGATTTAAACTGTTTTACTTCTGATATAAACATTTAGATTAAATATGCCATTCAAATTAATGGAGTTAAACACTTAAACATGAAATACTGAGAAGTTACAACATTTTTATATTCAAATTCAGTCAATAGAAATATTTGTTGTGGATGCGATGTTTTTGAACACTTTTCCTGTGGCGTGCTGTGCTTTAATGTTTAACCACAGAGATAATTGCTTATCATGATAATACCAGATTGTCTGAGAAAATAGTTTCGTGCAAATAATGCCCAAGGCCTATCTGTTTCCATTAAAAATATAAATCAATTAAAAATACAATTCGGCCAGTGGAAAAGATTGAGAAAAACTTTCTCTGAAATGTATTTTACACTATTTGATTTATGTATTCAAAAACAAGACAAGGATAGGCAACTACATGATTTTTATTAATGTAATGTGTCTTGTACCGTTAAACGTTATCACGTGGATGAATAATCATATGCAAATGATATGCAGATGAGGATCTGCATAGTAAAACGAGGCGTTGTAAGCTCCATATATGGTTATTTCGGGGAGGAGACGCATGTGCGCACAATCTTCCGCTGACTGGGATTTATAAAGTGAATTCTGCGCAGGTTCTGGCGTACGAACGGTTTTATAAATCTGAATATTTCTTTGCGTACGCCATTTTTGGCTTTCGGGCGCACGTACACTTTTAGTAAGGTTCCTACGCACAGTTTTATAAATGAGACCCCTGGCTGTTATTTTAGACAGCAACTTGTCTTTTGAAAATCATAGTCCAAATGTTACAAAAACAGCCTTCTTCCACCTCAGAAACATCACTAAGCTATGGAACATGTTATCTGTTTCTAATGCAGAAAAGCTAGTTCATGCATTTATGACATCTAAAATGGATTACTGTAATGCATTATAGCTGGTTGTCCTTCATCCTCAATAAACTATAGTTAGTCCAAAATTCAACTGCTAGAGGTCTTACTAGGTCAAGAAAATATGATCATATAACCCCAATGTTATCATCTCTGGTTACCTATTAAGTTCTGTTTCGATTAAAAGTATTGCTACTATAAGGCCCTAAATGGTTAAGTTCCTGTGTATTTAACCAATCTTTTATGGCCCTACAATCCATCATGCTATTTAAGGTAACAAAATTCTGGACTTTTGGTAGTACCTAGGATATCTAAGTCCACTAAAGTAGGGAGAGTGTTTTCACATTTTGCTCCTAAACTCTGGAATAGCCTTCCTGATAATGTTCAGACACTCTCCCAGTTTAAATCTAGATTAAAGACGCATCTCTTTAGCCAAGCATTCACATAATACATCTCATAACCTTGATCTCCAGTTATATCAGACCAAATGCACATGGTTGTTTTTTCTTGAAATGTTATGAACCGCAGCTACACTAATTATTTTCCATTTCCTTTTCTGTTTTTACCTCGGGATGAAACTACACATAGAGAGTACGCCAGCACTAGTTTGGATCCAGCCTCTTACGAAGATTTCAGATTCCCCAACGCCTATAAAGAGATAACCCCAGCGAGGACTTCAGATGACACCAACTTTGAATCAACATGAACCACTGCCAAATGCTATATATATTGTAATCATAATCACAACTTGTGATAATTGCTTTAATGAGATCATTGTTTCAGATATTGGCTAACTGCATGATTTGTATTATCTTAGAACTGTACATTTGACATATAGACATTACTTTGACACAGTAACAGATTACTCTAAATTGTAATGAAGAAACATGCATTCTTCTGTAAAGCTGCTTTAAAATGATATTTAATGGGAAAAGTGCTATACAAATACATGTGAAATGAATTGAACAACAAACTAAAAGTGTATGTGAAAACTATTAAGCCGACTGTTACTGTACCTATGAGGAAAGAGTTGATGACAGTTACCAACCTTTTATCTTGAAAGCGTTAATGTCCTTAACTGGAAATGGTGAGGATCAAAAAGAAATACGGATGCTCAGAGACACAGGTGCAATGCAATCATTTATTGTGGCAGATACATCACAGTTGTCTGACGATACTTTATGTGCAGCAATCCAGAACGGTGACTTCAGGGTCTCATCGTTGTAAGGGCAGGTGACAGCAAGACGGCAAAATCCCTCCATAAAAAACAAAAATTCATTGCTCTTCTGAGCCAGTGCAGTTAAATGCGCTGCATAATCCATTGTTAAAGGTTCGGTCTTCTGTCACAGGTGGTTGCAAGGCAGATGAAGATGAAGAATAAAGTTCCAATACGAAGTTTAATGAGGGTAATACAAATAATACTTCGACAGGCAGGGCAACACACACTAAATGTAACGTAGGCCGAACACTGAAGGACTGTGAGGGAAGAACTTCAGTAGCCAACGGTATTACCAACTGGTTTTTTTTTTTTTTTTTTAATTTAAGTGTTGATTCAACAGCAGTAATGTAGAATCAGCCTGGAGAAAAGTCACAGACTAGTCAGACTCTATCAACAATCGCATACTCTAGAGTCTACATTCTCTAGCAAATTTAAGCAGTTTTGCTTAAAATCATGACATCATTCAGTAGGACTTTCAGTCAAGATAATCTATGGATTTGAACTCAGTCAGGGGTCAAAGTGTTAAAGGGACACTTCACCCATTTGCATTAAGCTTTGTATTGTTAGAAACCCAGTCATATATTATAATAAATGTGGATTTTTCATCCATTTTTCCCTGAGATGGGAGAAATAAGGATTTAAGTGTTTTACTTCCTGCTTATTATGACGTAAAAATCATCATTTTGCGTCATAATAAGCAGGAAGTCACATTTCATTGAAAAGTGTAGAGACTACAGACACTCGTTCCTCATCTTTCCCAGGGGGCGGGAACCGCTCACGCTACAGGCCTATTACAGATCAGTGGGTGGGACTTGACTTTCTGAAAACTAAAAGCAATATCCTCCATCTTGTTTGGAAGCTAAGCTAACAGGCGCTGTGGAGACAGATGTAAAGTTATGACAATAGCGGAGGAGAGTGCTCAATATGATATAGAGGAAGAGGATTTCAGAAGTCTGATGCTTGAATCAGGTGTTTGTGGCTACCTTTTCAAGCCGCATTATAGCGAAGAGCAGCCGAGGCAGAAGACCTGCCTGCCGCGGACGAGGAGCCCGGACTGGCTCGGGTTAGGGCGGACTGGTGGCGCCGGTGATCTCACTATGCAACTACGAACCGCTACGAACACAGAGATAGAGTCCGACTGTGGCAAAGAATTTCAACAATGACAACTTCTCCTGAATGAAATCTCTGAATCAGACGAGGACACGGACGTTTGTGTTGTGAATCAGACGAGGACACGGACGTTTGTGTTGTGAACTATCCTAGTTTCGCACCGCATCTGACTGAACATCCAGGTAACGTTACAATGCAATAATTCACCACTTCGAAAGAAATACAAATGAAGAGTAATTCACTAATGAGTTCGCCAACTAACTAGACATTTTGTGTGAAATTAATTTCAAGCTCTGGTGGTAGCTAGCCTTGTAGACGGAAGAGTTATTTCTCTTAGGCAGATATGCGCTTTCTGGATTAGTGGGAGTGGCTTGCGCAGCTGTGCAATGTGGTGCATTGTGGGAGTTGGTGTCTTTCATACAAATGCGTCCTGAAGTTACTTTCTTTCTTTCCTCGGCCAAGAAGGCACCAAATTCAAAATTAATTTTACATTTCGACTACATATATGACCCACTTTCAATAAAGATCAATGTTCCCATGGGTGAAGTGTCCCTTTAAGTGAAGTATAAGGGAGAATTTTATTTTATTTTAAAAGAATACAATTGCTTCCTTTAAAGTCAACATGAAAACTGATTTACTTTGTTAATGTGCATTCCTGGGCTGCGTCCGAAATCGAATACTTCCCTACTATATAGTATGCGAAAAACAGTACGCGAGCAGAGTAGTATGTTCGAAATCATAGAATTCGAAAAACAGTAGGCGAAAAGTACCCGGATGACCTACTACATCCGGCGAGATTCTGAAGTGCGCATACGATGGACACTTTACTATCCCATGATGCCACGGGAGAGGAGTTGTCGTCGTTATATTTGAAAATGGCGGAAAACGGAGACGCGGCTGTTTGTGAATTGGCTGCAAAATGACAATTTTATCATTATTATTATTACCGAACAGAACGAGCTAATGCCTGTCAGTTAGTTAACACTGTTTTATTTAAACAACGACGTTGTTTCTCAGTTAAATGAGAGAGTTACAAAACTTTCATTTTTTTTATTTTACAATGATTTTATTTCTCCTTTACCAGTGTTGATATGTAATATGTGTTGTGTAAGTGTAACGTACCTCAACTTGTCCATGTAACATTAATATTAATATAATAATATAGATTGACCATGGTTCATCACTAATGTTAAATTCTGTGTTGATTCTGATTTTGCAGGGGCTGATGAACACTGATTTACATTTTTAAAGGGTGTTGTGTGTGCACTTCTTTTGTGGCAGATTCCAGATGTTTTTTGAAACAAGCAAATTGCAGGTATATCTGAAAAAAAATGAATGCCGCACTATAGAGAAATACCCACACACTCCAGACACCTTTAAAATGTATTTGCTTTATTTTTGTATATTATTATGACCGCCGCTAGCGTAGCTAGCGAAAGCGGTCATATAGGGATTGTCAAAGTTTTTTTTTTTTTTTTTTTTCTCGTCACCTTACTGAATTTTTCGTCAACGATACCAGGGACACCGAAGCACCGGGGAACATGAAATTTGGTGGGCATGTAGCCCCACTAGACTTCTACGGAAAAATTTCGTTTGGTCCCCGGGGGCCACTTATTTTTGTGGAAAGCCAGTGCAGGCCTGAGCGGCGGTCATATTTTGTACCGCGATGCGGTACATCTAGTTTAACTTTTAAATGGATACAGAATACAAAGCTTAAAACAAAATCACAAAACTTTGGCACAAAGTAGTATAATAGAGCTTAAAGCACCACCAAAAGCAAAAGTTTTAAAACTTTTTTTTATTAAAGTGTCATCTTGAGGGAAGAAAATGAACTTCAGCAGCTTTGAAGTTAAATGAAGTGCATAACTACAGCAGTTTTTTTACAGTGTATGTATGTATGTATTATATGTACAGTATATGATCCATTTCTTATATGTGTGTGTGTGTGTGTATACATACACACACACACACACACACGTACACACACACACACTCTGTGATATTGCCATCCATGAATGAATCAACAGAGATAAACACACGCATACTATTGATTCATTCATGTTTATCTGTCATTGTTCACAGGTTTGTGTGTGTGTGTGTGTGTGTGTGTGTGTGTGTGTGTGTGTGTGTGTGTGTGTGTGTGTGTGTGTGTGTGCGAGCAACTGACCGACGACTCTGAATTGTGAGCACGAACGACGTAAAAACGCAGACGAAAGCGGAAAGAAGAATTAAAAAAATTGCAGTCAGTGGAACTGGCTCTTTAAATTTTCGCGCTGTTATGACCGCGCATGTTACGTGACAATACCAACGTATGTAGAGCATGTAGTAGGCCTACGTCCGGACTCCATTCATACATATAGAACGTACTTTTATACAAGAGGGGTTGTCTCCTAATTTTGTATCAAAAGACTTCATCTTCCTCTGAAATAACTTTCCTTTTTGTAAAAAATTGGGTAACACTTTAGAATACTGTTCCTTCATTAATGAATAACTACACAGGAACAAATGAGTAGCCTAATGCATTAGTAACACTCTAGTAACTACTATTAACAATAAACTCTGATTAACGAATTAGTAAGTAATAGCGCTCAGTCGGATGTGGTAGTTCACTATTAGCTAATCAGTAACTACTATTTTTCATACCTCACTGAAGACTATAAGAACTACTATATACAGGTTAATAAATATTTATAATGCACAATGTTTAATATAAGGTAATGATAGCCCATTAGTAATGAATCAAGTGTTACTACATCCTTCTAAAGGAACTACTAATAATTTGGATCAGTATTCTAAAGTGAAGATCATGGGAACACACTAGTAATGACTAAAGTGTTACCAAATCCATTGGAAGGAATTGCTATTCAAAATCTTACAAAAATCTCAAAAGCTTACAATGACTTCAGTCAATATTAGGTTGTTATCATGTTTTTCACTTTAGAATACTGATCCAAATAATTAGTAGTTCCTTTAAAATGATGTAGTAATACTTGAGTCATTACTAGTGGGTTACCATTACCTTTTATTATAAATTATGCATTATTCATGTTAATTATGAGCGCAATTACGTACTAATTTGTTAATCAGAGTTTCTTGTTAGTTAATAGTAGTTACTAGAATGTTAATAATACGTTACTCGTTTGTTCCTGTGTAATTATTCATTAATGAAGGAACAGTATTCTAAAGTGTTACCAATTTTTTTTTTTTTTTTAAGGTAAAAAAAAAAAAAAAAAAAATCTGATTTTCAATTGTGTCAGACTTTTGGACTCCACTCTATGTAAACACTGATGACAGCGAAAGACACTGACGCACTGCACTGGACGTGAGTGTTAATATTTTTCCTGTGTGTGTTGAGTTGTCACGTATAGTGATACAAGGGAGGAATGTGGAAAAATAAATGTGACAGACATTGAGTTCATTAGATGCTCCAAAAAGCAGTAGTGCAGTAAGTATTTTCTGTGTTGTATACAATTTTATGTTAATTGTTTCTTTTTGGGGCCACTATATGTAGGAATCTCTATGTACATCTCTGACTATTTGAGTTCTTCATTAAAATTCTCATGCAGAAAGCTTTGAATCACCACAAGATTGAAGATGATTATTGGCCAGCGCGGCAAACCATTGATATGGACATGCCTCTGACATCAGTTTGGCCTTGGCAGATGATTCTCTGTGTTTACATGTGCTGCAATTACATGAACATATTGCAGACTGACATTCTTTTCTCTCTTTTCCATTGGATCAACATTGATTTAAAAAACAACCCTTGATAAAAGACTTTAAATATGATAGCACAAGAGTCATGTGGATGCCGCATGCTTACTTCTCTTACTTCTTTATTGTATTTTTAAAATAGGACATGGAGATGGAGTAGGCCTATTATATAGGCTATATTTAAGTATTTGAAGGCCTCCTTATCGTTATTCTTATCTTTACATTGGTTTTCCTACAACTTACAGTAAAAAGCAACTGCAAATAAGAAAGACCTTCAGCACAGAGTTCAGGAAGAAAATAAAATAAAGAAAATGAAAAGTGAAGAAAACTGCACTTTTGATGCAGTGTGCCTTGCTCATGTTGAGTGTCCCAGCATAGATGTTTTTCAGGTGAGTCTGTTGACACTGGATCAATGAACAATGCTTTGATCATGAATCCATGATCCTGTTGGAGATAAAAATGTTATTAGGCACTACAGTCAGCAAAGATATTAGTCAATAACGTCTACATAAATATTTGTCCATATAGTTGCTCTTATTTCTGTTCCACAGCATCAGCCATTCAGCTTACCCTTACGAAAAAGAAGTATACTTCAAGTTAATTTTATGAAGTATACTTAAGTAATGTTCAAGTATATTTTTAAGTATACTTTATGTAGTAAGTAAATCAATGTGTACTTGTAGTAAACTTGTAAGTGTACTATTTCAATACTGCTTGGGACTAAATTGGCCCACTTTTAGTATATAAAAGTATACGTTTAAGTGTACTATAAGTGTAACAGTAGTAAACTTTAAGTACACAACAAGGTTTCTCATTTAATGCATCTGTAATACAAGTGAACTTATAAGTATACTAGTAGTTTACTATTTTAATACAAGTAGTACAGTTTTTAGTTTATGAAAGTACTGAAGTGTACTCTCAGTAAACTACTAGTTTAGTAGTTTATACTCCAAGTATACTTTTAAGTTTTCTTTAAGTGAACATAACATTATACTTATAGTTTACTATTTAAATATTATTTTTGCACTTGAATCATTGGTCAAATGTAGATATTATTATTTTTTTACTTGAAAAATATCTTTAAATGTACTTTAATTTTAAAAGCATTTTATTAGCTTCATGCATCCTTTTTTATCAACACTTGAATGTCGGTAATTTTCATAAAGAAAGGCAACATTTTAAACATTTTTGTCAAAGACAACGCCTTGATCAGATTCAGAACGATGATCGAAACACAGATGGAGTAGATCGAGTCCAACACCCCTAAAGTCGTTTTCTCTTCATGGGTTACGCTTCATTTCATTTGGTAATATTAAGCAGTTTTGATTTACACGCCATTTAATGTTTGATGATCACGTTATTTTACATTCGAGTGAGCAATCTTCTATTACTTGTTTCAGCTTCTTCTTTGTAGAAGACAAAGCTTTGTAGCTCTGTACTAGAAGATGTGTCATAGCGCCCCCTACCGTATACCAGTGAAAACATGGATAGCTGGAAAATTCAGTCAATGGTGGGGAAAGAGTAAAGTAGAATTAAAGTAAATTCCTATATACACTACCAGTGGACTAGCCTACACAAACATTCAGATAGAATTAGAAACAGTTAGAAACATATCAATATTGTTTTATTGTCATATGTTTTATTGTGATATGTTTTATATCAATATTCTAATCAATATTTTCAAACAATGTAAGTTTCATAAGACTGTATATAAAAACTATGTTAAAAAAAAAAGTATATTTAATAGGTTACTCGATCAAAAGAGTTAACACAACTACAAGCCATGTATACTTTGAATACTTAATTATACTTTAAGTATATCTCGATCAAAAGATTGAGTACAAGTACAGGCCAAATTGGACTTTTCTCTCAGTATAAGTCAAGTACACTTAAGTGTAAATTTAAGTATATTTCTGAGAAGTACATAAAGTATATTTTTGAGAAGCATATAAAATGTAGACTGAAAGTATACTTTCTTATTTTTAGTTTAAAAGAAGTATACTAATAGAACACTTGAATAAACTTATTTTTCGTAAGGGTATGTTGTATTAAGAAGGTGCTATCACCTTCTTATCTAGTGCAGACACACTTTGTCATTGTTACTGTTGTATTTTTCATTAATGCATTAAATTCTCTGTTAAAACTGCAGAAACAACAAGAAAGAGGTTTGAACCTATTACCTATTGATTTTTTAGGCGGATTGTTTTTTTATAATGATGCTTTAAAATTAAATTCTTAACAACCGCACAAAAAAATATTATTAATCTTTATTTTTCTGTTTACTTTGGTATGTTTCTTCTCTTTCGGCAGGTGATATAGAGAGACTGTGATTAAAATATTATTTAGAGCAAATCTCAATACAATATTCAATACAATATTTTAATTTCAAAACAACATTCATATATAGAGGGATGATAGTGAGGTTTCTTTTCCAAGTTTCTCCAGTGTTTTTTTTTTTACACTCCTTATGCATACATCTCTACATGAGAACAACAAGCAGGAGATAAACTGTGTTGTAAAACCTATTTTCTAAGGTGATTAGTTTACTACCTTATCAGTGCCGGATAACCATTCACCTATGTTTTTGAAGAATATGGACCGCAGCTTTTGATGGAAACCTATGATTATTCTTCTCAAAAATGTTAAATTAGTTACACCAATATAGTACTATAACTTAAAACAGATGAAAATTCAGTAACTGTACATGAAGCCTGTATTTATAGTACAATTCATTATGGCTCATAATTAAGCATATCTTAAGAGTGCTGTTGTTTCATTTGAATTAATAAATTAATAATGAATGAAAAAAACGTCAATGCCTATGTCTGAATCACATCACTGCCGTGCTGACATTCAGACCAACGTGATTGCGAGTGTGATGTTGCTTTTGTAAGTTAATTCACAATAAATGTTATTTGAGTAACTTAAACACAATATTGCCAGTTACTTTGTCTATTTTTTCTTTTCCAACAAAAAAAGGTTTTTGTCTCTGTGGTGATTTGTTACTCAACAAATCAGTATTTTTCAAGCAATTGGTTAAGCGAATGATTCAATAATTAACTTGTTGGGTGTTTCACAATTGGAAAGCTACGCCCTAAGGCTGCATATCTTGGCTGCCAAGTCAAGCTCTGTCAAAGGATGTCTCAATTTAAAGGATCCTTTGAAGGCAGACTTCGTTTCTCATCCTTCAGCCAGCATGTTTTGAAGGATGGATCAAGTGTATCCTTCACATTCTCCAATCCACCCACAATCCTTTGCACACATTCCAATTCACACACACACACACACACACACACACACACACACACACACACACACACACACACACACACACACACACACACACACACACACACACACACACACACACACACACACACACACACACACACACACACGCACGCACACACACACACACACACACACACACACACACACACACACACACACACACACAAAGAATTAGCAGGATATTGGTGCATCTTGGCTCAAAAATGAATTAGCAGAAAATGAATCGGCACTAAGCTTTTCCAATTTCAGCATGTAATGCAAGGCAAACAATAAAAAAAAAAAAAAAAAAAAATAAAGCCTACAAGCCTCCAAAGGACTGAAGAAGGAAGGACATTGAAAAAGAGTAACTGAAAAATCCCCACCACTAATATACAGAATGACAGACAGTCAAACAGTTAAATCTTTTCTTTTGTGTTTGTTTCTCTCACTATACCATAATGCACATGGACTATGCAACACTCAGCAAAACCTTGTTTATCATCATATCTCTCTTCCCCCTCCTCTTCATCCATCCCTCCCTCCCTCCCTCCCCGTCTCTGTCTTTAAATCCTGCTGCTCTTTAATGGTGGGAGAAAGAGTGCCTGTGGTTGGCCCGTGTGCACGAGGGTAGTATTACGTAAGCATCAGAGGATGAAAACCTGCATCTAGTGATAGAGAGAGAGACAGTTCAAAAGTGAGAGAGACAGAGAGAGAGATTAACAGGATCAGGCCTCACAGTCTCACAGCCTGTGTGACAGAAGAGCAGTTCTGGCTGTGTACATGATAGTGTGTACGCCTGGGTGCATGTCACAACACTGCCAACACTACCCCGTTCTCTGGATCTGCTGATTCTACCACAGGATTGCAGCAGAACTTTCTGGCCCGTTCATTTGTTGTACATCTGACACCTAACGCTGATTTTGGGCAGAATCTGGACCTGGCTTGACAAGTGAGTATAACTGTATGTGATCAGCTGAGTATTTACACTGTAAAAAAAAACAAATATTGTTGGTTTAACTTAAAAAAGTAAGTAACCTGGTTGCCTTAAAATTTTAAGTTAATTGAAATGAAATAAATTGAGTTGATACAATGAAGTTTCAACAGAAACGCAAATTATTATGTTATCTGAACCACATCAATTATATTAGTTGATTTGATAAAAGAAAAAAGGAAAATTGTGATAACAAATCATGTAAATATTTTTTTTACAGTGTAGTGTTTTGAGGGGAAATTAATTGGGTCATGTTACAGAGAAAACCCTCCTGTAGCAAACGCTGTTTTGAACTGTGTGTATTCAGAGCTCTTGTGCACGTGGTGATGAAACTACTACAGTATGTCACTTTTATGATGTGAGTGATTGTATATGTGTACATGTACATTTCCTGAAAATAATTGTATTCTGTGTCAGATTCATCAGTGCTTGCTGTCAGTGAATATTCATTCGACCATTTTGTCATATATAGGACCTCCGCAAATGCATTTTTTTTTAGGGCTGCATGATATATATCAGTGCATTATCAGTTATTGGCCGATATCAGTTGATATTGGATATATGTTGGCTAATATTGAATATTTTTATATTTAGATTACCTTTACTGTCATATAATACTCATTTAAATATCTTTTTAAAACACTGTTCAAATCAAATCAAAATGAAAATCCATTTTTATACTGTGCATATACAGTAACATTGTGATCCTTAAATTCCTTTGTAGATTTTAAAATGACCGACTTTAGTCCTTAGTATTTTATTTTTTATTTATCATAAATCATATAATAAATATCAGCCATTTATTGGTTATTGGCCACAACATAAAAATAAGTATTGGCTTATCAGTTTAATGGAGGTAATTTTAATATTGTGCAACACGATTTTTTGTTTGTGTGAGAGAGAGTGTGAGCGTGTGTATACACGTGCATGATTGTTTCAGGGAGGAAGACAGTGGAACACAAACTGTGTGTACACTGGCATATTAACAATGTATTTTTTGCACAAGGACTGTGTGACCTTTGGTCAGCTGTTTGGTGCGGAACTGTGCAAACTAGATCATTTGTTCTTGCCGCTTTAAGGACTTATCAGCAGCATTTAAATAAGAAGACAAATGTTTGCAAAAACAATAGAAAGGAGGCCATCCTTTGTACTTACATGTGGTCATACTCATTGGAAAATACCACTTGTGTGATAATATATCTGATTGCATATCTTGAATGGTCGAGCAACTACAGATCAATTGCATTTTGTTATCATTAACTTTTTCATCATTCAACCCTAGAGAGGATAAAATACCCTGTACAGAGTTCAGTGTTGTTTAATAGTTAAATGATTACAAAACAAACAAAGACAAACAAACAAAGAAGAAGACCACCAACTTTGTACACTGCCCAGCAAGCAATAGTTGTCATTTCACCATCTAGGTTAACTATAGACCTAGTCTGGCTATGAGCAACCCACTTCTAGCCAAAATAACCTTGAATTTGGTTACATGTCGTTTTTGCCAAAATAATTTGCCAATAGTCAATAGTGATTACAAGGTGTTTGGTTTAATTTCTTTGACATGTTCTAGTTGACTAGTATTCTTGGGCGATGGTTAGACGTCTATTAAATTTTCACTTACAGCCGACATTTTGCCTTGTTTAAGCCTGGACATCAGGGCTGTGTTTGGATGGCCATTAGACGTCTTTTAAACACAAAATTGCTTGCTGGGTGTCCACTTAAAGCTCATCAAAGGATGATGTGATAGTTTGTACTTGACAGAGAGATAACAGTGCTCATGTACTACACATTCACGTAGAGTCAGTCCTAGTGTCTGAAGGCTCTGTGTGTTTGATAAATCAAGTTTAACCCTCTGGGGTCCTTCGGGTCCAAATGGACCCGAAGCGTTTAAATAAAAAAATGTAAAAAATCATAGCTTCATCGGAATGGTCCGAAATTTGGTGACTTTGTTGGCACTTGGTATATGAACACCCAAAAAAATTGGGGACAGGATTTGAATAGTCTAAGTGGTTGTACAAAAATTTGTCACACTCAGGACCTTCGGGTCCAAATGGACCCACCATAGGAAATGAATGGGAAATTGGCAAAAATGTGAAAATGCAGAGTTTTTTTGTGCGTACAATCTACAAATCAGCCACGATCCAGAAAAAAAGCACACAACAGTGAAGGGGTTAATCTATAAAACATCAAGAGTGCAAAACAGACACATCCACACACACACACACACACACACACACACACACACACAAACACACTTTTATACACATACACACTAATAAATTCAGATTACAAAAATCTGTTTTGAATTTTTAAAAATCACAGCTTCATCGGAATGTTCCGAGACTTTTATGGTATTGGGTATGTGAACACACAAAAAATATTGGGGTCATGATCCAAGCACGTCACACTTCTGCTCTTTGGTCAAAAATGACCCCCCTAGGAAATTAATGGGAAATTGTCAAAAATATGAAAACACAGAATTTTTTTGTGCATACAATCTACAAATCAGCCAGGATGCAGAAAAAAAGGACTCAACAGTGAAGGGGTGAATCTCTAAAACATCAAGAGTACAAAAAAAACCACACACACACACACATTTTTTTTTATAAAAATAAAATAAAATAAAATATATATAAAAAATGTCTATTATATTCAATGGGAAAAAATGGGTCATAATTATTGCATAAATATTAATTAAAATCATAAAATTATCTCAAAACACCAAAAAAGAAAAGAATTTTTTTTATAAAAAACAAGTAAAAAAAAAAAAAAAGATTTTTTTTATATATATATTAATCCCGCCCTCCGGGTCCATTTGGACCCGAAGGTCCTGAGTGTGACTGTTAAACGAAGGACCCCAGAGGGTTAAACAAAACAAAACAAAACAAAACAAAACAAAACAAACTGATAGCCCCTCCCCCTCCGCTATGTAATTAAAACTGCTACAGTTGAGTGCATGACGTGTCCAACATTCCACACTTCTTTTTTTTTTTCAGGTTAATTAATGGCATAATCTGGGTATTTAAAGTTTAATTTTTCTATTTGGAATTTTCAGTGCGAACAGACTTATACTGCAAAACAGCATAGAATAGTGAAGAAGTATGTGAATTGGGACGCACCTCTAATGTTGTGTTGCCTACATTATATTATATATTGTGTATATTATTATTATTATTATTTATAGATGTGTGTTTTAGTTTAACCATGTCTATATTGACTTTGGAGGTTGACATTAGCTCAGATTGTATATTGAAAAAGTTGTGCATTTGTGTTTGTATTGCTTGAGCTGGCCTCATCTGCCTTAATGGCAGAATATTTGCACTGCTTAGAATGCAAAGACAAAGAACATCTATCTACCGGAGCTCTAATGGACAAACAGAGCAGGAAGTGTTATTCAGGTGGAAGGAGAGGTGAAGGAATAGACTGAAAGGAGAGCAGTAGAGAGCAACAAAAGGGCCCAAAAAAGCTCTGCTGATGTATGGTTCTATTTAGATTGTGTACGGAGGCGGCGGAGCATGCTGATTTTACCCAGCTTGGCCTTTTAGGGCAGCGTTCAGAGTAATTTAACGCTAACTGAGCAATTTTGGAAGGCACCAAGAGGCTGATCATTATATTTTCTCTGTAATTTCCCCTTGTGAAGCTATCAGTGCTTCATAGGTGTGCCACAGCCGTCTGAATTATGGTTTAGTATGAAAAAAACATTTTTCCTTTCCAAAAGAGAAAAGAATGGAAGCAGCTAATATAGCAACACTCTTAAAAAATAAAGGTTCCAGGAGGGGAGGTTTGAAGAACCATTGTTGGTTCCCCAAAGAACATTTCAGTAAAAGGTTCTTAAAAGAACAATCATTCTCTTAGTGTGAAGATTTTTTTCTTTTAATAAAAAAAAAAAAAAAAAAGAAGAGAAAAACCTTGGTAACACTTTCTTTTACAGTGTCTTTGTTACACGTTACATACAATAGTAAAAACTACAAATGATGCATAATTACATGCAACTAACCCTAAATCAAACTGTAATCCTAACCCTAACACTTTGTATGATTCATATTACTCAGTACTTACATGTAAAATTACACTGCAACAAGTATACCTTAAATATAGTGGCTAAAGCCTTTTGTGGAATAGAAAGGTTCTATGGATGTTAAATGTTCTTTGCAGAACCATAGATGTCAATAAATAATCTTTATTTTTAAGAGTTTAAATTAATTTCACTGCACTTGGTGTCACTAAAGTAAAGAAGAAAAAAAAAAGCAGAGGTTGTTCATTGGATTTTCCCACATGATCAAAGTTCATGTTGACACAAGGAGTCTTGATGAAGGAACAACTAATGACCCACTAACTCTTGTTCAAAGTTTGTTCGGTTTATAAGCTACTAACCTACTGGATCTTTCAGCCAATCACTGCTGTCTTTGACCTGTGACCAGTCAAAGCCAGTCATTGAGTTGCTCCCTATTTATTTACAAACATATACAGTATGGACTGCAGTTCACCTATGTATCTACTGATGCTTTCCAAGGCTTGCATTAATGTCTATTGCTCATACTTACAGATTTGAACACCCCCACCCCAGGTATAGGCCTGCAACTGTTCTAAGTGATATATGATTTTCAGCAAGGAATAAAATGAGTGTAAAAATCCTTTATACTTATGGAGAGACCGAGCCATATCGGGCACAAGAATATCATAGAGATTTTTAAGTGGGCTCTTTTGTTTTGGAACAGTAAGCAGCTACAGTGTACAAACATGGAAAATTCCAGTCACTTTTAGTTGAGCATATGCAATGCTATGCTATTTAAAGGTTGGTGTGCTCAAACTGCATACACAAGTGGGTGAATACAAAAATGGGTTTGAATAAATGATGTCTGCCATCTGTGATGGTGTAGGTGAGACATAGACAGGAATAGAGTAACAGTGAGATAAGTGTTAGCATACCTGGGCATAATTCATAGTTTGCTTCCTACTGGAACACACTCTAAATACATTAGCACAGCACACTGGAAGTTGTCTTAGACCAATTAGAGATGTATAAATATGTAAACAGGTTACATATCTGTTACACCTCTGTAAATTGTCACTCAGGATATTTACTCTTAATTGTTCTGAATATATAAGTAATATATTGAGGGTGGCCATGAGATGAGATCATTTTAATGGTTTGTGTCTAATTTTCATTCAAAGCACTATAATGAATTCAGATACTCAGTCAAACACACATATTTGAACAAACACTCATGTCGATGCATAATCACACAGACACAATCTGAGAGCACATGCATACACCAACATCCAGACTTTGAATACAGGTAATTGCGAAAATAGCAAACTGCAGACTTTGCCAAGGTAAACTGACCCAATTTTGATCATGTGCATTTCCTCGGTTCAATGTAATATAAAGTGTAAATGATAAAATTACAGTCTTATTTATTAAATACAAAAGAGAAACTTTTTGTTTTCATTTATAAAAAATGGGACCTAGTGTGATCTGTTTTAGGTAAAGACATAAGTAGCTTTTAAGGAGAAACTGTTTACTTTACAACCACAAGATGGCAGCAGTCCCTTACAGGAGATTCAAAACAATAAAGTAAGCTAGATGGATAGTAGGTTAAACATCTGCATTCATAGCTCATAAAACTTAACTGGACTGTTGTTTTGGTGAAGACAGTAAGAGATCAGGAGCCTATGCTGAAGTGTTTCATTCTTAGAGATAATTCATTTTTTACTCCTCCACTGTCTGTATTTTTAAAACTAATTTATGATGGATAACTAGATCCCGAGCAATTTGTTCATCTTTGTCTTTTCTGCTTGTATTTCTCTAGGATGCTCCTGCATTTGGGAGGGTCCAGGGGGAAGATGGGCATCCTGCTCATCAGGAGAGTGGGTTTGTATTGTCGTTCTGCCCACTTGTCTCCCCAAAGCCTGGAGTATCGACCAATCAAAAAGGTCATGGTGGCAAACAGAGGTAATCCTGAGATTAAATATTTTGCAAACAGAAAAAAAAAAGTGAAAGTGAGAGTCTGATCCCTGGATTAGTGCTCTGAAAATCTAAATACACACAGGGCTGGAGTGCTGCATTTTAAATTAAGTTTCAACATAATATAAAAATGATTTACTTGTCATTATTTACTCATCCTTGTGTTATTTATTCACCTGCTTGTCATTTCAAACCTGTATACGAATGCAGGTTTTCTAACTTTTAGATGCAATACTCCAAATATTTAAAGTGTATAGTGCTGGGTAGTAACTGATCACATGTAATATGCATAATCAGATTACAAAAAATAAAGGGTTAGTTCACCCAAAAATGTAATTTCTGTCATTAATTACTCACCCTCGTGTTGTTCCAAAGCCAGAAGACCTTCGTTTATCATCGGAACACAAATGAAGATATTTTTGATGAAATCTGAGTGCTTGATTCTCCATACTATTTCTTTTTTATATTTTACATTTTCCTTTAAAAAAAATCTTATACATTCAGAAGGTCTTCCACCTATCACTGAAAACTGAGAGCCACACAGCATTTGATCACTGGATTTAAAGAAATCATTTAACTTTTTAAGTGTTTTCTCAAGATTGCATATCTAATCAATTCCTGACGAACACATTGAATATTGTTTAAATGTTCACTTAGAGAGTCATTTAATGTATTACTGTCTTTGGTTTTCATCTTTCAAACACATTAAAATGTACAAATTCACATTTCATATTATGCAACGCAGGGATTCCCTAACCTTTTTGTCAGCTGAACCTATTTGACCTAATATTAGAGATTTTCTCTTTTTTTCAATCTTTTTTTTGTTGATTAACAATAATTACTGACTGCAGTTTATTAGGCTGCTGTCACTTTAAGACATGACCACAGTCAATGGATCTGACTCACGTGACGCGGATCTAACACACATCCGATTTTCTCCCTACTATTTACAGTCATGGTTTAGCTCAACTCTTATGAAGATACTCACAGGCATTCTGACAATTTTGTAAGCGCAATAAAATATGCCATGCTGTTTGTCTTTCTGTGCGTGCGTGCGTTTCGTGTGTGTGTGTGTGTGTGCGCGCGCGCGCACGTCTACTCGCAGTCTCACACATGGAGCGCCATTTTACAGACATCGCGCCAGCACTAATTTGAGTTGAATGCTGTATTAATTGCAGAAATTAACGCGTTATCTTTGACAACCCCAATAGAAATAAAGTCAAAAACTCACATGGGGCATTTTCCTCCCATATATTGGATTTTGGGGTCATTAACGGCATTCTTCTACTAACATTACATCAGTGAAAGTGTTTCTCTCAATGTGTGTTGACATGTCAGCTTGCACATCGTTAAAACAACAGTTACGATATAGTAGACGATATCGCACACCCCTAAATTCAATTCAATTACAATGTTTTTTAGTTTTTTTTTTACTTTTCTCATTTTCTCATTTAAAATCCTCTGATATATAGCCTAGTAAGTACACAAACTACTATTGTGCTTTTTGTTGTTTTGGCCTTTGGGAAACTGACAGGCTCATTTTCAGGGGAACTATATCTACGCTATCTACTAACCACAGTTTACATTTCACAAATTTAATTACATTTAAAAACAAAACAAAACAAAATTCCTTGTTTTACTATTGTTTCTCTTCTCCCTTCACTCAGGTGAAATAGCCATCCGTGTGTTTCGAGCATGCACAGAACTCGGTATCCGGACAGTGGCAATATATTCAGAGCAGGACACGGGGCAGATGCATAGACAGAAGGCAGATGAGGCTTACCTCATCGGCAGAGGCCTGCCCCCCGTTGCAGCCTATCTTCATATCCCTGACATAATCAAAGTGGCTAAGGTTAGATATATCTATCTGTCAGACTGTGATTCACCTCCTCTGTCACTCTCTGAATGACGGCCTGCCTGCATTGTGCAATAAGCGCATCTCTTCCAGTGCTTAGTATTCACATCAGCACTTCTCTATATGGTGCTCAAATAGATCCATTCCTGTTTTTTGGAACGGTGTCAGAGATGCCAGCCAGATTCAGATCCTTTGGCGAACTCTCTCATTATGCCACAGGCAGCTCATCTCTCAAACCAGCAGCTTAGCCACCACAACAATACACTAATAATGCATAAACACAAAGCAGTACACACGCACAACACCACACCATATTAAAACTGAACAAGCAGCCAACATCATCGTCTCTAACCTCAGCAGACGGCCTCAGAATAATTAGTCTTTCTCCAATGCAATTACCATGTTGCACACAGTCAGCCAACAGAGAGAGGGGGGCTTTTCAAATTCTCTCTGATTGGGATTTTAATGAAATTAGTATTTTCCAGCATCAGAATTAGGCCTGACTGCTGTGCCACATACATATCCCTGGCTAATGTTTTTTCATTCTGCTCTCATTTCTCTCTCTGTCTTTCTATTTCTCATCCACTGTGTATTTCTCTGCCTGTGCTTCTCTCCCTCTCAGGAAAATAATGTGGATGCGATCCACCCTGGTTATGGCTTTTTATCAGAGCGCGCAGACTTTGCCCAAGCCTGTGCTGAAGCCGGGGTGAGATTCATTGGACCTTCCCCAGAGGTTGTGCGCAAGATGGGGGATAAAGTGGAAGCCCGTGCCCTGGCCATACAAGCAGGTACCTGATAAACTCTACCCCTGAGATATCTTTCTACATAGGGGAGGGGGGTAAACAGCATGTATACTTAGATATCGCATCCGTTGCTCTAGACACATCAATGCGTCCACCATATTGGAATAATCAACATGCTGTTCATCACTCATACTAATAAATCAATGCATTTTCATAGAAAATGCCACAGCACTGTGCAGCCTATGGTTGTAATAACCGCCAGGCTATAAATTCCAGTTAAAATGGGATCACCTTTCACAGGTGACACTGTCTAAGCTTGTGTTTTTCTGTAGCTATAACTCAATATGCAATATCCATATGCAGAATTATCTAACATAAATGATAAACTAATTCCAGTGAAAATCTAGCCTGACTACGTCAGACTTCCTACTTCCGCTAATTTCATTTCGCTCCTGTAGTCAGTCTGAGATAGCAGCCTATCTTTCAGTTTTCCACCGGCCTTCAGACGGCCGGCCAATCAACGAACAGAGGGCGGGCTGAGAGCCGTGACGTAGACGCTGATTGTACCGTGGTGGATGCGTAGATTTACTTCACATAATCTGCAAAAGTCGTTCACAGCCATGTTCACTCCGGTATTTCGCTCGATGGTTTAGTTTTTGCATCATACATGCGTTTACAGTGGAAGTTAGATGCGGCTGAGCATGCGCATAACACACGCCATAACCAAACGTTATGTGATTGGCTTACGGGTAACCAATGATTTTAAACTTCAGACAAGCGCCTCCCCGCGAGAAAGAAAACACTTTTCAATTATGCCCTTCCAGACTCTTTCTACGAAGCAAAGTGAAGTAGCAGAGTCTGGTATTACCAGGCTAGTGAAAATCATCTGCTAAAGTCAACTTGAACAGTCAACTTGCTCTCAAAAGCTACTTTCAGACTCATTCCAAATCCAAATTTTTGTGCATGTCCGATTGAAATCTGATCAGATTTTGCAAGAAATTTTGTGTGCTCAAAGTCTAGTGTGACCCTGGCATAAGACATCACCTATATTGGTGTAACAATGTAATTGGCAGAAAGATTCACTGCAAAACCCCCGCTACTAATCCATCCGCGGAGCCATGACAGCAGTTTCCAACCAGCAGTTTCAGAAGGGAAGTTAAGGTACAGCTTATAGACTCAAGGACTATTGGTTAGGTTAGTGATGGAGACCGATTCTGTTCTGCCCTATCTTCCGTACTGAGAATGGTGATTTGGCGCTGCTGGTCGGAAATTGAACAGGCCGATACAAACAGTAAAAAAAATTCTGTGCTGTAAAACTAAATTCATAGCTCAGCAAATCAAATGGAATCAAACTGGGTCCATATAATAAACAATTTATGATGGTAAGAGAGAGAGTTTTCTTTTATGACGCTATGGCTGCTTTAACACTGCAAGGCATAGATCTGATCTTTTGACACATATCCTTTTTTGTCGCATCTGTTCATTTTCATTTCAGAAATAACCAGCTGTGTTTGCATGAATACCTGTCAAGGCTGTCAGTCAGCATGATATAACCTTGTTTCTAGTAGTAACAAGAACACCCCAATGAACATGACACTATTTAACATGTCCTTGTTCTTAAAAAATTAATAAAACTTATAGAGAATGCAATTAATTATTCAATGGAGAACAGACTCCCTCAAGAATTCACACATATGAGTTCTATTTATTCCTTTCATTACCTTAAATAAGTGAATACTCCTGTGTGTGGTCATTAGAAATAAAATATAACATGTCTCTTTGGGAAATACGGGGGATGCTCTCTCATACCAAATATAATGCTGCATTTTGCTTATTCTTCATAGTTATTAAAATAAAAAATGTATCGTCCTTCATGTCCTTCACTTATGATGAAATGTGACCACAAAATGAGGCCTTAAGTGTACAACAAAACGTATATACTTATAAACTAGTCAGTGAGAGACTTGTTTGTAGATTGATGTACAGTATCCTCATTTCTGCAAAATTTGTGATTGACAAAACAACTGGTCTTTCCTGGTTTAATCTGATGTAGCTGGAAGTGTTGTAGTAGTATTCGAGACCAGTCTTGGTCTCAAGACCATTTTTTTTGAAGGTCTCTCTGTTTTGTTTCAGTCTTGACCGGAGTCTTGTCTTGGTCTCAGACTTAGGACTCTGAATTGTATTTCAAGACCAAATGTGATGCAATGCCCTATTTAAATAGCTATGTAAATGTGTGTGTGTGTGTGAAGGTGTTCCAGTTGTTCCCGGAACAGACGCTCCCATCTCATCTCTTCAAGAGGCTCATGAGTTTGCCAAAACACATGACTTTCCCATCATCTTTAAAGCTGCATATGGAGGAGGAGGCCGTGGGATGAGAGTGGTCAGAGATTATGAGGTCAGTGAAGCTTCTGGCCCATGAAGGAGTGAAAAATAAATGACTAGGGAATCAGAAAACCACCATACTGTATGTCACTGTGATGATAGCAGGCCAGCCATCTGAATATACAGAGTGCCACAACGCCACAGCGTTCACACTTATTACTTATAGCTGCCTCTACAAATTAAACTGGAAGAGGGGAAAGTAATTTAAAATTGAACAAACTGCACACATCACTTTTTCACTTTAGGGCTCAAAAACATTCTCGCTAGATCCACAAAATCACAACCTGACATCATGGCCAGTAGTGCCCTGCTCCTCTTTGTCAGATAACTGTGTTTCAAGGCTAGCCCACTAAGCCATGTCGATCACACCTGTTAATGGGCCTTATTTTCTGCTCATGTCTATACAGCATATAATATTTATTTTATGTCAGTGGCTACTGCCTATTTTACGACTGCTTTCAATTGCTCCACTTGACATGTGGACATGCACATGTGACAATTATTACTCCAGGGTATAACTATATCACACGGACATTGATATAGCTCTGCATAGTTCATTTGCTGTATTTATTGCCTATATTTTATTGCCTATATTGTCACCTGCGAAAAATGTTTATTGCCTCCTTCTACGAGGCTCTGTGTGACAAGTCGACAAGCTCAGTCTTGTAAAGAGTTGTTTTTTTTCTGAACATCAAAAAAAGAAACATCAGTTCATGTCTTCAACTACTTCACAGAAAAGTAAATCAAGCTCAATCTTTTATGGACACAATCGAGTGCTCACCTAATGGCATTAGCGGGTGTGTGGTCTCTGTTCCAGCTCTACTATTCAGAATCTCCTTTTTATCAGACATGTACTTGAATTGACCCTTTGGTTATTTCAATTTTAAACTATGACTGGCTTTAATTATATTACGTTATATCATGTTAAATATCAAAAGTTTTGGGGTCAGTTAAAAATAAATAAAAATAAAATACTTTTATTCAGCAAAGATGCATTAAATTGATCGAAAGTGATCGTAAAGATTTATAAAACACTTTTGAACTTTTTTTAACTGTTTTCATCTTTGATAATGATAAGAAATGCACCAAATAATATTAGAATAATTTCTGAAGGATCAATTGACACTGAAGACTGGAGTAATGATGCGGAAAATTCAGCTTTGTCATCACAAGAATATATATGTATTTTTAAATATATTAAAATTGAAAACAATTATTTTCATTTGGTATAATATTTCACAGTATTCCTGTTTTTTTCTATTTATTTTCTTCTTTTTAAAAAATCTTTTTAATCAAATACATGCAGCCTTGCTGAGCAGAAGAGACTTTTTTTCAAAAATATTAAAACATCTTACTGACCCTACATTTTTGAATGGTATATACATGATGGTTATTATTTTGGTCATTGTTTTTTTTTATTTTTGTACCATTAAACTGTGACTGATTGGCAGGAGCTAGAGGAGAACTATCAGAGAGCCTACTCAGAGGCTCTGGCGGCATTCGGCAATGGTGCTCTGTTTGTTGAGAAGTTCATCGAGAAACCACGACACATTGAAGTACAAATTCTTGGTGAGTACATATATTCAGGTGTGCATTTTGTGTTTGTGCATGTTCGGGTTGACAAATGAAACAGAGAGGGATGGATAATGTAAGAATTTGTTTGCAAGTCCCTAGGCCATGTGCACATATTTGCTTACTATGATCTATTAGCTTCTCTCTGGTGTATTTCAGCCATAATAGCTGAGTATTTTGGCTCATTAGACGTGATTTGCTCGTCTGGAACAGAGCTCATAGTCGATAACATACAGCTGGAATTGAATTGGGCTTGTTAACAGAGAATGGGTCTGTGTGTGTCCAGGGAACACCAACCACATGCTCGCTTTCTCTCTCTTTCTCTCACTCTCAGATAAACTGGTTTTATGTCTTCTTGTTCTCCAATATGAATGTAATACCAAAAGATAAATAGACAATTATCTGAGATACTAGACAAAGGAATTAACTTAAAGTGAAAGGATAGTATCAACAAAACAAAGTATCAACTAAAAGACGACTATGTTGTTAAATGCTGTTCATATTTGTGTTGGATTCACATAAAAAATGGTGTCACTTCTAGGCTTATTGAGTATTGGTCTTTTTACTTCAAGGAATTCAATAATTAAATAATTAAAAGGGATTTAAGGGAATAAAGAAAAAGTTATACGATAAAATAAGTTCTATGTCTAATTCTGAAGTAATCAGTTTTAACTATTTGCAAAGAATATTTTATATTATGCACACATTCATACTTATTCGTATGTCTACATTTCTTGCCTTGTCATATTCAGTTATGAATTACATGAATTGTGTAAATGATAGCATATTTTCAAATGAAAACAGCAACATTTTGAAAAAAAGTTGAGTTGAAATGCTTCACATTTCTATCGTAAAATAGTTGTCAGATTCTAAAAGTTTAGCTACTTACATCACATACATCAACATGCTCGCTTCCACCGTTAAAACTAAAGTGTGGTGTTGGAATTCACATTCGTCTATGAGCAGTAAGGCCGCTGAGGCATACCAGCCTAGAAATTTAACTGTGGAGCGGTGCATAATGGAGTGCAAAATAGCAGCAGGGACAATTTGGCCATTTCTAATCATTATAGGGGACTTTTCCTTCTCAGTGTCTATGGTGGTTATGGCCCAGGCTCAAACCAAAGTTGTTGATTAAAATGTCATGTTTATGTTCACTTAATATATTTTCATTATATATATATATATTATCTTAAAATAAGAAAATATTGTATACACCATTGATATTCAGACATATATGATAGGGTCATGGAAATAATCTGCTTTGTGGGAGTAACCCATTTAAGAATAAACCTTAAAACGTTCTCTTTGCACCTCTCTCTGTCCCTTCTCTCAATATTTATTCTTCTCGCTTTCACTCACAGGTGATAAATATGGAAATGTAATTCATCTGTATGAGAGGGATTGCTCTATCCAGAGGAGACATCAGAAAGTGGTAGAGATCGCTCCTGCTGCCCAGCTCGACTCTCGCCTCAGAGACAGACTGACCTCAGACTCGGTCAACCTGGCCAAACAGGTACAGTACTGAAATCAAATGATTGACATACATTATACAACCTGTTTGACCACAGCTTTCTCTCACATACTGTACATTTTTCTTAGCAACATATTGGCATGCCCTTCAAGAACTTTCCTCTATATGGTGTGAGTCAATCAACTCAAGGTTATAATACCTTCTCTTATTTCACTATCCCTGGTCACACGCTCACACACACCCTCAAGGGATGTGCATCCAAGCCCAGATTTCTCTCATCTACAGTGCTGTATGTGTGTAGTGAATGATAAACATATGCTGCTAGTTCTTAGTGTTGCTCTGTCAAAAGAATCAGTTACAGAGGAAGGTAGCCTAGGTTTTATTTATTAATGTGTTTAGCAGAGGCTGATAAATGGAGATTAAAGCAATCAATGAGTTATTGGTAGTAAAGTTTCAGGATTGTCTGTCATTATGGAGATATGTGTTGCACTGCCATTTGCCTACATTTTCTTTCACCTTCTCTCTATATCTCTTTTTCATCTGTTGATGATTAGTAACAAAGTTTGTATTTTGATAGCTTGTATTTTATAGCTACATTATTTATGGACAGTGGCACATTGTAAATCTGGCATTTTGCTTAATAAATATTCAATTGAATTTAAATTAATTAAAATAATTTAATTGTGGTCTGACACTTTTGGGCCTCTCTGAGGAAATATTAACAACTATATGAGAAAACAATTGACAATAATAAATAGATATGTTTAGAATTATAATAGAAATATATGGATGACCAAAATTACAACATTTTTGTTGAATACAGATGTAACAACCCTATGCAGAAGGTATTACGAAAGAGCGACAAAATAAGCAACATAATACCACATGACTTTTGAGATGGCCTGGATGAAAATGAAAAGAATGACAGAGCTAAGCATGATGTAGAGAAATTTGGGCTAATGCAATTAGACACTCAAGTTGAGTGTTTTGATGTCAGAACGTTTCAATGGAAAATCAGTAATCTGACATTTTTCAGTTTTCAGGAATGAAAAAAAAAAAATTTAAAGAGGAGAGGGAAACCCTTCTGGTGCATGCTGGGAAAGTGTAGAGATTAATCTGTGTTGATCTGCCTGCTCTGTCAAAACTGAGTACAAGCTTGCGTGCACACACACACACACACACACACACACACACACACACACACACACACACACACACACACACACACACACACACACACACACACACACACACACACACACACACACACACACACACACACACACACACACACACTTTTTAGATATCTCCTCTGACCTTAGACTTAGTGACAGAAGGATTACGGATTTGGATAGATAGACTCACCACCCAGTGATTACAAGGTGTGTATGTGAGCACCAATTCCCATCTGTTGATAAACCACATGCTGTCAGTTTTGATAAGTCACTTGCCCCTGTAGGAGAAAAATTTGTATGTTTTTGAAATGATATTAGTGATGCTGGCAGTAGCTGGGAAAAGGTGAAGAGAGAGTGGGAAAGAGCGACCATCCAGACGAGAGAGAGAGCAAGAGATGACAGATAAAGATGGAGAGAGGATAAATCAATATTGGGCAGGTGCAGGAGACAGGATGGGTTTATTGTTCTATTTTTTGGCTTGATGAAACTTGGCAAGCTGTTGCTTCTTTTCAGTCCCTATCATTTTATTGTACAATTTGTAATGTAGGTACATTTACAACAGGTGGCAGTATTTCATTCATACTGATTTCAGGCCACCCCCAAGTGATTGTGGATTGTTTTGAAAACTGAAAATGTGTCCACCTTAAATGCAGTGGCGGTTTTACATTGAATTACACCCTGGGCGAGACCCCCTTCAATTTTACTACTTTAGTAAAATAACGTTATGCATCTTTATTTAAGAAATGTTTGATATTTGGACTGGAAACAAGAAAAAAATACTAATTAAGAAAAGCATTTTTTGCAGTGTAATAACTGAACTTGTAAAAGTTTTGTTGCAAAGCACAATATTATGGTGAAATTAGATCTCGTGTTTGAGTTAAAACCGAATTATTGTTAAGCATAGCAAGATAACATAGCAAAAAGGCTAACAAATAAGAGTTATACCCACCAATTAATATTGCCCCTTCATTCATGACGTGGATACCGTAATCATACAGAGAAAACATAGTTGCATACCTTTATCTTTCGCTCGTTTCTAAATTGGGCACCTGATGGCTGTGACCTTTCTTGTCCATCTCTTATTTGGCACTCGACATCGACAATCAACAGATTTCCCCTGATCTCCCCCATAACAACTGTCACTCACGACGAGTCAAGACCAGAAGTCAAAACTAAACCAATTCACCTTGGTGGTGGCCAAGTAATCGTTTTGTATTACCTATTTTTATTAGCCATTCAGACAATTCAGAAAAACAAAAATGTGCAGGAAATATAGAGGCCTATATTTATAATATTATGAATGAAATGTGCGTTATTTGAAAGAAAGTCGAGGTGTCACTTACTTAGATAACTATATGGATCCCCGTTCCCCCCTCTTGTCCGTTCCATTTGGAAGAGACCCAGAGGTGAACTGTCATCCGCGCCCGCGCCTCCGCGCCCCCTCCCCTTTCCCCTTCTCAAACAAACAGCTTCTGTGCACGGCATCTTCTCAGCAAGCAGGGGCGCCTGCAGCTGCAGGGGGCGCAAATTTGCCAATTCCCCACACAGTGAAATGATAGATAATAGAAAACCGCTTCGCGGCACAAATTATTATTATTTTTTTTTTCTGCTCGTGCCGGCGGCACCCCCCCAAAAATGACCCAGTAATTACTTGCTGTACTTGTATTCTTCAAAGTAAGCAAGATCTCATTTATACAGTCAGCTAACAACACAAGTTAATTAAATGTGTAGTGCGACTACTGAAAGTTTTCCCAATTAAGATTTCACTGTTTTCATTCATTATCTTTACAAGGTTATAGGCCTGTGTTAGCCTCTGATTGTTTCAAATTAGAAAGCCAGTTTTTGTCTTTACTGTTCTCAGATTACAAATTAAGTATTCTGTGCTTGTATTTTAGCGTCTTTGGAGGTATACCAACACTTGGTTTGTATGTTTGGCAAGTTTAATAGCCTACTGTGCTCCTACAGAGGTTAAACAGGTGTTTAAGGGCTTTATTGGATGGTCACATGATCGCTGATGTGAAAGGAAATACTTTTGATAGTGGCACCACTGGATAGAAAAAAAGAGAAAATAAAGACATCTAGAAGACAGGTGAGACTCTGTAAGCAGAGTGCAGTTTTGTTGCTAAGAACGATAGGCACATATGACAGCTTTGGAATGTGATAGACTGATATTTGTGAGCTCAGTTTCTTCCCTCTTTCAGGGGCGAATCTTGTTCTAACAATGTCCATGTTTTGGATTTTGGTTGTACATGACAGACTGTTACCATGCAGGTCTTTGTTTTGTACATCTTTGCCTTTTCGGTTTTCCTGTGTTCTTGTTTATGTACAGTGACCAATCAAGCTGCGTTTTGATCCTAAAGCCTAAAGACTGCTTGAGCTTTCATCCTCACACCCTGGGAAATACAGAGAGACATAATTGTCCAATTGCAGTGTTTTGTGTTATTGATTTCAATCATTAAAGGGATAGACCTCCCAAAAATGAATATTCTATTATCGTTTAGTCACCCTCATGTTGTTTCAACCCTGCATGACAGACTTTCTTCTGTAGAAAGATATTTTGAAGAATGATCAAACCACACTGGACCCCATTGATTTTTATTGTATAAAACAGACATTTTTCAAAATGTCTTCTCTGAGAATTTTAAGAGCAGCCAAAGATTGGTTTAGACCACAGTTATTGTATTCTTAAAATGTCTAAATATTGGGTGATATATCAGTCTGCTGATAGTCCTGTGCCAGTTTATATACACCTGTGCAGAGAGAGGTTTGTTGGTCCCACATCGCTTTGATGATTTCAGGAATTCCTGTTTCTGGATGGAATAATCCACTAATACAAGGTTGAACTCATGACCCTGGATTTAGGTAGCGGCCCCATTATTTCAAAATCTCTATTGTTGGCAGTCTTAGTAGGTTTTTTTTACTCACAAAACCCCTAAAATCCCACAACTAATGCACTTGCCTTGCCAGTAGAATTGATCTGTAGAGCTCTGGTAAAGCTCTCTAGCTCCATTACAGTCTCTGTTTTGGATTGTAGCCCAACCAGCAGATTTCTTTATTCTTCTGGCCTTCATGACGTGAAATATAGGCCATTTATGATAATGTTGTACTAATTTGTACTAATGTTAAACTAATGTTGTACTAATTTACTTATCTATTACTGAGCCAGTAACAGCTGATGGAATTCATGAGGGTCTGATCCTAATAGGAATAGCACGACATGCTGAGGTCCTCCTCAGTCTACGCCGTTCATTAGCCCTCACCTGAGTAGCCTCGCGAGCTCTAGGACCTTGACAAGTTGGTCGGTGTCCTGGGGGTCTTGCAGGCTAAAGACATGCTGTTTTTGACATGACTGAGAATGGAAGTCTGCCGCCTTTTCTGTCAGCTGGCAAAAGGAAAGACATGTATTAGGCCTAAATAATCCCTCCATTGTTACTCACCAGACTGGGATGTCAGTAGGGATCGACTAGTCAGAGGAAGCTCTGGATCTTTTCCCAAAGGACTAGCTGACAAATCCATATATTTTATTTATTTATATATTTTATACACTGCCGTTCAAATGTTTGGAGTCAGTTAATTTTTTTTATGTTTTTCAGAGAAGTTTCTTATGCTCACCAAGGCTGCATTTATTTGATAAAAAATGTAGTAAAAAGGAAATACTGTGAAATATTATTACAATTAAAATAACTGTTTACAATTTTAATATAATTTAAAAAGTGATTTATTCGCTAAAGCTTAATTTTTTAGCAGCCATTACTCCAGTCTTCGGTGTGACATGATCCTTCAGAAATAAGATTTGGTGCTCAATAAACATTTTATTATTATTATTATTATTATTATTATTATTATTATTATTATTATCAATGTTGAAAACAGCTGTGCTTAATATTTTTTGGTGGAAACTGTGATTTTCTTTTTTAACCTGGATTCTTTGATAAATGAAAAGTTCATAAGATCAGCATTTATTTGAAATAAAAGTATTTTGTAATATATGCTTGTGCTGTCAAATTTTATCAATTTTAGCACCCCAGTTGAGTAAAAGCATTAATTTATTTTGAAAAAATCTTACTGACTCCAAACATTTGAAGGGTAGTATGTACACCTTGCTAGTACTAAGTTCGGACCCTTTTTGCCTTCAGAATTGCATTAATTATTCATGACATAGATTCAACAAGGTGCTGGAAACATTCCTCAGAGATTTTGGTCCATATTGACTTGTATATGTATAGCATCACGCAGTTGCTGCAAATTTGATGCCTGCACATTCATGAGGTGGTGGAATCTCCAGTTCCACCACATCCCAAATGTGCTCTATATTGGATTGAGCTCTGGTTACTGTGGAGGCCATTTGAGTTTAGTGAACTCATTGTCATGTTCAAGAAACCAGTTTGAGATTATTTGAGCTTTGTGACATTGTCAGACTGACTGAACAGAGGGAACTAAATACAGACACTGATGAACATAAACCAGGTGATGCAGATGAAGGAGATTGACAAGACACAGGTGATGATGATGAACTAATGATGGTAGACATGGCAACGGATAAGTGGCGGGAAAACAAAAGACGTGACTAATAAGACTAAACAGGAACACAACGGTTACAGTACTCCCCCCTCCCGGTAGGCGTGTCCTCGCGCCGTGGAGGGACCAACTGCAGAGGGAGAGAGGGACCAGGGCGGAGCAGGCGGCCAGGGCGGAGCAGATGGAGGGAGGAGCCATGGTGGAGGTAGGGGTGACGACTCCAGGGGGCCGACTGACGGTTGCGGAGTAGGTGGGAGAGGAGACCAGGGTGGAGCCGGAGAGCCGACAAGCCCAGGCGACGCCGAAGATCCAGCGGGATATGGCGGGGCTGCCGGCTCAGGCGACTCAGGCGGGGACACAGAAGGGCGCGGTGAAGACAGAGGGATTGAGGACCAAGGAGGAACTGAAGGGAGTGAGGAGTCTAACTGAGCTGGGGGGATGAAAGGACGAGGCGAAGCCAGAGGAGTGCAGTCCAGAGGCGAGGGAAGGTAGACGAGCGACCAAGGTGGATCTGGGGGGACGGGGGAGCCTGGCGGAACTGGTGCACTGATGGGCCACGGTGGAGCTGAAGGAGGTAAGAGCCAAGGGGACGTCAAGGAACTGTTGGGCTGAGGCGGAGTTCTGGTCGAGGAGGTTTGAGGCGGAGACCGGGGATCCACCGACCCTGAAGGGGTTGGTGGCAGACAGATCCTCGGCGACTCCACCTCCTCAAAGGTGGATACAGGAGCAGAGGGGCTGCCAGGCAGTGGTGGAGGAAAGGTAGAGAGGAGGCAGATGGGAGGATGTGGGAGAGGGAGGCTGGGTGGGAATTCAGGCTCTGGGGTCAAGACGGGCTCCGGGCTGGACAGGACCAGCGATGAAAGAGTCTCTGGGCTGGAAGGGACCAGCGGTGAAAAAGTCTCTGGGCTGGACGGGACCAGCGGTGAAGAAGGCTCAGCGGGCATGACATCAACAGTCTCAGGCTCGACGGGCATGATGTTTACAGTCTCTGACTCGGCGGGCATTACGTGTACATTCTCTGGCTTGGTGGGCATTACGTGATGCGCAGGCTCGGCAGGGCTGACGTAATGCGCTGGCTCGGCGGGCAAGACATGATGCGCGGGCATGACATGAAGATCTGGCTGGTCAGGCGTGACGTGACAAAGGGCGGTCTCGGCGGGATGAGACCCTGGAACATCGTGAAGATCAGGCTGTGGAACGGCGTACTGAGGGATGAAGCTCTCCAGACAAATGGCGATCTGTCCAACGAGTTCCCAATTCATTTTATGGTTCTTCTGTCAGGGTGTGTGCAGGCAGAAGAAGACGAGGAAGGCAGAAGGCTCCAATACAAAGTGTTTACTTGTTTACAAATATAACTCAAGCGATACAAAATGGCAGGATATACACACATATGCACACACACACACACACACACAGGTTGCGACGTTACATAGACGAGAACGGACAAAGACTGACTGAACAGAGGTAACTAAATACATTAAGACACACTGTGGTCATAAAGGGATGGACATGGTCAGCAACAATGCTCGGGTAGGCTGTGGCGTTTAAGCGATGCTCAAATGGTACTAAGGGGCCCAAAGTAAAATGTCTCATGCACCATTACACCACCACCAGCAGCCTGAACCGCTGAAACCGCTGCTTTCATGTTGTTTATGACAAATTCTGACCCTATACCATCTGAATGTTGCAGCAGAAATCGAGACTCATCAGACCAGGCAACATCTTTCCAATCTTCTATTGTCCAGTTTTGGTGAGCCGTGTGAATTGTAGCCTCAGTTTCCTAAACTGAGCTGACAGGATGGCACCTGGTGTGGTCTTTCGCTGCTGTAGCCCATCTTCAAGGTTCGACATGCATTCAGAGATGCTCTTCTGCATACCTTGGTTGTAATGAGTGGTTATGCATAAATGCATTGAGTTGCTGCCAAGTGATTGACTGATTAGATATTTGCGTTAATTGCGTGTATTTATATATTTTTTAAAACATTAATAAAAAATACAATAGATAGAAAATAACTTCCACCTAATCAGGCCGTACTATTTAACCACAATTGCGGGTTCTGACATAAAAAAAACACCAACAACAACGTAAGACTGTTGTCTTAGTACTGAAAATTAATTATAATCATTACAGATTTGAACTCTGGTCCCCATAATGTCATTGTAAGACTCTATTTTTTGGTAATGAGAGCTTCATCCTTTTAACTGTTTCCGTGTCTTAACCTGTTAAGCTGCAACCCCACTTTTGAAAAATCCCCAGAAATGACATACCCAAACTGAAACACATACAGTTCATGAACCCTTTGTACTAAAAGCACAAGTATGATCTCATTTGAAAGCTGACACCTGGCAGTTTATTGTAAATGTAGAATTAATTATTGTCATAATGAAAAAAATTGTTATAAATAGCTTCAAAGTTTTGTAAAGTTATTAGAAATTATTTTTTATGAAACATCCTCATGAAAATAAAATTGAAGTTGGCACTGGAGCAATCTAGAAATGCACTATAGCTAAAGCCACATGTCTAAACATTTTATGTTTAAAATCTGAAGATAATAAGTCCAAAACTCTGGATTTAGTTCAATGTTTTTCAAGACCATGTCAAATGACTTTATTTTTAACGTCCTGGAATGACACATGATCATGGCTCTTCTTCATGTTCCATATATGGACTATTATTGTGCATATAGCGCCCTCAGGCTGTTGGTATGAATTAAAAACACAGTAAATCAGAGTACCAAATGCTCATAATGATTACATCGACGCATTTGGGTATAAATTCAATAAATATTATTCCTGTCTATAGAAATATGTAAATCTATGAGAATCTATCAATATTTCTCCAAATCTGCACATTTTTTAGCTAAAGCCCTGAGGCACGTTGTTTTGTGTATCACTGTCATGACGACAGCACGGAGTTTTTTATGAATGAAAGCGGCTGACGCGCATAATTCATATTAAAGGTATCGACTCATTTTTTCATTTCATAACTCCTGACACAAATTAAGACATAACTGTCACTATGAGTTTCTCAGAATACAATAGTGGTCAAATACTGAAACTTGAGTATTATATCTTTTTAATTATGTATAGTTTGTCAAGGTATAACATTAAATCTGATAGTAATTTTGAATTAAATAAATAAATAACGCTTCAGTGCGCCGACGCACTGGCAACGCTTAACACGCCGACTTTTTGGGACTTTGGCTTATTCACTGTATCCCCCAGAGTTAGATAAGTCCATACATACCATACCATGTTTTTGGGCTGGATGTTTTGCCCCGTGCAGGGCTCTAGGCAGTATGCTAGCTGGAGCCGTTTACCTCCAGTCTTTGTGCTAAGCTAGGCTAGCGGTGGGTGCGTCAGACAGAGTTACAGCACGCACGGAGATGAAAATGGTATGTATGGACTTATCTAACTCTGGGGGATAAGGTGAATAAGCTAAAGTCCCAAAAAGTCGGCGTGTTCTTTTATTTATGTCGCTGTCCGTGGTTCTGAAATGCATCATTTAACCCTCTGGGGTCTGAGCTGTTTTCTGGGCCCTGGAGGTGTTCTGACATGCTCTGACATTTGTGGTTATTTCTGTTACTTGTGACATTTTCATGGCTAAAGTCTTGATTACACTGTATTCAGCACAAACTCTGCTACTATAATATATCAGCAGCATGTGTGTAAAAGTTTGTAGTTTTGAGATAATGACATTTATGCATGGTTTGTGAAAATACAAAAAAAAATTCTCACTGAAATAAGTGGGAATGGTAAATAACCCATACTGATTATTTCTTCACAAGACTTTTGAAAATTGTATCACGTAGCCTAGAATATTTGCTCCAAAACTATGTGAAAATCACCCTGACTGCTCATTCAGAGAAGACAATATATTGATTTAAAATTTTTACGACGTGTTTTGTGTGAGAAAGCTTTATGCGGGAGCTCATTAATATGTAAGCTTTTCACACCTGAGAAAGACAAAGACCCTCCCCTAACGGCCCTATTAGGAGCCATCAGGCCCTGTCATTCTGAGCAACCTTGCACAAAGAATGAGATTTAAAAAAGAATGGCTTTTAGATTGTTTGGATTTATTTACAACACAACATAATCCAAAGATACACAACAAATGACAAAAAAGCACTTATTGAAAACAATGATCCAAAGACAGAGACCTTTGTGCCATTCCTAAAAACATTGTACATACCTTTCATTTCCAAGGTGTTTGATTTTCACTTTACCATGTTCATGTACAGAGACTCATGTGAATGTTGAAGTCAGCAGGACTCAGTGGCATCTGGGCCCTGAAAGAAAAAAAAAGTGAACATACTGATATCAAGAGAAAGGCCTGCACGATTCTGGGAATAAATTTTAGATTTTTCTGGTTAAAATTGCTTTTTAAAATTCACAGAATACACACACACACAAATGTTTCCAACAATATATAATATAATGAACACCAGGTTTGTTGTGCCTTGTAGGCATAGGCTATGCGCAGTGCTGCATAAAATAATAATAACAATAACCTATAGCAGCCTATAAATCTTCCAAAAGATTTCAGAAACAACTAAGCTAGAGAAAAATATATTGATTATCATGTTACTTCAAATGTTCCCATTCATTATGATGACATGAAATGAGATAATAGTAAAAACATGAAGCCGTTTGGTGCGTTTTGCTTTTCAAATGCGATCGCGATCCAAAATATGATACATTCAAACGCGATCTCGCTCAAATATAAAACATTATGGTTACCATATACATATCTACGTTTGAGCAGATATCCACAAACACAGTAACAGTAAACACGGGTCTAAATATTATAATATTCACCATATATCTAGCAACAGTTCAACTGCAATGTGAAATTTATGCAACAATAACAAACTAATATGTAAGAATTTCTTACCTTACATCTTTCTTGTCTTCAAATCGCGTTCTTCTTCTTCTGAGGTAAATCCAATGTAAGCTCACGGCGCGTCTTTCAAACTCGACGAAAAGCAGAGACTTGTGAAGTTTTTTGGTCCTTTGTTTTTGAGGTAATGAGCGTGTTTGCGTTCCACGTGGAGATTTGCATGTGAATCTCTTTTGCGCTAGTGGGCGTGGTCACATTAAAAATAATTAGGAAGTGTTTAAGAAGCTGGACATCTTGTTGGTTTTATACAAATTACTTAAACAGAGAATATTTGTTTTCAGTTTGAATCCGATCATTTAAAAGTACACACTTAAATGTTTATAAAGGTATATGGCTCATAAATGTGTGACAAGTATTCAAGTTTTGTTTCGGTTTATAGATGTTTTGATTTGATTGTAAGTGGACACATACAAAAGTAGAAATATCACAGATTCTTTTTTTATATTTATTTTTTCTGTATGACCATAAATGACGGAGTAATTTAAGTTTATAGTGCTACAATGTGAAGAAAATCCAGCAAAACGCGCCGGCGCGTTTGCCGACTTCAGAGGGTTTAAACACTGTCTACATTTGTTTTGTGAGCTTTTGAGCAAGCAACAGTGCATAGTTAATTCTCAAGCATTCTGAGGGGACAGTTTACTTTGTTACAGAACTTTAACAAATTGCAGCAACAACAATTTAAAAAGATCATGTGGACATAAATCTTAAAACTGTTCATTTTATAACCTGTAACTAAATTAAATGGGGCTAGACTGAAAAATCGAGTGAGGATATAGTAAAAAAGAAATGCGTCTTCTGGACAGGATGAAAGACGTGAATGAATAAAGGAGTAAACATCGGTAGGGGTGGAAACAGCAGTGAGGAGACAGTCAGTACTGTACTGTGAAGGACGTTCCCTTGGTTGCAAAATAAACACACATTTTGTGGCATCGCACGCACACAGGCCTGAGGCTCCCACTGTATACCATGTGGAGTTGTGCTCTGCTGTTGATGGCCAGAACTGTTGAATTGATTTATTACTTCTGGCTGCTGTTGTTGACATGGCTGAAATCTAAATGGCTACAGCCGGCTGGCAATGTAAGCACTTTAAAGGGCACTGTAAGTCATTTGTCCTCGCTCTCACACAGCTTTATTTTATTTTCAATAAAATTTCCATCTGGCAGTCTTGTGGTCTGTGGTCAAAAAGATTGAATTCTGAGATTAAGCCAGTGGTATCAGAATCTCTTTGTGTTTGAAAGAAAAGGCCCATTGTCCCTTCTCCATTTGCTTCCTTCACTCCATAGATTCACACCTCTCTCTGCGTCCATCCAAACGCCCCGCGCTAAATAAAACGCTAAGTGCACTTAACCTTTCATAAACAGCAGAAACCGAGAGATAAACAACAGAATAGCCGGCAGCTTGCTGTCATCAGCAGTTTGAATTTTTCAGTGTCTGTGCTGTTGGTTGATATCTCTCGCTCTTTTTTGGTCTTTCTTTCAGGGTTTTTTTATGCAATGCATGTGATTCAAACATAAATTAGCACATTTTAAAGGAACGGGGAGTACAAAAGCTCTGTTGACAGATGCAGTTAACACACGACATGTGGCATACTGTGTAATTTAGACTTCGAATGAAGATTTGTTACTGCACATGAGCTATTTGCATACATTTGGCTTGAACATCCAGTTTAAAGCCCCGCTTATCTGATGCGTATGTGTCTGAATTAGAGTCAGGGTGATCACCGATTTTGTAAATGTGATCAAAAACATGTCCTCCCTTTCTTTCTCTCTTGATATCACTGTCTCTCTCCCGCTTGCAGATTTGAAATGCAAATAGTTATTTGATGACAATGAATTTTGCAGCTTAAAGCTATTAACATGAGGTGATTGACTATAGCAAGCAAAATTCATGAATAAATCTTCAAGGAAGGATTACAGATAAAACCAGCTCATCAAATAACACAGAAGCCTGAGATAACCCGATTCTATCATTCTCTTCTCACATCTCACCTCTCTACTCCCTACAGAGAAATACAAACCATTCTTCACCATACTGCAGTCTTTCTCATTCTCTGCTTGCTCTTCCCTAAGGCTGTGTGGAGTGCTGCAAAGTGGGTGTTGTGCAAATGACTGCCAGATCTCACTAAAACAGACGGGCCGCTGGTGTTATAAATGCCGGTCTTTTGTAGGGACCCTGTCCTAAAGGCTCGGAGCGAGCAGATGACCTGCACTCAAATAAACACATGTAGGATAGGCTGTTAAAGGAGAAATTTTCATTTCCATTCCCAGTTAATCAATTTCCATTCCGTTAAGCGATGTGTGTGTCTTATTTACTTAAGCATACATACTGTAAATATAAACCCACATGAATCTAGGACAGACTTATTACACACTCATGTATGCTACATAGGCCTGCATGGCATAGATAACTGGAGTGCTTCTTATGTAAAGTTTCCTAGACCAAGAAATGCTTTTTTGCTCAAATTTGTAACTGGAATGGTTTCAAATGAGCACCGAATTCAAATGACCACTACACTTTTCTGACACTGTTTACCAAAGAAATATCTATATAGATTCCTCATTAGGGTCTGTATCTTTGGGCTGCTACACATATGCCATCCGCCATATTGAAACAGTATAAGTCGGCCCGTGAACATTCGAGAGCAAGTTGACTAAGCAACTGTAGTTAGACGCATGTATGAATATCTATCTGCAATAGACTTCAGCAGATGATTTTGCTGAACTAACACAATACAACAAGACAAAGGCGTCAGTTGACACAACATTGAAAAGTTACCGTAGTAAAGGTAAAAACATTAAAAGTACCACAGTAAAAACATGTAATATTGAGTTAATACAGTTAAAAACACAAACCAACAGATTCTCACCCGTGAAATGTTATCCCATTTCTTTGGGAATTTATATCTCAGTGGTTTCACAACCAGAAGCTGAGCAATGTTATGGCATCACTGATTCTTACTGTGAGTGACGACAAGCTGACTGTTCTATGGTGGCGCACACTGACGTCTCTAGAGTGGTCGAATGTGGTATCTACGTATACATATCTATGGTGTTTTCTGAGTGAGCGGTGTAGTGCGATTCACGAATCACTGACTCTTATGAGCCAAATCTTTTTAGTGAATCAAAACATACAGTATAGTACAACCAGTGTAATCCGATTATGAACAAATGACTCTAATGAGCTAGTTCTTTTAAGTGAATCAAAGACATGCAGCGTGACAAATGTAGTCTAATTTCCAACCGAATGACTATTATAAGCTGTTGTTAGTGAATCAAAATCCCTTATGAATCAGTCAGAGAGGTTACTAAATTGATGTAATTCACTTACAGAATCACAAGTTTCTTACGTTTTTCATCTTTGTTTCAAAATGAAGCAATAACTGTTAATGTGTCTTGGTGCACTCAAGGCTTTTGTGAGACTTGTGCAGTTACTGACTGGTTGTTTGTGTGTAGTTAATTGTAGTGGTATAAAAATCAGTTTAATTCAATTGAAATCTGTATTGGAATTGGAATCTCAATTGGAAACAGACTGCTGAGGGTCAGAAATGCAATAAGAATTATATTTCATTACGCAAACAGTTCTAAAAGAAACTTTTTGGAATAAAAGATAATTAACTTGAATAATGGTATTATTCTAATGGAGTTGTAATGAAACAGAAGTAGCGACAGATCTTTTCTTTCATATTGTGATGAACATCTGCATATAATGCATTACTGAAATGTTGGTTCTATTTTTTGATTGTTGATTAGATTTTGAGATGTGGCTATTGCATAAAAAAAAAAAAAAACGAGAAAGATCTGATAGCGATCTTGCGGGCATGGGTTTAAGCGGACTAAATGATTGGTGATATCTGACATATGTTGAAATTTTTACATAAGATTTTTAATGAAGCATGTATGTATGAAATTGTTCACAATGTGACCAATAGCATGCATTTAGAAAATAGATTAATTTCATGCTGACTTTACCAGAATTCCTTGAACTAGAAACACATATACTTCTAAACATACACTAACCAACAAATAAACTGGCTTATTCACAGCTCACTGCATTTGTACTCTCATCTTCTGTGTGTATCTATACATTTTCATGCTTGAAAGTGTGTACACTAAACACACTCAGCAACAAATACACTTCTATTCTCTAAGCTCTTAAGCTCTTATAACATCTGATGTGAGCTGCATGCACAAAGTTCTCCGAAAAATGCGTGCATAAACTTTTATATCACTCTTTTTTTTTTTCCCCCAAGCCATCTAATTGAGCTGTTCATGCAGGGGCTCATATTTAATGCATTTCACAGAGAGATGAGGAGAGACTGGCAGAAATAGTCTTCTGTAGAATGTCCTGCTGGTGTTAACAAGCTTCAGGACTGCACTTATCTGCTGGCTCTTATTTTATATTCTGACTGAGAACATCAATCTTAATTCCATCAGACTGCCAGCAGGGGAATTTTTGAGGGATTTCGTTGATTTTGTCTGGAGTGTGTGTGGAAGGGGTGGTGTCATGCATTTTGTTTGTTTGTTTTTCATTTTAGCTTGGATGCCTTGGATTATATTCGCTGAAGCTTTGGGGTCTTACTGAGTATTATGGGACATTTGCCATGGTGTTTATTGTTTTGTCTGTGTGCCAGTTTGATGGATTCAGCAAAACTTCAGACTCAAGTTTTTGTTTTTACAAAGCAAATTAATTGGGAGGGGAAAACAAAGGATGGACATTGAAACTCAAAGTGGAAAAGACATTCATACAGAGAAAGGCCATGTTTACACTTGGCATTCAAATGTGACCTATATCTTATGGTTGTCATATGCGCTTTAAAAAGCATTCATAAAGATCAAGATATGTTTCAAGAAGGTTATGAGAAAAACTGGCTCCGATATCAACAAAAAATAAGGCATTTCAATACGATGACATTAAATGTTCAACCTCGTTATTGCAAGGATTTGTTTTAAAAAGAAACCCCAGATTTTCTCAAGAAGACTTGCTATGCACCAGCTCCATTATACTAAATTTGAAATTAAAATTTTGCATGGGCAAAACAGATTAAATCAGTTAGCTGGATATAGAAGCTGCTTGATGGGAGTAAACGTGCTGTGTTCTGATTGGGTGATGATCAAATCGGCTTGATTTGATCATAAGTTTCGATGTTATTGCAAGTTGTAAACATAAAGATGTGGAAGATAAAGATGTAGAGAAAAGTATTGTGTTTAGCTTTAGATTTTTGAAGGTGAAGGGGTGAATGAAAGGTAACAAATAAGGAATGGAGAAAAAACTATGAGCCAGATCAGTGATAATGAGATAACATGAAATGAGCTTTTTTTTTGTTTTGTTTTTATTGCATGACAACTGTTCACAAGCTTTAAAATACCCAAAGAGTTGTGAAGTACAGCAAGGATTTACCCCTTCACTCATTCACTCATGCAGACTCATTCACTTACTCACTGTCTCTACTCCCAGACTCATTCACTTGCACACTGAATCACAACATTTATACTACTAAATAGCATAGAATAGTGCATAAGTATGCAAATTGGTATGCACCACTCGCTCACTGACTTGCTATTCACTCGCTTACTCACACACACACACACACACACACACACACACACACACACACACACACACACACACACACACACACACACACACACACACACACACACACACACTCATTCAATCTTCCACTGACTCATTCGCTCACTGATTCACTCACTCGCTCAGTGACAATATCATTCTCTTGCTTAGTGACTCACTCATTTAGTGATTCATTCACAGACTCAATCGCTCACTCACCTGCAGACTCACTAGCACACTGACTCATTCGCTCACTGATTCACTCACTGACTCATTTATTCACTTATTTTGCTCACTCACAGACTCATTCATTAATCACGGATTCGCTCTCTCACTGATTCATTCATTAACTGATTCACTCACTGAGTTGTTTGCTCACTCACAGATTCATTCACTCGCATACTGACTCACTCACTCACTGATTCACTCACTAACTCAATTGCTACTTGGTCACTTATTCACTCACAGACTAATTCAGTCACAGGCTGACTCACTCACTAATTCACTCACTGACTCATTTGCTCACTCACTCATTCACTCACAGACTAATTCACTCACTCACTCCATCACTCACGGACTCATTCACCCATCCTGTGACTCAGTCACTCACAGACTGACTCATTCACTCAGTTCACTTTTGTAGTGAGCTTGTTTTTTATATAGCTTGGTTTGTTTATGATTTCTGAATCATTATCAGTGTCTTAGGTCCAACCATATTTCGTTCCTTCCTCTTATTTGGTCAAATGCCGAATTAATTGAAGGAGGGGATGACCCCAGTGATTTTCCCAATATTGCACTTTTGCTCAATGAGCAAGCAGAATGCTTGATATAGTGCATGAAAGGCCATGTTTGTATAAGTGCTTCTCTAATGTATTCTGAACAGACAATCTGCCATCTGCTTTATTGTCTGAAAAATCTATAAACAGTAAAGCGGATCCTCATAATAACAAGTTTTATTTGAACTTGTCTTGTTTATTATACTTTCATACACTCAGTTAAATAGTTTCATTAGTTCATAACATACAGTGTTCTCTAGATGTCACTAAAGCAGCGAGTTGAGTCTGAGCACATCTGGAGCTCTGACGTACTGCCGGTAATGATCGAACAATGATATGTGCTAATAACCATAGTGATACTTCTCATGTATTCACATATGCTGGTGTCTATCCTTATCTTTGGACCTTGTCTTTCTCATCTGTGTATTCTGGGTCATATCTGTAGGTGAATTGTCGCCATAGCAGCAGCTTGAGAGCTGATTATAATCATGCATGTCACCACAAACACGTCTGATCAAAAAGACACTGATTACGTCTCTCTCTCTCTCCATCCCCCTTACTCTTCTCTTCACCATCTGTCCTTTCTTCCAGCCTTTCCTTATGGTACTCTTGTTAAAACCTGCCTATTTGATGCTGCATCATAAAGGGAAGTGTATTGAATTCAGCTGAAAACAAATATTGTGCAGAAACGTCTAATTGCAGGGTAAAAGTAAGTGGCTTTAGTGAAAGGATTAGAAAGAGACAGGTTGGTCTATTGACAGGTCAATGAGGTCTGTATTATCTGCAGAAAGCTATCAGTAAGTCTTCCCATTCATCACTGTGACCTGATGGTATAAAGTATAGGGTATATAATGGGAACTGAAATTGATACTTTTATTCAGCAAGGATCCATTAAATTGATCAAAATGACAGTAAACACATTATAATGTTACGGATTCCTATTCCAAATAAATGCTGTTCTTCTGAACTTTCTATTCATCAAAGAATCCTGAAAAATATATATATATATTAATGAGCACAACAGTTTTCAAGATTTAAAATAAGAAATGTTTCTTGAGCACCAAATCAGCATATTATAATGATTTCTGGAGGATCATTTTTTGCACACACACCAGAGCATGTGAGCGGAGTGGAGCGGGAGCGAGCGGGGAGCGCGAGCGGGCGGATCTTGGACAGAGCGCAGAGCGGCAATTTCAAAAGGACGGAGCGTCGCATTTCCCGCTCCAATTTCGCTCCGCTCCGCTCACACCACGAGTCTGAAGCATGCTCAGTCAAGCCTGACCCTGAATCCATTTGTCTTGCACAGTCATCAACAGTAGACTATTTTCAGGCAAAACTCGGCTCAATAATGGAGTTCAAAAAGTAAAATGAGAATTCATACAGGTGTAGCCTATCAATATAAGTCGCTCCGGAGTAGCCTATAAGGCGCATCAGTCAAAAAATGCGCCATGAAGAAGAAAAAACATAGGCCTAGCCTCGCACTGGACTATAAGTCACATTTATTTAGAAATTTATACAAAAAAAAAAAAATGTTATGGACGGGACAGTTCTCCGTTACGGACGTGAGCGCTCTGAAAGCGGCACTAAGACTGCTTAAAAACTTTCACTCAGACCTCAAACAGAAAGCACAAAGCCTGTCTTTAAAATTAATTTCGTTTTGTATTAATTGTATCTTAATTTTAATCAAGGTTTCATCAACCATTGTCTGGATTTAATATTATTAAATATTAGAAATATATTAGAAAATAGATAACCACGATACGAAGGCGCCGGCGTGAACCTGGAGTTTGTCTCATGAATGAACCGAAACTCAGCGTATAGCCTACTTGCCTCACACACCTGAGACATATATATAAAGCTTGAAATGTCTACTTTTAAACAGAACAATTCAAAACGAAAGAAAACAGACTGCTCTCCCGTATGAAATGTGCATTTCTCTCAGGCGCGTTCACTACTGCGAAGATCACGAGTCAGCATCTTTCCAGCCGACAGACATAAAAAAAAATTAAAATGTCTTCTGCTATATTTTACATATTCATAATCATTTTGCCGGTTCGTTGTGACAGCTTTTAGGTGCCCTTACATGTTACGTGAACGCATCAGCACTGAAAACATAGAGATTTTTTTTCTTTTGGGGGCATTTTGTTTGTTTTCAGACTTTCTCATTTGCCTGCGCGATGTTAGAGGACGCTGTTAATAAAATTGCGAGTAGGCCTACACATTGGATTCACGTTTATTATTATAGGATATTTAAAAAAATACCCCAGTTTTTATGCCAGTCGTATCATTTTAATCATTTTTGTTGTATTTATCCGCCACTTGAAGGCCGGTCCGTGTCTGATATTGTCTGATTTTAAACCGGTCCGTGGCGCAAAAAAGGTTGGGGACCGCTACAAGTAGCCTAATATAGCCTACATGTAGATTTTTTTTCCTTTTTTGGAGCGAGCGGGGGGTGATTTGAGTGGAGCGCGAAGCAAACTGGGTTGAGCGCTGAGCGAAAATGAGCGGAGCGGCCTGATGTAGCTTTGAGCGGGGGAGCGGAGGGGTGAACAGTTCAGTGAGCGATGAGCGGAGATTCTCACCGCTCCACTCCGCTCACATGCTCTGACACACACACAAAAAAAAAAACTACTATATATATATATTTTTTTTTAGGGGGCGGACACTTTTTTTAGGCCACTGTTATGATTGGCTAACATCTTTGCAAAGGAAACAGCATCAACACTCAGTACATGTTTTGAAAACATTATCCATTAGCGGTGCAAAAATACATCGTTATATCGTGATATAAAAATGTGACGATATGTATCGGTGATGTAAACGATATGATTTGCGATACAGAGTTACAGTAGTTTTATCCAAGACTTGTTATTTAACCCTGATGTATGACTCAAGTATGTCCATTTACTGTATATGATGTCAATTATTGTGTAAAATAGTATACATAATTGGATGTATTTTATAAATATACATGTCAGTTATAGTATATTTATTAAATGAATATTTCCATCATGCTACATAAAAACCCTTGGAAGTTCAGTTATGATTTTGTTTTATTTAAAAAAAAAAAATTTGAGATGAATAAATCAATTCATCTCACATTAGTTTGTGTCAGAAGTCTAGCATCATTGAGTTGTTTTACATGTTCTCATAAGTTTCCATTTTGCCACATTGACAGTAGGCACATGTGTATCCACATGAATCAGATCAATTCCTGCCTTCTGGTGAAATTTGTACGCAGTTACAGTTTCTGAAGAGACATTCAGGCTTGATAAATATCTGTGGGTGCAATTTAATATATAAGCATTAACATCAGCATGTATTTAGTGCATGTATGAAGGAAGGCTCCATATTACACATTCAACACCCTAATTTTCTTCGTGAGGAAAGCCTTAAGGTTTTACCTCACATTACAGAATTCATTTGTTCATTAATGTTTTATTAATTCATTGATTTATTCATGATTTGCTCATTAATTCATTTGTTTGTCATTGATTCATATATTTTTTTTCTCTCTTTCCCCTGTTATCAGTAGTGGTTTAGCTGACATCAGTTTGAACCCTGTTCTCATGGTCATGTTTAGTCTGTTAAGATTAAAAAGCATCAAATCCTGCTGGCACGATTGACATGGAGTGTTTAGGGATGAATGGAAAAGGGCGGGAGCTGAGTGAATATGTTTTTATCAAATCAGCATCACAGTAGTTTGAGTCTGTTTGTGTAAACCATGTGAAAGTATGGATTTATGTAGATGTAGTAAATACTGTAATATGTCAGAGTAAGTTTACAAAGCTATGTTTGAAATTATATTTGTGTGTGTATACTTGTGTTTGTGTTGTTTGTGTGGGTGAGCGTCTGCTTTTGGCAAGCTCGTTGCAATGTGGGATTAGTAGGCAACGCTAAATTGTGGGGAGAAATTGGATCAGATTACAGTGAATTTTGGCACCGGATTATCTTCAATCCCTTAATTGTATCCAAGAAGCCTGAATGAGTTTTTTGGAAGACATTGAGAGAGAGAAGACACTGAAAATGAGAAGAGAGAAGACACTGAAAATGAGAAGAGAGTTGCAAACTTTAGAAGAAGCAGGTTCTGCATCTTGGATCTCCTGTTTTTGTTTTATATGTTAAATGTGAGACAGTTTTCATCTCACCTTGTATATATATCTCTAGATCGCATATCACATCTTCTGCTCCATGGGTTGTGTTTTGGGCTGTGGTCCTGCTGATTTCGTGGCTTTTACCAGAAGCTTCTTTGCTTCCTTCCACTGGCACCACGCTGTTCAGCAGAATTAACCAATTGCCTCAGGGTTTTTTTCTTCAAGCTTGAGATATTTAAAAGAGGAAAGTTGGGGCTTTTTAAACTAAATCTCTGCTCATCATGTTGGGTTCAAACTGTCATTCCTCTGGGAGCTCAAGTAGAAGCCCCTGGGGATACAGGCACATGTAAATAAAGTTCTCAAACTTTCAAAATTTCCATACCAAAATCTCTGACAATGTTACCACTATTTCTAGTTTCTAACAGAAAGCATCTTTTGATTATTGCATGTTGTGGAGCTGATGTGTTGGGTCTTTGTGCAGTGTCTTAACTTAGCAACCAATTTTACTGGATGCCTTCCAAAGCACAATGCAGCTTGAAGTAGAGCAGGGTTGGGCAACCATGGTCCTCGAAGGCAACTGTCCTGCAGAGTTTAACTATATCCCCATTCAAACACCTAAATAAAAATCGAACCAAAGTCTTGCGAATTACAGCCAGGTGTGTTTGATTATAGGGATGGATCTAAACTCTGCAGGACATCCTGAAGTTGCCCATCCCTAAACTAGATGCTTTCAGGGCCTCAACTAGAATCCACCTAATGTTTAGTGGAGCACACAAGAGAGGTCCAAAGCTGTTTTAATGAGGTTTAAGGTGGTCCCTAAACAACATGTGCTCACATGCTAAATGTATTTTCATGCTAACACAACAACTCTGCAACATTTTTCATAGGTGGGCTATGAGAATGCAGGCACAGTGGAGTTCCTGGTGGACAAACATGGAAAGCACTACTTCATCGAGGTGAACTCCCGCCTACAGGTGGAACATACGGTTACCGAGGAGATCACTGAGTGAGTGAAAAACTATACAATTGCATTTACAAGATGCAAACGAAATAGACTCACAGAGGTGTGGGAGGCTCTTATTTTAAGATTTATAGCTAGTTTGAGCTAGTTTCCAAAACGTTAACTTGGCATATGTTGAAAGTTAAATGAATAGCAAATCATAACACATCATAGATATGTGTTTGCATGTAAATACTCCATTCTTTTCTCTGATTCTGTATGTCTGGAGGATATTACATTTGCCATTATATTCTATCCAGATGCGTTCTTATTAAAGCAACTTCTAAGAAAGCACAAACATCATGTACCCTGCAATTACTTAAACAGTCAAACACTGAAGTGCAAATATACATTTTTTACAGTAATTACATTCACACACTGCGGTAGCACTCATAGCTCACTAGACAAACTAGCTGAAACCAGCTTCTGATAGCTAAATTTACATGGTTTCATGCTGGTCCAAGCTTCTTATGTATTGATTAACTGGACTGCCAGCTGGTTGACCTGCTTTCAACCTGGTAGCACAGTGGTTTTCAACCAGTGGACCTCAGCAAATTTCAAGGGGCCTGAAGATAAAAAATAAATAAAATAAGCAAATAAGCACAAAAAGCAACAACAATAAAAATATAGATATATTTCTTGTTTTTATTAATTATTGGATAATAGGAGTAATATATTAAAATAAGTTTTAAAAAAACAAATTAGGGCTGGGAGCTTTCAAATATTGTTGTGGAAAATGGGAAGCCTTGAAGTCAAAAAGTCAAAATTTGACCACTTGGGTCAAACTGACTTGAATTGGTAGGTTACTTTGGACCAGCAACAAACCAGCTACCATGTCCCAGAAGCCATTTGGACCAGCTCAACCTGTTTTTTTCACTGGCAAGTCAAATAAACAAATGTAGTAGTACTAGTACTACTGTATATATAGAACTGGTGAAAACAGTCTGAAAGTAAATGAGGAGTTGACTGCTGTGATTGGTTATTTGTAGTATGTGCCCCATTAGTTCCAGGATTAGTGCATTGGCCAGAATAATAACAGCGTGTGCGAACATGCAGCATGCATGCGAATTTGCCTTGATATGTTTGTGTGAGTGTGTTGGCAGTCCTTGAGAAGTTGGTCAAGGGGAGAAAGGGATGATAGGAAGATCGAATGAGAGAGAACATGTGTTAGGAACAGCATGTTTATGAGAGAGGAAGGAAAAGGAGAGAGGCGTTATAAATAGCTCTCACCTCCCCTGATAACCTGTGAGCTGCTCCATAATGACATAGAGATGAGCCTGATCTCATCACATACACACACACACACACATACACACATGCTGACAAGCATGCAGACATTAACGCACTGATGAGTCAAATGATTGATAGCGCTCCTTTCATTCTTCCTCTACACACAGACACACACACAAACACATCTTTGTGTTTTCCAGCACAAGTTCCTCGCCACAGAAATGGAGACTCATACATTATAGATATCAGAGTTGTCAAGTGTAGCTGACAGTGCTGCTCTGAATTGGCTCTCATTGCATGTGCTGCCATCTTAGATTTGCATAGGATTTGTTGAAATATATTATGAGAATTAGTCTGTCATATGGATATTATACTGCCTCTTTTAAATGGGAAAATATACATGGTTTGCAATGCAGTCATTGTATGTGTGTATTTTGCCTCTCAAAACGTGTGTGTGTAGGTGTGTGTGTGTGTGTGTGTGTGTGTGTGTGTGTGTGTGTGAAAGATTAGTAATATGTTCCATTTTATACACCAATGCCATCCATTCGGTGTGGTTTCTGTTTGTGTTTAATATCACAATGTGTGTGTGTGTTTTAATTTGATTTAAACACTAATTTCCTTTTCACATGCTTATTATGTATATAAAAAAATGGAAATGTGGTTTTAGTTATATTCTCATATTGTCATATTCTATTTTTCTACTCTTTTATCTACTTTACAGTACATACTATCCATCTATTTTCTAGTTATGATGTTATTTGTTGTGTATGTACATTCTTCTTCAGAGTTCCTGTTTTTATCTTCCTTAAAATTAGCTATAAAATGATTGTGGGATAGTGTAGATCTAAGAAGAATTTGAATTCATAGTGTTTTAAAACATTATATCAATATTTCATTTTGTTAATATCATGCTTATCATCAATACCAATATACAGACACTTCTAATTTGAATTTGTATTCGATTATCTGACTTTTGATCACAGACTTTGATGCCTTGGCAAAACTCAGCACAAGTTTGAGACACTCTTACGTTCACAAACTGAATGAGTAAGAGAATACCGGGGTATTTTTCTCAGGATCAAGCTGCTGAGAAGCAGGAGACTTAAGTGGAAATCTCTATTTGCTCTACATTTAATCTCATTAATCAGTCTAGGGGAAACCATTGAAATGTCTTGTTCGTGATTAAGCATGATTAAACACATTTCCACTTAAAGGGATAGTTCACCCAAAATGTTTTATTCTGTCAGCATTGACTCACCCTCAAGTTGTTCCAAACCTGTATGCATTTCTTTCTTCTGTTGAACACAAAAGAAGTAATTTTGAAGAATATGGAAAGCCAATCAGTTGGTGGGCCCCATTGACTTCCATAGTATTTTCTATCCACACTGTGGAAGTCAATGGGGCTCATCAACTGATGGTTACCCATATTCTTCAAAATATATTATTTTGTGTTCAGCAGAAGAAAGAAATTCATACAGGTTTGGAACAACTTGAGGGTGAGTAAATGATGACAGAATTTTCATTTTTGGGTGAACTATTCCTTTAATTTTTAATTAATGTTGAAAATCAGTAATGAAAATGGACCTGTCCAAACTCAATATGTATAAATACTGTATAACTGAAATGATTGATTATTATTTCCTCAAATTATAGTACTGAAAATTGTCATGAAAACAAACTTGATGGTCCTAATAGGCTTCATATTGTATTTTAATTCTAATGATTTTGGAGTGAAATATGACCAAAAAATATGTTTGTGCTTATGTTTGTGGATGTACACAGAATGTTTGTGTCCAGGTGGATGTGTGTGTGTGTGTTCAATGTAGTCCACCACATATTGAGTAATGATCGTGCAACAAAGTCTCTAAATTGCCACAGTAGATCTTTATTTTGGGTTGTGCTGTTAGAGACAGAGGGAGAGAGGACACAGAAACAAGGATAAACTGCAAACGAGGCTGAGAACTGTGTAGAAATAAGGTTGTAGAAAGGCTAAGGTCTGAAGTGAGCTAGGGTTTTGGTGATCCAGCGCCAGAAAACATATTTCACCTTTCTTTCTGACACTAATACTGTTAGCACTCTCTATGAATCAGTTCACAACCTTTTCCTTCCCTTTCATCTTCTTTCACTCTTGTTCAAGTTTTTCTTCCATTTCTTTATTTCCCTATGCCTCTGTCCAACCACTTCTTTCTTTCATATCTCTTCAGTCTTATCCTCTCTGGCTTTTGTTTGGACTCCTCTTTCTCATTCTTCTTGTACATCTGTATTTGTCTGTGTTTTCCCTGTTCTTTCTCATCAGTTTGTTTTTATTGTTTCTGTTGCAGAAGTGAGGTAAGCAGCTTTGTATATATGCATATTCTTGTAATGTGATTGGCTGGATTAGATTAATATTCTCCTCCCCAAACATTATGTTATATTACTGTTTTTCTACACCTCATCACAAATTCATTTGCTGACTGGATTTATTAGTTAAGAGGGAACACTTCATTGAGATTATTCATTATTTGTTGACACTTTCTTTGAAATGTCTGTTTGGAATTGAGGATCCTCTTGTTCATATTGATCCTTACCTTCCTTCACCTAAACTCTTGCTCTATCATAAATCAAAGCACAGAAATGACCTCTGAGGTCATCCTCCTCTGACACACTTCTGTGCTGATTCATGACCAGTTTTGCAATCTCTGCTGTACAGTTTGGACAAATTAAGTTATTCTTAGATCAGGATATTAACGGAAAACCTAGTGAGATTGTATTTCTTTTCAAATCTGTTGCAGGTCTGTAGAACAGTAGCCGCTAGCTTTATGTGCTTGGGGCATTGCAAAGAAGGATTTCATTAAATATAATGGCTCCTTGTGGACGCAGCTCTGTGCTGGAGCTTTACCCTCTGCTGTTTTTATTCATCTTTTTGCCCATCTTTTTTTCCCCTGAAAACATGCTCTACGATAAACTGAGGTGTTGCTTTTTAAGCTTACATAACTGACTCTAGCATGGTGTGATCAGGGTCTTTATGGCTCTGTGTGTTTTGTTATTTGCCATTTAGCAGACATTTGTCATCCAAGTACACTAATTGCAGAAACGGTTCCCTTTGGGCAGTCAGGTTAACGCTAGTTCTCCCAGAAAGACTCGGGAGGAAAAATAACGTAATAAGTATGCATTTATTAACAGCCCAGCAAGTATCAAGTATTATGATATAAAGTTCTTTGGCGCAGGTCCCGTCCGTAGCTCGCAATCCGAGGGTACGGAATCTGCATTTCTTGAAGGCGAGGGTGCAGCCGACCCCCTGGGATGTATGGGAACTGACCATCCTGGTGGTGGTGGGGAGGATGGAGGGGAAGGGACTATACTGGTGGTGGTGGGGAGGATGGAGGGGAAGGGACTATACTGGTGGTGGTGGGGAGGATGGAGGGGAAGGGACTATACTGGTGGTGGTGGGAAGGATGGAGGGGAAGGGACTATCCTGGTGGTGGTGGTGGGGAGGATGGAGGAGAAGGGACTATCCTGGTGGTGGTGGGGAGGATGGAGGGGAAGGGACTATACTGGTGGTGGTGGGAAGGATGGAGGGGAAGGGACTATCCTGGTGGTGGTGGTGGTGCTTTTGTTTTGCAAGCAAATACAACCTTGACCCATCCATCCATCCATCCATCCGTGTTCTTCACATTGTCTTTTCCAGTTTCTACAACATAATCATTAGAAAAATTGTCAATTTCTAACAAATACTAATGGTATTGATAAAGTAGAACTGTTCTTAACTTAACATAGTTTTAAACTAGGGGTGTAATGATACACTTAGCTCACGAGGCGATACACGATATGAGGCTCATGAGAACAAGACGAAACAATATTTTAATACTAATCTTCAGTGACGAAGTTTACTGTATAACTAGAAAAAATTTATTTTATTCGACTGAAAGTCACAAAATGCAAAACAATGCAGGTACATTTTGAAATGGTTTAACTACTAATCATCTTGCAATAAATGTCTCTTCAGTTCTACTTTCCGAGTTTGAATTATCCAACCCCATCCCACGGCAATTCGTTCGAATTTTATGAGTTGACTAATTCATACGAATTCATACGACCTCACTGCATAAATGACATACCCAAAATAAAAAGGTTGCTCCTCATGAGTCGTTCTGACTAGACACATAAGACACTTACTGACACTTGAGAGTTTACTGTTCAAGACTCTGAATTACTCAGACTGTTATTAATATGGAAATAAATAAGTTCAAACATAAAAACTAAAATAATAGCAAAACAAAATTATATACATAGATTTGTAAATGTTTTAAAAATAGATTTGGCTGGGGTGAGGGAGGTTAGATAGTTGCATAGAGTTTTGGTAGTGTTTGGGTTTTGTGGTCATTGAATGCGTAATGTATCAAAGCAAACATCCTCAGTCCTTTAGTGCATGATGCTGTTGTGCTGACTGTCTGAAGAGTTTTGAAAATGTATTCTGTAAAGCATATAACCAATTGTAAATATATCTATACCTGTGACTTTTTACAAAGCTTGCTTTCAATCATATGTCCCAGCACAGCATATTGCAGGCATATGAAATCCAGCACAGCTACTTGAGAATGTCAACAGGCTGCGGCCTCTGCGGTCAATCAGCCGAGTCTCACAGTGCAGCTCAACTCTCGGGCCCATTCACTCTGACCTGAGGTGCAGTATGAGGCCTATAGCAGAACTCCATGCTGAGCCCCACTGAGCATCATCAAACAATGTGGATAACCTAAGCTGTGAGGAGCTGTGCCTGCTTGTATTTGATATGATTGCAATAATGAGCCTTAGGGTGGAGCTCCTTGCTGGGGCCTGCTCTGCGTGATAAGAGCTGCAAATGGGCTTTGTTTCAGAGTTGCATGCTGGGCTCAGATAAACATACTGAAGCACTGGGTTCTCTGTACGTTTTCACTTTCTCTTCACTTTAACCGCTTGGAGTAGTGTCTTGAATAACTATCCAAATACACATTTACCTAACTTTATGCTCTCTACAGTTCAAAAGTTTGTGGTCAGATAGATTTTTTTTTAAGATATTAATAGGCTACTTTTATTCATCAAGGATGCATAAAATTAATCAAAAGGGACAGTTTATAGTTTATAGACAACAGACATTTATAGTTTTACAAAAGATTTATATTTCAAATGCTATGTTAAACTTTCTATTCATCAAAGAATCTTGTGAACACACCCTGAAGACTGTAGTAGTGACTGCTGAAAATTCAGCTTTGCCATTACAGGATTGAATTACATTTGAAAACTTCAGATGCAAAAGCTGCTAAAGAGCGAATGCTCTCCGCACATAGCATACGTTCATTAAATACTTTCCCTTCAAACCAGTTAAATCCCAGCCTCAACCCATTCAGAAATACCGGTTTGTTAGCAGAAACCGCTAAACGCCACTTCTCTTTTTCACAGAACCAATCAGAAGACACAAATCAAATCATTTGATTTCAAGATGAATGATGGCATGCGTATGAGCCGGCTTTCAATTATCGAGCTGTACATTTTTATCCTGTTTAAAGAGATTTTTAACTAAACAAGATGTTTAGAAGTATTTTATAACAGTGGATTATTGAGATTTGACAAATATCAGTTTAATGTTTACTGACTTAATGCACTTCTTAATGCTTACTTAACTGTTAATTTTAAATATATATATTTAATATTGTATATAAGTTATTATATTTTAAATATATATTATATTATATATTTGTATTTATTTAAGTGTAGTGTATGGTGTAGTTATTATATAAAGTATTCTATTTGTCTTCAGGTGTTGATGTTATCCAATAAAGTGTGCTGTCATTTTGTGTCATTATAGTTATACTGTGTGAATCATTATTATTTGTACTATTTTTGAGCCTTTATCTTTATTCAGAAAGGACAGTGAAGCTGTGATAATTGAATAATATAAATATATATTAAAATGGAAAATAGTTATCTTCAATTTTAATATTTTACAATATTACAATTAAATTAATTTATTTAAATTTTACAATTTACAAAATAGAGTGCTGACACACCATTATTTATTTAGCACTTGAAGGCTTCAATGAAAGCAATGTCAATCATTTTTTGATGGACAGTTTTAGTTAAGATTTATGGCTCCCAGGATGCTTTACGTTTTGTAAACGTTTTGTGGATGTTTATGGTTGTCTGTGTGTATATGAAAGCTGAAGTGTGTAATTTTTGTAATGTAATCTGTCACTATTGGAACTATCTGGAATTGTTCAGGCAAACAGGTAGTCCCACCCCAAACTCATTGGTAGATCCAGAAGCTGACATGTTGGACATGTTTGAAAGTGCCACAGTGTTTACACTCTTTGAAATGTGAACAGGGTACAGTGGGGTCCAAAACTCTGAGACAATTAGTAGTATACATTAGCTCCTATATTCTGGGCCCCAAAGATGTAAGCTGCTCTGAGTGACAGTAGCTTGTGGGACCACATGAGGATTTGGTGCACCAGTTTGCAGAGTGGACACGAGCGCAACCCCCCCTGGTGATTTATATAGGCGACCACCGATGTGTGGTCTGTGCGGACAAGCACATGATGGCCCCTGAGATCTGCGAGGAAATTCTTTACAGCAAGAAATACAGCCAACATATCGAGACGGTTGATATGCCATGAGAGATGGTGGTCTCTCCTCAGACCCTGAGTCAAACTTCCTTCTAGGATTGCACCCCAGCCAGTGAGAGAGGCATCTGTCGTTAGCATCTTGAAACAACAAGAGGCTCCCAACATGGGACCCTGGGACAGGAAACAGGGTTTCTTCCACAATAACCAGGGCACGTAAGCATTGCCAGCGCAACCCTGATCATGCGCAAGGGGTTGCCCCTCGGGGGAAAACCCTTTGTTCCTGAGCCACCACTGCAGGGGTCTCATGTACAACAGTCCAAAAGGTATCACGTTGGATGTTGCTGCCATCAGACCCAACAGTCTCTGAAACTGTTGACAGTGAGTGACTGGCCTAGCTTTATTCTTTTCACAGCTGAAAGGATGGACTCTATGCATGCTGGTGAAAGGCGTGCCTGCATCGACATTGAGTCCCAAACCACGCCTAGAAAAGTGATCCTCTGTAGTGGAGAAAGCACACTCTTTTTGGCGTTTAGCCGTAACCCCAACTCTTTCATGTGGGCAAGAACGACATCTCGATGCCGAACCGCCAACTGATGCGACTGAGCCAGAATCAACCAATCGTCTATGTAGTTCATGATGTGAAGACCCTGCAGGCGGAGAGGCACCAGAGCTGCATCTACGCATTTAATGTAAGTGATAGTGATAGTACTAGGCGGAGCGGAAGAACTCGATATTGGTAAGCTTTGCCCCCGAAAGCGAACCTCAGGCAGAAGGAACCGCAACGCCTGCTTCCACACCCTTAGAGAAGGCACTGGATCTATCAGGTGCAGGCAGAGATAAGGCTGGGCCCGTCTCTAACCCCGCTGATAGATCCTTTTGCGAACCCCATGACTGTGAGGCCTGAGCATCCTCGCGAAAGAACGCCAGGCGGTATCGGAGATCCGAGCACCCTCGAGCGCTGACTGTGCATGCTCCTCACGCAAACAAGCTACACAAATAATGTGTGTGTCCCCACCCGTTACATAACTCGGGCAGGGGTACACACACATCCTGAGCTGCTGCTTGCTCGCCATGACTTTATATATATATATATATATATATATATATATATATACAGTGAGGAAAATAAGTATTTTAACACCCTGCTATTTTGCAAGTTCTCCCACTTGGAAATCATGGAGGGGTCTGAAATTGTCATCGTAGGTGCATGTCCACTGTGAGAGACATAATCTAAAAAAAAAATAATCCAGAAATGACAATATATGATTTTTTAACTATTTATTTGTATGATACAGCTGCAAATAAGTATTTGAACACCTGTCTATCAGCTAGAATTCTGACCCTCAAAGACCTGTTAGTCTGCCTTTAAAATGTCCACCTCCACTCCATTTATTATCCTAAATTAGATGCACCTGTTTGAGGTCGTTAGCTGCATAAAGACACCTGTCCACCCCATACAATCAGTAAGAATCCAACTACTAACATGGCCAAGACCAAAGAGCTGTCCAAAGACACTAGAGACAAAATTGTACACCTCCACAAGGCTGGAAAGGGCTACTTTGAAATTGCCAAGCAGCTTGGTGAAAAAAGGTCCACTGCTGGAGCAATCATTAGAAAATGGAAGAAGCTAAACATGACTGTCAGTCTCCCTCGGACTGGGGCTCCATGCAAGATCTCACCTCGTGGGGTCTCAATGATCCTAAGAAAGGTGAGAAATCAGCCCAGACCTACACGGGAGGAGCTGGTCAATGACCTGAAAAGAGCTGGGACCACCGTTTCCAAGGTTACTGTTGGTAATACACTAAGACGTCATGGTTTGAAATCATGCATGGCACGGAAGGTTCCCCTGCTTAAACCAGCACATGTCAAGGCCCGTCTTAAGTTTGCCAATGACCATTTGAATGATCCAGAGGAATCATGGGAGAAAGTCATGTGGTCAGATGAGACCAAAATAGAACTTTTTGGTCATAATTCCACTAAACGTGTTTGGAGGAAGAAGAATGATGAGTACCATCCCAAGAACACCATCCCTACTGTGAAGCATGGGGGTGGTAGCATCATGCTTTGGGGGTGTTTTTCTGCACATGGGACAGGGCGACTGCACTGTATTAAGGAGAGGATGACCGGGGCCATGTATTGCGAGATTTTGGGGAACAACCTCCTTCCCTCAGTTAGAGCATTGAAGATGGGTCGAGGCTGGGTCTTCCAACATAACAATGACCCGAAGCACACAGCCAGGATAACCAAGGAGTGGCTCTGTAAGAAGCATATCAAGGTTCTGGCGTGGCCTAGCCAGTCTCCAGACCTAAACCCAATAGAGAATCTTTGGAGGGAGCTCAAACTCCGTGTTTCTCAGCGACAGCCCAGAAACCTGACTGATCTAGAGAAGATCTGTGTGGAGGAGTGGGCCAAAATCCCTCCTGCAGTGTGTGCAAACCTGGTGAAAAACTACAGGAAACGTTTGACCTCTGTAATTGCAAACAAAGGCTACTGTACCAAATATTAACATTGATTTTCTCAGGTGTTCAAATACTTATTTGCAGCTGTATCATACAAATAAATAGTTAAAAAAATCATACATTGTGATTTCTGGATTTTTTTTTTTTTAGATGATGTCTCTCACAGTGGACATGCACCTACGATGACAATTTCAGACCCCTCCATGATTTCTAAGTGGGAGAACTTGCAAAATAGCAGGGTGTTCAAATACTTATTTTCCTCACTGTATGCCAACACATTCTCATCCTAGGGCGTCATATACTGACACTTTTGACATTTCGTCTACATCCAACGCACATGGCACCCTTTAGCGTCAGTATGACACGCACAGAGCTTTGTTCTGTTACGGGTAGGTTTAGGTCTGGGGTAGGATTAGGGTTAGACCGCTAGGAGGCGCCTTCTGGCCCATATCTATCTGCGTCTCATATTGACGCTAAAGGGTGCCATGTGCGTTGGATGTAGACGAAATGTCAAAAGCGTCAGTATATGACACCTTGGGATAAGATCGGGCTGTATATACTGATATAAAGACAAAACAACACCAAATAGACAAGGACTCACAAGGTTTCACAATGAGCGCTACTGAAGACACAGAAGCTGGCGTGGCTCTGTTTTGGGCAAGCTTTATAGTTTCCTGGTTCATGACGTCACCCGCCTCTGACGTTCCATCACACCATTGGACTGATTTTACATGTGCTTCAAGACGTCATCACGCGAAACGTTCCCTTAGCGTCTATCGACGCAGCGCGAGTTCCCTTGAAAGGGAATAGTCCAGAATCTGATTTTTTTTTTTTATATATATATCATGTTTACTTATTTGTTTTATGTTAATGTTACTCCAATGTTTGTTATTTCCAGGTTTAAATAAACAAAATCACAGATTTTCAATGTGATTTCAGACTGTTGGGTCCCACTGTAGTTATATCTACATGTTGAACTTGCGTTGGAGAAAATATTTCCCTCTAAATCAACAGCTAACTGTAACTGTTCTTTTTCTTGTCCAAGAGTATTCACAGTGTTTTTTCTTGATCTCATAACAGTTATTTGCTATTACTGCTGCTGCTGCTCTCTCTCTCTCTCTCTCTCTCTCTCTCTCTCTGTCTCTGCTGGCCTCATTGTCTCTTTCATGTTGTATTTATTACTTGAGATTTTTTTTTTCATTATTATCCTATTATCTCCTGAATGTGTTTTCTGACTCATGAGTGTGGGGTGGCAGATAAAAGCGGTAAGCCAATAATTAATGCTTCTGTGAACAGCAGGCTGAAGGGTGAAACCCAGATGAAATACAAGAGCTAGAAATTAGAGGTAAAAGTAAGCTTATAGAAACGTGGATTTGTCCCCTCAACACGTTCAGTACAGTACGTGTTTTTGTATCTGCATGCACATACTGTGTACACGTTTTCAAACGGATATACAGAGAAAGCAGAGGTGTGTATTTGTGTTTGTTTGTGGGAAGGATGTGGCTTCAACCACTCAAGGTCAGCATGGTGTTAAAGGCTCATTAACACATTCCTGCTGATATTTTATCAGTATTGAGTGACACATGTCCTCTGTGACCTCTTCGATTTGAACAGCACGTTTGACCCTGGACCTGTGGTGAGTTGTTATCTATATTGAGAATAAGATAAGTAAGCAATTTCTGGGGCCTTCAACCTTTTTCCTGTTTACAGCATGAAATTGAGTGCTTCATTTTAAGCTTTGCTAATGCATGTACTGCAATATTAATGTATTTTACATTCATTTGTTTGTTATTCCATTCAATTGAATTGCTATTATAATACAATTCAAATAATCATTATTGTACAAAGTCATGTACTGTACTTGTGCATTACATTTTCACTTTACTTCATAATATTTTTTTTTTGTGGGAGGAAAGAGAGGGCAGATGCCATTTACACTAAGTGAAAATAGGCGTATATTTTGCACTAGGTGTAAATAGTGGCAGATACTTTTTTATAATATACTACAATACACCTCAGTGTATTGTAGTGTATTATAAAACTATGCAATTATTAGAACATACATATTCAGTGTATATGATTATATATATAATTCAATCTGTTCATCATGTAAAACGATCGAGTCTCTTCAGAAAATTTAGACTAAACCGCTCAATTCATATGGATTAGTTCCCTTTCGAGGGAACTCGAACTCCGTGATACGACACTTTGGGGAACGCCCTTAGCATAACGCATCTGAAGTATGAATGAAACTAATCCAATCCTGATTGGTGCTGCGTCATGACGTAACGTGACGGCATACACGGAAGCTACAAAAGGATGCCAGCACACAACAGAGTTAGCTTTTTGCTCTTCAGCAAGCGCTCTGTGTCAAACTGTGTCAAACTGTCTGTCCTATTTGGTGTTGTTTGTCCCATAAGAATTGTCCCAAATAAAGGTCTGCATTGCAATATAGAATCTAGTGGCTCGGATCTCGCGTTTGCTGAGGCAGCGCGTAGATTACGGGTCTACTCTGCAATAAAGATTTTGTGGCTGGGATCTTGCGTTGCCGAGGCAGCGCATAGATTAAAAGTCTGCATTACAATACAGAATCTATAGTGGCTCGGATCTTGCGTTTGCCGTGGCAGCGCGTAGATTACGGGTCTACTCTGCAATAAAGATTCTGTGTGGGTGCGAGGCATGCACAGTAAGTTCCTGAGGGTGCTGGCTGTGTTCATTGAGAAATATCTCGATGCACACAGCCGTGCGTTTTTGAGTGTTTCAGCCTTGACTTTCCATCCGCACATCGAAAATCATTTTTGATTTTTCCCTGCCGGTCCTCCGCTTCAGGGTATCGAAAATGAGCCGAAAATAGCAGGACTGTCCCCCCCATGGAGGGAAGAGCAAGAATCGATGTTTGTATCCAGCATCAAGTGCGCTTCGGGACACATCGGTTTTCAGCGAATGCGCGCTGCAGTGTCTGCCCCAAAGGCTTGCGGCCAGGCAGTGTTCGCGTCCGCACATTGGAAACTGTTTTCGATTATTCCCTGCCGGAGAGCCGCTTCAGGGGATCGAGAACGAGAGGATGGTTCCCTTAATAGAATAATTTAAAGCATGGCAAGACCTGCCAAATATTTATCCTTGGGTCCTGCGCACAATAGAGAAGGGTTACAGGCTGCAGTTCGATTCCGCCCACCGAAATTCAACGGGTTGGTGTGGACTGCAGTCGACCCAGTGCAGGGTCGGGTATTGGAACAGGAAGTAAACTCCCTGCTGGTAAAGAAGGCCATAGAGTGTGTTCCTCTGCCGGACAGGGAGTCCGGGTTCTACAGCCGCTACTCCATAGTTCCCAAGAATGATGGAGGGTTGCGCCAATTTTAGATCTAAGGCATTTGAATTGGTCTCTTAGGAGATTCAGGTTCAAGATGCTCACTATTCCCATCATCGTGAGTCAGATCAAATCTGAGGATTGGTTTGTCACGATAGATCTTAGGGACACATACTTCCACATATCCATCCTTCCATCTCACAGGAAGATCCTGATGTTTGCTTTTGGGGCCGAAGCATTCCAATATTGGGTTCTTCCGTTCGGCCTAGCTCTCACGTTTACCAAATGCATGGATGCAGCTCTAGCTCCACTGAGGTTTCAAAGGGTATCAGGGTGCTAAATTATATCGACGACTGGTTTATTATGGCCCAGTCACAAGAGCTGGCAGTTCGGCATTGAGATATTGTCCTTGCCCATATCCAGAGCCTGGGGTTGAGACTCAACACTAAAAAGAAAAAAAAGCATGTTGGCACAAGCCAAGAGAACCACGTTCCTGGGAGTGGTGTGGGACTCGGTCACGATGGGCACAATTTTCTCCTGCACGGATCGAGTCCATCCTGGCCATGGTGACCAGGATAAAGCTAGGCCAAGCCATCACTGTAAAACATTTTCAGAGAGTGTTAGGACTCATGGTAGCAGTGTCCAATGTCATTCCATTCGGCCTGCTGCACACGAGGGCCCTGCAGTGGTGGTTGAAAACCAAGGGGTTTTTCATGATCAGGGTTACGCGCAGATGCCTTTGTTCCCTATCTATGTGGAAAAAAGCTTGATTTCTGTCCCAAGGCCCTGTGCTGTGAGCGTCATGTCGCCGGAAAGCCAATTCGACAGGCACATGGATGGCAGGGCTCTGAGGAGGTTACTCCCAGACCTCAGGGGTCACCACGCAGACAATGTGTTGGTGGTCTCCTACTTGATTCATCAGGGGGTTCTGAGAATCGTGCCCTGTATCCAGATTGGTGCATCAGATCCTCCTGTGGTCCCAGGTGAAACTGTTATCTCTCAGAGCAATGCAGGGGACCAGAATCAGAGAGCAGATATCCTGTCGAAGCAGGGGCTGAGGCCCGGGGAATGGAGACTTCCCACCGAGGTGTTAAAGTCGATATGCGAGAGGTTTGGCCGAGTGGAAGTGGATTTGTTCGCGTCGCGAGGGATGTCCCACTGTCCACTGTGGTTTTCTCTCACCCATCCAGCCCCATTGGGTTTGGATGCCATGGTACAGACGTGGCCGAGGCTATGCCTGTACGCTTTTCCCCCGATCGCTCTGATCCCAGGAGTTCTGAAGAGGGTTCGTCGAGACGGGATCAACCTACTTCTAGTAGCCCCGTACTGGCCGGCCGGGTATGGTTTTCAGACATCATAGCACTCCTGGCAGGCCAGCCTTGACAGATCCCTCTTAGGAGGAACCTGCTTCCACAGGCCGGGGGCTCAATATTCACCCTCAACCAGACCTGTGGAAACTTTGGGCCTGGCCCTTCAGGGGGCTCAGTACCTAGAGGCTGGCCTTCCGGCTGGAGTGGTTGAGACCATACTCAGTTCCAGAGCTCCTTCCACGAGGAGATTGTACGGCCTAAAGTGGAATGTGTTTCCACTTGGTGTAGAGAGCGTGAGGTGGACCCAGTTAACTGCCTGGATGGCTTCAGTGCTGGAACTCCTCCAAGAATGCTTCTCGGCTGGTTTTACCCCGTCCACACTCAAGGTGTACGTGGCTGCCACTGTGACTTTCCATGCTCCTCTGGGTGATGCGTCTCTTCGGAGACATCAGCTGGTCGTACATTTCCTCCGTGGGGCTCGGAGGATGAGACCTGTGGCTCGTACCAGAGTTCCCATATGGGACCTGGCAGTGGTTCTTGAAGGGCTGGTCGAGGCCCCCTTCGAACCTCTGGAGTCGGCTGAGGCCAAGATCCTTTCCCTCAAGGTAGCTTTTTTATTAGCCATTACTTCTCTGAGGAGAGCAGGAGACCTTCAGGTGCTCTCTATATGTCATGGGTGCCTGGGGTTTGCTCCAAGTGCCATCTAATGTGGCACGGCCTACGGTTCTGCAGGCTTTTCATCCTCCACCTCACGTGACGTTGGATGAAGAAAGACTTAATTTGCTCTGCCCTGTCAGAGCTCTCAAGATATATGTCCAGAGGTCTTCTTCATGGTCAGACCAGTTGCTGGTGTGCTTCGGTTCGCCCAAGAAGGGGCTTCCCGCATCCAAACAGACCATCAGTAACTGGATCGTTCAGGCTATCTCTATGGCCTATCAGGTGTGCAGCTTGCCTGCTTGCCTTCACCTTTGGCCGTGAGGGCTCATTCAACCCTCATTTCAGGAGCCCCCATCCAAGAAGTGTGCAGTGCAGCAGGATGGGCCACCCTTCATACTTTTATCAGATTTTATAGCCTGGACTTTACTTCTACGCCTGGCACTGTTGTGCTGTCGTCTTAAGTGTGCCTGTGTGCATTTTCACACTGGGACAGGCAGGGCTCGTTGTGGCATAGTGGGTACTCGTTCCCCAAAGTGTCGTATCGACGCAGTTCGAGTTCCCTCGAAAGGGAACGTATTGTGTTACGACTGTAACCCTTGTTCCCTGAGAAGGGAACAAGACACTGTATTTTAGCCTCTCAACTTTAGCTTTTGTTGTTCACTTTTGCATGTTTTGTTTTTATTTTCAGACTTTCATGCGTATTAGCTAATGAATAGTAATTTTTCTCTCTCACACACACACTTCTTTCGCTCTCTCCTTCTCGGCATCTAGGATATTAGATTTTCTACACCTCACATGTTCTCAACTTCTCGCTCTGTCTCTCAGCTCAATAGCAATGGAAGACATTAATTATGAGTCCACTGTTTGAAAATAAAGTAATGCCTTGAGGCAAGAAAAGGCATGTGTGTTTTGTATGCAGATCACAGGTCAGAGCATGTGTGAATATTTAAATTACAGACATTTATGTAGCTGCTGACACCAGTAGTGATTGCTTGTGTCTGTATGTTGCACAATGGGTCATTCACCATGAGTGGACATTCACCTTATTGCAATTTCGGGATTGTTTTTGTAGTCAGGCTTTGTAAAATTGTTCCTGTTAAACTGTAAACAACGAGTGAAATGTTCGCTCTATGAACGCAATAAAAAGCTTTTTTTTTTTTTTTGTCACAAAGAGATGACATTATGCTAGTCAAGTCACCTTCATTTATATAGCGCTTTTAACAATATAGATTGTTTCAAAGCAGCTTTACAGTGATAATAGGAAATTAAAATGTTTTGGCTTTACAGCAGCTCTAGAATCAAGTTAATTATCCAGCTAAAGTTTGTTCTACTCACCGTTCAACCATCAAACTTTAAAAAGAAATTGAATTGTGTAAAAGCATCAACAAAGTACATTCAATAGACCATGAATAACCCCAAAAGCACGATTCTTTCCACAGCAATATTACGGACTGGTTAAAAATCATTGTGGTAATATATATATCTGTATATTATGTAACATATGTTGCCTTAATCAAAAATGTTCATTAACTTTAGCATTGCATGACAATATTTCTAAATGCTTTACATCATTTTGACAGATAATACATTTTAGAAACATTCCAATAAATGCTGTTAACAGGGATTAGAAGTGAAAAGAGGAGACAATTGCATTTTAAAGCATCCGTGTTTAAACAAACATGGAAAGAGATGGAGAAAAACAAGAGATTCTTCATGCATTCCAGTGAATTATTAATGCATTATCGTAAATTAAATCGGGAGAACAGACCACAAATTCAGAGTATATGATGTCTTTGTTTCATACTGTTACATCTGAATACAAAGGAAAAGAAAGAAAATAACCAGGAGGAAGGAAAGCAGCAGCTGAAAAACGCTTTTGCTTAAGATATTCTTGTGATGCCATGATACATTAGAAATACCAAGCTTTTCGTTATTCTTAGGACGTCTGAAAATAAACCATGAAGGAAAATGTACAGCTCATTCAGTCACACTGACGGATAATGATTATTTGTAGTGCAAGCTTATATTTAGAAATTATTCATTTCAGTCTTTTTAAATGGAAATACCCCAAACTGGAAGTGTCACCAATAATTCAAAACGCAGTAGGCTCGTCAGGAAAAAGGTTGATACAGAAATCTGCACTCAATGTACACAATAAAAGTTCCACTCAGGTTCAATCTTACTGGTGCATTAAACAGCAACAAAAGAAGGAACCCAAGCATGATAGTAGATGTCAACGCATAAGGACTAGCTCATCTACAAATTAAATAGTTTAATAATTACATTGTCATGTGGAAAATGTATATTATATTATATTATATTATATTATATTATATTATATTATATTATATTATATTATATTATATTATATTAATTACATTACTGCAAAATACGGTTTCATTGCCATAAAGAAATAAACATGACCAACAAAATCTCCGGCGATTGGCAGAAAGTTATTTTGGACCCTGTGTATGTTAGAAAAGAGAGACAGACTTTTATAGTTATATTCAGAAAAAATAAAAAATAAAACTCCTTTTCTACATTATCTGTGCAGCTTTATTCATGACTACCTCCCTCTTGTTATTTATTTGATTTTGTTGCTCATTAAAGACAAAGCAAAAACAAGAATCACTATTGAAGTGGAATGCCTTACGGCAATTGAAATGAAAAGTATCTTTGGACTCAAACTTGCTTTGGAGCACACACACACACACACACACACACACACACACACACAGACCACACAAAGATATGTAGAGAGGAGAATATGCAATAAGAATAATAGTTGAAAGTTCCATTTAGTTTGCATGCACTGTCAATAATTCAAAAAAAAAAAAAAAAAAAGCTTTTGTATGATTCATTTTCATTTGATAAATTAATTTTGCCATGATCAAGAGAAAAATGTTCACAAACTTCTGACTTATATACAGGTTCATTTACAATATTACTGATTTTTGGATATTCTGTAATAAGCCTAAAGATTATTCTGAAAAGAATGGCAATTTATTGATTTCAGTACTTACTGCATTATTTGCTGTGAGTAAATAGTCGCTATTTAAGTGCTGCAAGTGGCTGTAATTGGCACTTTTAGAGAATTTAGCGCCAGGATAATTTTAAATGCATATCATTAGTGACTTAAAAAAAAAAAAAATTAGCTAAATTACTGCATGCAAAAGTGGTCCAGTTTGAAACCAGCTTTACAGTGCTATGCATAAGTTTAAACACCCATGCTAAAGTTGACTAAAAAGAGGAATAAAAAATCATCTTTTGGAAATTGAACTTAATGCCTTAATTAATTTTTTTAGGTTGTCCTTAAAGGTTGGATTTTTCCTAATTTTTTAAATTAAGGCATTAAGTTCAATTTCCAAAAGATGATTTTTTATTCCTCTTTTTAGTCAACTTTAGTATGGGTGTCTAAACTTACTGTGCGTTCACACCGCCGCCGACTTGAGCTTCCAAAGTTACCGGAAGTCATTCATTTTCAATGGAAGCTGGCTTCTCTCAGCTGCAAGGAGCGTCAAATCCATCGGCGTCGCGTTTTGGGCGTTTTGAGCGTTTTGAGCGTCAATCTGAAAGTTGAGAGAAGCTCAACTTTATGGTAATGAGCTATGACGCGGTTCAGCGGCAAGCAGCGGCAAAACGCCAGCAACCAATCAGAATATAGACGTCCTTCGCGCTTGCTGATTCCGGAGAAACATACGATGTAAACTTTCGTTCCTACCAAAACATTAGTTCCGAGAAAATGGAGGAGAAACTGATAATCGCTGTTGCTGGGTTTCCTATCATTTATGACGAAATTTATGACGTTATTATATAAAATTTATGACGTTATTTTCATATAGGGACCAGTTACAAAAGAGAGAGAGCCCCGGCCGCGCGCGCGCACTCACTCACCTTCACCGTCTTCAAACAACAGCTCTCCCTCGCGCATATTAATCAAAATAATTTGTTCCCGACCAAATGTGACCAAAACGGTTATAAAAATGCTGTCATTATAAAAGGTTTCTAGTGTCAATGTATTGCTTGTTTTTTTTCCTGTTTACATTTCATGGTGTGACACAGACTTCAGAGCGGCCAAAGCGTCAACAAGCGTCAACAAGCTTCTCCGTACTTTTTGACAAGCGTCCTTGACAGGGCGGCCAGAGCTTCTTTGCAGCTCAAGTCGGCGGCGGTGTGAACGTACAGTTATGCATAGCACTGTATATATTCTGGTCAAACAAATAAACAAACAGAAAAGTATGTTTCCAAAATTGCATTTCCTTTTATCCGGAGTTGTTCTCAAATTTCTTTTTGTGGGTGTAATCAGTATATTTTCATCTCATCCACATCCCACATTTTTTGGTAGGCACGGATAACGAGGGAAAAACTATAAAAAGAAACAGGCTGAAAAACAATACTTTCATTATGGTTTAATGTGCTGGGGCTCTGGGGCTGTACTCAACCTCCACAAGAAAACGAAAGATTATTAGCTGGGTACTCCACAAGATCAGACTTAAACGCTGTTCTGGTTACTGTTAGGACTCTTGCCCTGCTTAAGTGCACAATTTGTTGCTTAAATTGATGTGTTGAAATGTTGAAAGGATGAAATAGAGGCTGGATCTAATCGCAACCATTGATTTGAACACACACTAAATCAAAATAACAGACTCTCAAGATGTCAGAGTACAAAAATGCAGCAAACAGAACAACCACATAAAAGACGAGATCAGACAAATTAAAGATAATCAAGCCGACTTTCGGCCCAATTTCAGGCAATCCTAGGTAAAGTCCCGCTTATCTTAATAGTTCTACAGATTCAGATGATCTTATCAGATTTTCAGAATCTGCTTGCAAGAATGTTGGGACAGCACTAATCTCAAATTGTAAATATCCAATATGTTGAAAATGTATGATCAGAAATCCTGTTGTGTGGGGGGAATCCCAGAGGACAAACGTGCACTAACTCTGTAGATTGTCACGTGGAACGAAGCGAACGTTCACAACGTTTCCACAACTTCATCCAAACTTTTTCCTTTTTTCCTCGCGAATGTTCTGTAAAAAGCTGTCCAAACACAATTATTACCATTTCTTCTTGCCTGTCGATTTTGCGAGATTTCCAATGCTCACAGTTGGGACTCTTGTTTGTGAATGGAATCTGTTGGTGTGTGGTGTGCTGTCTTGGTCACATTGTGGGACGCCACACACTATAGGAACAAAACCAAAGGAAACAGAAAAGGAAAAATCAGGACACAATGATAACCAACTAAGACTCCATGAAAAACTAAACTCAGACCTAATGTGACAAGAAGTTTATCATTTATGCAGAGATGCATAAAAAATATTTTTGGGCTGCTGTGTATGTATGTATGTATGTTTCAGTCTTCATAGTATGTATGTTGTGTGATTCATCCGAATTCTGTGTGTGTGTATCTACTGCATGTGTGTGTTTGACAATATGTGTGTGGGTCGATATTCCCCAGTTCACACTTTGACCTATTAAATTCACCTTACACAAAATAAACAAACACACAAGACCTTTGAAGCTATATCAGTGGTATTTATACTAATATAATTATGTTTACAATACCATACCCTTAATCCAAACCCTGACACAAACTTGTTGTCCTTGACATTATTATATTTTAAGCTAAACATGATTTGTCCATTTTATAGGCTTTTCAAATATTAAGGACCACTTAAAATGTCAGCTTTGTGATATTTGTGAAGAAATTTTTCAGTTTTCATTTTCGGTTAATTTGGCCCAAGTATAGCTAAACCTGATGCATGTACATACACACACAATCTCTCTTTCTCTCTCTCTCTCTCTTTCTCTCTCTCTCTCTCTCTCTCTCTCTCTCTCTCTCTCTCTCTCTCTCTCTCTCTCTCTCTCTCTCTCTCTCTCTCTCTCTCTCTCTCTCTCTCTCTCACTCACTTACTCACTCACTCACACACACACACGCACACACACAGTTAATCAAGCATCAACATTAATTTGAAGATGAAGCTAAAAAGGCACTATTTTAGCTGTATACCAGAAGACAATTGCAATTAAACAAGGTTGGATATTTATTCAAACCTGAGACTTTAAATATTTCACCCTCACATTCTGTATAGATTGGTAGATGATGTTATCCTATGCTACTGTTGACAAGTTGAAGATCTGTACAGGTGTTGTATGTATGCATGCTAGACAGCATGTGGTTTATTAGCTTATTTTTGACATTTTCATGCCAAGTCATTAGCGTACCTCCTGTCTTTCACAGAAATGTCAAAGCTACTTCTCAACCACCATATGCTTTACATCCAACCAAGAACATAAAATAAATTTAAGTCTTTTCCCCTCTCTCAAAATCTCAAATACAAAATTTGAAGTGGTTTATCAGCTAAGCAGCCTAGCGATAAAATTAGCATATAGTTCCTGTCAGCTAAAATAGCAGATCTCTTTAGTCCCTGAAGTGAATTACTAGAAATTTCCTTAGATAGTTTTGAGAGCAAATTAGTATTTGTGCTTAATGCTCTTTGTATAGCCATTTTAATTCATTTATTCGAATTCTGCTTGATTTTTTTTTTACTTTGAATCATGTCTGAAAGACTTTAATTGGTTGAAATAAGCAAGGATTGTTTTTGGATTATTAGAAACTGTGTCTCACTGAGAATCAATAGGTCTACATCATAATGGATTCGAATGAATCAAAGCAAATTGCATGATCTTGGTGTGAACACTAAGTGGGCAAAAATCTTTCATGGATAAACATTTCAAAAGGAGGAAGATCAGCGAATTAATTATGCAGCTGTGATTGTCAAAGATAAAAGTGAGATTGGTGTTTCAAGTTTGTGTAATGAATTCTATTCCACTTTAGGGTTTATTCATCAGTTAGTGCTGATAACGTCTCTCTCTCTCTCTCTCTCTCTCTCTCTGCCTCTGTTAGTGTGGATTTGGTTCATGCACAGCTGCGTGTGTGTGAGGGTCGCAGTCTTCCTGAGTTGGGTCTCGAACAGGACAAGATCCAGATCAATGGCTGTGCCATTCAGTGCCGGGTCACTACAGAAGACCCCTCCCGTGGTTTTCAACCAGACACAGGTCGCATAGAGGTATGCCTGCTAAATGACAATGCAATTATGCAAATTACAGTAACATCACTCCAATTAATAATACAAGACGTGTATTATTATCTTTATTCATACTAAAATTAAAATGTTTTTTTATGCCCACTTTTATTTTTTGGGGGGCTGTTTTATAACAGTTTTTGTCTAGAAACCAAGCAAGTGGCCACACTCATTTATCTGTATGTCTCTCAGCACTCTGTATTCATACTCACTAAAACACACACAAAAACTCTTGCACACTTTCAGAGAGGCGTTATTATGATGAGTCATTGAGCTGTGAGCATTGCTTAAAAGCGTTTTTTAGGGAGTGCTCTTATTGAGTTGAAAGAGGGGACGACTAGCCCTCCGCACTGCTTAATTTGACAACATTTGAATTACTAAGAAAACCATCACTGAGCAGAAAATGCCCCATCCATGTGCGCTGGGTGCTGCTATAAACTGCACTTAGCTCTCTTCTTATTTACTAGGAAATCTGACTTTGTATGATGCCATTTAATGGACTGAAAAACCTCTCAGCAGGTTGTAACAGAGAACATGAGTAATTGGCCTTCATTACTTGTGTATTGATTTGGGGAATTTTTACTTCACTCGAATGCTATTCAGACGAAACACTCTTATTCAATTACATTAGTAATAATAATAATTAATTTCAAGTCATGTCATTTATACCTTTAGAGTACAGTACAGTACTTGTCATCATGCAGGGCATCTTTCTTTTCTACTACTAAAAGCCAACTAAAGCATGTTCCTGGGTATTTTATTTGACTTGTAATTTAATATTCAACAATAATATTGATCTGGCTGCATTGACACTGACATTGACATTATTTGTCGTTTTTTTCTCTCCATCCTGCCACCTGATGGAGGTTTGGTTCCTTGCCACTGTCGCCTTTTTTCACCTTTGTTGCCGTTGGCTTTTGGCTTGCTTAGTTGGGGACATTAAATTTAACATCTAATTAAATATTTAACAATAATATTGATCTGTCTACATTTACACCATTATATGAGAACTGAATTGAACTGGATGATGACATCACGGTTTTCTCCAGCGCGGCAATATATAATTGAACTAAATTAATACCTTTTTTACAACAAAATGAAACATCACTGAACTTTTGATGAGTCATCACTTAAGCTGGACTGTGATGCTATTTTCTTCTTTCTTTCTTCTTTTCTTTGTTGCATTATTTTCCTGTTATCTCTGTAAAGCTGCTTTGAAACAATCTGTATTGTAAAAAAAAGCTAGGCTATATACAGTGAGGAAAATAAGTATTTGAACACCCTGCTATTTTGTAAGTTCTCCCACTTAGAAATCATGGAGGGGTCTGACATTGTCATCGTAGGTGCATGTCCACTGTGAGAGACATAATCTAAAAAAAAAAATCCAGAAATCACAATGTATGATTTTTTAACTATTTATTTGTATGATACAGCTGCAAATAAGTATTTGAACACCTGAGAAAATCAATGTTAATATTTGGTACAGTAGCATTTGTTTGCAATTACAGAGGTCAAACGTTTCCTGTAGTTTTTCACCAGGTTTGCACACACTGCAGGAGGGATTTTGGCCCACTCCTCCACACAGATCTTCTCTAGATCAGTCAGGTTTCTGGGCTGTCGCTGAGAAACACGGAGTTTGAGCTCCCTCCAAAGATTCTCTATTGGGTTTAGGTCTGGAGACTGGCTAGGCCACGCCAGAACCTTGATATGCTTCTTACAGAGCCACTCCTTGGTTATCCTGGCTGTGTGCTTCGGGTCATTGTCATGTTGGAAGACCCAGCCTCGACCCATCTTCAATGCTCTAACTGAGGGAAGGAGGTTGTTCCCCAAAATCTCGCAATACATGGCCCCGGTCATCCTCTCCTTAATACAGTGCAGTCGCCCTGTCCCATGTGCAGAAAAACACCCCCAAAGCATGATGCTACCACCCCCATGCTTCACAGTAGGGATGGTGTTCTTGGGATGGTACTCATCATTCTTCTTCCTCCAAACACGTTTGTTGGAATTATGACCAAAAAGTTCTATTTTGGTCTCATCTGACCACATGACTTTATCCCATGATTCCTCTGGATCATCCAAATGGTCATTGGCAAACTTAAGACGGGCCTTGACATGTGCTGGTTTAAGCAGGGGAACCTTCCGTGCCATGCATGATTTCAAACCATGACGTCTTAGTGTATTACCAACAGTAAACTTGGAAACGGTGGTCCCAGCTCTTTTCAGGTCATTGACCAGCTCCTCCCGTGTAGTTCTGGGCTGATTTCTCACCTTTCTTAGGATCATTGAGACCCCACGAGGTGAGATCTTGCATGGAGCCCCAGTCCGAGGGAGATTGACAGTCATGTTTAGCTTCTTCCATTTTCTAATGATTGCTCCAACAGTGAACCTTTTTTCACCAAGCTGCTTGGCAATTTCCCTGTAGCCCTTTCCAGCCTTGTGGAGGTGTACAATTTTGTCTCTAGTGTCTTTGGACAGCTCTTTGGTCTTGGCCATGTTAGTAGTTGGATTCTTACTGATTGTATGGGGTGGACAGGTGTCTTTATGCAGCTAACGACCTCAAACAGGTGCATCTAATTTAGGATAATAAATGGAGTGGAGGTGGACATTTTAAAGGCAGACTAACAGGTCTTTGAGGGTCAGAATTCTAGCTGATAAACAGGTGTTCAAATACGTATTTGCAGCTGTATCATACAAATAAATAGTTAAAAAATCATATATTGTGATTTCTGGATTTTTTTTTTTTTGATTATGTCTCTCACAGTGGACATGCACCTACGATGACAATTTCAGACCCCTCCATGATTTCCAAGTGGGAGAACTTGCAAAATAGCAGGGTGTTCAAATACTTATTTTCCTCACTGTAAATAAATGTGACTTGACTTGACTTGACTTTTACACAAAACATTCAATGAAATCCAACTGGTACATGTGCAAAGTTTAATGGAAAAGTTATATTTTTCAGGCTATATCTAAAACTAGCGAGGAAATGATGTAATAATGTGTATTTTTTTTTTAATACACAAGTACAATAACATGTGGAATTACATGTAACTTTTTAACAGTTCTGTTCTGGGTAACTTACATTCCTTATTGGCAATGATTTTGCCATAGTACCTATAAGTATTATTTCACATTGTCGTAGTACTTATAAGTACTAGCCCTCCAGAGTCTCATCTCCCATTCCCTTTAAATGCCAGTTGCACTCATGCCATGGCGGATTGCTATTTACATGACGGAATTTGCAAGCGAAAAGACTGAACGCTTCTCCAGAGAGCAAACGGATCTGCTCGTGCACAAGGTTAGAGCACGCAAGCAGACCATGTACGGGCAGAGGTGTCAAAAGTATTCACATTCATTACTCAGGTAGAAGTATAGATACTAGGGTTTAAAAAGACTTCTGTAGAAGTTGAAGTATCAACTCAAGCTTTTTACTCAAGTAAAAGTATAAACGTACTTGTTTCAAAACTACTTAAATTATAAAAGTAAAAGTAATGCAAGGAAAAAATAATGCAATAAATGCTCTCTCTCTCTCTCTCTCTCTCTCTCTCTCTCTCTCTCTGAATCAATATTTGACGCGATTTGCCCCGATTTCTCCCTCGCTTACCGCATCTAGGTTTCCTTCGGAGGAGTTTTGGCGCTTCGCACAACCAAATGTGACTACAGCCTCTCACAAGTTAGAAAGAAAACACAACGCCAATCAGTTTAGCGATGTGTATTCAGGAGGCGGGACTCAGATCTAAACCGTTTGTGTAATTGTGTAAAAAAATTTTTAACGACGACAAGCCGGAATGAAAACAAGCCGAAATTAAATAGGAGTAACGAGGCTATTTTTAAAATGTAAGGAGTAGAAAGTACAGATAATTGCGTGAAAATGTAAGGAGTAGAAGTAAAAAGTCGTCTGAAAAAGAATTACTCCAGTAAAGTATAGATACCCCAAATTTCTACTTAAGTAAGGTAACGAAGTATTTGTACTTTGAGTGTACACGCATATTGGACCCACCTATTGGTGCACATTACTAACGCGCTCTTTATATAACAAAAAAAAAGAAAGAAATATTGTGCAATTGACTTTAGACCAGGTTTCAGTTGGTCAATGGTGCAGTCTGTTTCTCTAGCCTCAAAATAGCAATGCGGGGGTTATCGCTGCTCTCCCTGCTCTTGTCTATGCTAGGCTGCATGGATGGGCAGGGAGTTCCAAACTAGAGTTCTCAACGGGCCTGAAAATAACAACCCGACCCGACCCGGCCCGTGGCTTTTAAAGCCCGGACCCGATGTAACCCGACACATCAACATGAATTATCTGCCCGAACCCGGCCCGCGGCCCGACGCCGCGCCGGATTTTTTTTTTCTCATACACGTATTATCATGACCAGCAGACGGAAATTCAAATCAACCTTTAATGTTCACGCCTTTTAACAATATAAACAACTGAAACAATAAACTTTAAATATATAAATAGGCTGTAGTAGCGATGGTGAATTCACCTGAGGCAAGTTTACTTTTCACCAACTCCATCTTCTTCTCCAGGCTAAAGGCGTGCACGCAGCGGCGTCAGGTCTGCCCCCGCCCCTCTCCGTGATGCGCTTGCACGCAGCAGCCAGACTTTCTTTACGGTGAACATCAGCGATGATTAATAAATGTTTTTTTTTTTTCACTGACTGGAAAAGATTAAGCCCGAGGTCCGACCCGACCCGAGTCATTTGATTATATTTTCGACCTGAACCCGGCCCGAACCCGCGGGTCCCGTCGGGTTTGTCGGGCCGACCCGACCCGTTGAGAACTCTATTCCAAACTATATGCTATTTTGTCAATCATCTTTGACGATAGTGGTCCTGACAAAAATAATTTTGTCCATGCTTTTTCTTCACAAAATTTTCACTGCGTGTCTTCAGGAAATCCTGCCAAACGAGGTTTTGCGCTGGCGCAAACTGTTAGTAAATCTGGCTCTAGTTGTTAAATACTTTTTTTTTGTCATTCATGCACATTGGAACTGAAGGGGGAAAAAAAGAAGAAAAACAATGTCATAGTTTTGTGGTTGTGACAGGCAAACTCAAGCACCACATGAGACTCAGGCATCTGTTATTACACCAGGCTAAAGACAAAAACAAAAGATAAAGGGAAGATTTCAGGCAGGTAAGATGCAAGAAGTAATGAGAAATAGGTGAGTCAGAGAGGCACTCTGGTCTAACTTCCTAAAGTTTTGCAAACACTAATGCTATTTTGATACTTCAAATAGTATCCAAGTCAGAGATAAAAGATGAAACATTGAATGTGTGGCTACATAACCTTAAAGCATGTTTTGCAACACTTGGGATGGGAATCTTTAGGTGTGTCACGATTCGATTCTGAATCAGGAAGTCACGATGCATATAAAAAAAAACCCTGAGAAGATGTTTAAATATTTTTTATAAAGTCTAAAGATATGTCTGCATTGGCCTGCCAATATACATAGAATAAGTGGATAATGGATATATTAACCTAGAATGAAAGAGAATATTCCATGCATTAACAGTTATGTTTTATTGTAATACAAATATAGGGCCCTATCGTACACCCGGCACAATGCAGCGCCAGGCACGACTCAAGTGTTTTTTGCTAGTTTCAGCCCGACCCAATTATCATTTTCACGTCATGCGCTACGTTGTTTAAAGGATGGTTCGGAGTAATTTCAACCTAGGGTCCTTTGCACCATGACCTCGAGGCTCAAGGTATTAATTGGCTCGAGGTCATGGTGCAAAGGACCTTAGGTTGAAATTACTCCGAACCATCCCTTTAAATAGCAAATGCATTTGCGCCCATTTGTGCACCCATAGGCGTGCTGTTCATGTGCATTGTTGGCCCCCTTAGGATAAACAGAATAGAACCAACATAAATGTAATGCAGATATCATTAATGTTCAATAATTTAATGTACTGTACAATATCATTTAAGAAAAATGAGTCTGATTCGAAGAGGAATATCAGAAGGCCAAGTCCTGACTGGACGAGAGGAGGGTAATTAGCTCCTGAGCAACGCAATAAAGCTGATGATAATACTGCAGAAGTTGTTACTGAACTAATTTTTGTGACCTTATATATAGGAATGCTGTGATAGGACACCTATCACAGCATTCCTATATATAAGGTCACAAAAATTGACTCTCAGCTGATTCAAGCTTGACTGACGTGACCTTCCAGAACTAACGCTACGCTTGATTTTAGCTGCTGACATAATTGCATATGCATTTGTAGGAGTTTTCATTTCAGACGCAAAAATTATGGGAGGAGAATATTTAAATAAATCATGCAACATGATTTTCTAAGGTTTGCTGTGGTCAATATACTGATATTTGTGCCATCATTAAACACCCCAAAAAAAGCATGTCTTAACACATTTTACATTTGAAATGGCTGCTGATAGTTGCTGCTGAAGGAGGCACTGCAGTGAACAGAGACCGTGTTCTAGAAGGAAGAGAATATTCTCCATTCGAATTGTCTTCCAATCCCAGTGGAAGACAATTCACGAACATAGTGTTTGCCAAGTCATGTTATTTTGAATTTTCTGCCCAGTATTGTTAGTAGATTACCCGCACCTGATTATCATCGACTCTGTTTGTTTGAGACCCTACACTCATTTGCGCTGCTTGTAGATTGCGTTGGTCATTATGGAAATTAGCTGCTGCGTCCATGTTCTTTAAGTTGCACATTGTCAGTTTCCACTTCCATCTGCGCTTTTCTGGAATTGAGGTCTCATGCTAATTTACACTGTTTAGTAAATGTAACTGCATGATGTTTGTCAGTTACAGTAGTTAGATGTGTGAAATACATTTGTTTATCCTAAATTGATTTATTCTCATTTCCTCTCACAAAAAATAAATAAAAATAAAATAAAAATACACAATACTAAATATGGTTTTCAACATCCTCTTTTCGTATATGGTAAAAAGAGGCTAGGACATTCTGCCTGCCATCTCATCAAAAGACAAGCAAACAAACAAAAACGTGGGGATGAATGCATGATGAAATAATTAATTAATGTGGCCTATTTCTGTAACTTGCAACTATCCAACCTCTTCTTTCCTCACACTTTCTTTGTTTAAATTTATCTCTCCTATTTTTTCTTCCCAGCAGGTAGAACTGTAGACATGATCAGAGAGTGGGGGCCTCAGTTAACAGAGCTGTAGTTCAGCCGTGAAATGTGTGTACCTAAAAAAATACACTGTTAAAAATGCATGGCCAAACATAATAAATCCTGGGTTGGATGAATAAGTCATGGCTTGAGTGCTCCAGAGAGGTGGAAGAGATGCACAGAGGGAGGAAAGAGAGCGAAAGCTCAGCGAGAAAGGGCTTAAAATGTCTGGCCCAGTAAGAGATCATAGCATTTTAGTTGAGCGAGAGGGAGATAGAGAGATAAAGATGTTAAAGGAATAGTTTCCTTAAAAAAAGGATAATTCTGTCATCATTTACTCACCCTCAAGTTGTTTCAAACCTGTATGAATTTATTTCTTCTGTTGAACACAAAGGATGATATTTTGAAGAATGTCGATAATCAGTTGATGGACCCATTGACTTTCATAGTGTTTTTTTTTTCTACTATGGAAGTCAATGGGGCTCATCAACTGTCTGGTTACCGACATTCTTCAAAATATCTTCTTTAGTGTTCTGCAGAAGAAAGACATTCATACAGGTTTGAAACAACTTGAGGGTGAGTAAATGATGACAGAATTTTCATTTTTAAGTGAACTATTCCTTTAAGAAAATGAAAGAATCATTTCCAGAGCACAACAATCCACAGTCCTTCTTAGAAATGTCCTTCATGTGTTCATGAGTGAATTATGTTACTACTATTTTGAAGTGTCGTGACGTAATGTTTGTGAGAACGGAAGTGAAGTGTAAACAAGATGGATGAAGTTTGAAACGTTTGAAGAAAGAGATTAGCACAATTTAATGAATATGTCTTTGACAGTAGATTTCTCTTTGCTCTGCTTTTGAAGACTGTCTATACAGACTGTATATTCTTAGAAGTTGAATTTGCTAAATGAGTCAACTTAACCATTTAATCGAAGCTATTTAATTGCAGGTACTGTAGTTTTTTTTTTTGGTTCATTGTTTCTACTATGTTCATTATTTCAGTTGATTGACTCTCATTATCTAAATTATAGTCATCATATTAATTATACTGTCATTTGACTGAGTCTGGCTCAGTCGAACGTGATAGAGTTACCCAATATTTATGTGTGCATAAAGCTGTTGAGGAGCAAAACTTCACCAAATGGGACACTAATGGTGACTGCATTTAAAAGACAAAACAACATCAGTAATATCATAAAGAGCAAAAAAACAAAACAACCCCCCCCCCCCCAATTAATTCTTAATAACAATTACATGTCCCCCTAAATTCCTACCCTTTTATCAAGCATACAGAATTAAATTATTCAAGTGCACAAGCTTATGTGTATTCCCTCCAGCTACAGTGCTCAGAAGCAGACACAACAATATAAAGTTCATAGCTGAGCCTTAGCTTTATTAATAATTTATTTTCAGTGTAATTAGCTGAACCAGAAAACTTCCAAATAAAGTAGTACTGCAGAGAGGACAAGTTTTTGTTGTTGTTTTCAGACTGAACGCATACATGCGTTAATTCGGCCAATTGGATCAAAGAGAGTGTGCTATTTGGAAATTTATATACATATTTCATTAAATGGGTCCTATTATGCCCTTTTATAAAGTCTTGATTTTGTTTTTGGGGTGTACTTGAATATGTTTTCATGCTTGATTGTTCAAAAAACACAATATTTTTCACATATTTTACATAATTACAGCTCCTCTCTCCCCAGTCTGGTTAAATGCGTCGTTTTTGATGAAGCCCCTCCTTCCAAAATACGGAATGTGCTGTGATTGGTTAGCTGGCCCCGTGTGTTGTGATTGGCAGTGCTTTAGCACATGTTTATCACGCCTCTTCATAACCGCGAGCTCTACTCAGATGCAAACTTTAATGATGGCGTCAATTTCAAACCATTTCGAGCCCGATTCAGACTCTGTCAATGTTAACGAACAAGAGGATTGTGCTGAACGGATTACAAGCACAGACTTTGCAAGCACAGATTTCACAAGACATTTCAGAGTGGTATAGTTTTTTTGTAAATATCTTATAGATACGATGTTATCTACCATTTAATCATATTTGTTGGAAAACTGGTGATACAAACAGTAATCGATCACAAAATCATGGATCATTTTAAGGGCTGGTGAACAGTCTTACAAAAGCGAGAGCTTACACAAGCTAAAGTAAACACTACATCAATACTGTAAAGCTTTCCCCTTCTTTTACATCTATTATAGCAACTACATAAAGCTTATAATTGGAATTGTTAATAGAAAACACAATTACAAATAATAAGACATGCTTACAAGTTGTGATCTATAAACAACAGATTGTCCTGACAAACAGTAGAAGCTTTTGTGAATATAGCCTGCATTGTACTCTCTTCTGGAAGCTGTTCTCCGTAAAATGTGCAGCGCACAGACAAACGTTGAGGTTATAATGTTCAGGAACAGTGGTAAAACCAAATTTTAACCTCTCTAAGTTCGTCAGCCATAGGACAAACTTTTTCCGGGGTGTAAAAAACAGCAACAACAACTCTTCCTCTTCTCTAAAGCAGCCCAAAATGGTCTCACCCCCTTTGTTGCGTGTTCTCGGGTGCAGGGTTTATGTAAATTTAACGTAATATCTCCCTTTGCTTTGAACTTTGACCATCATAACTTTGCCGATGTTGTTTATGCTCAAACAGCAACATTACACAATAACTACAGTAAAAAAAAGTGAAATCATACTAAGGACCCCTTTAAAACCTAAAATTTTAATTTTATTTAAGCCAAACAAGTTCAAGAAGAACTACGTATTTCTTTCCTTTCTCTATGTATATTCTCACTTGTACTACTTGTATGATTAATTAAAAAATTTTGTTTTGTTTTGTTTTGTTTTGCACAAAAGAGAAATAATACATTTCGCATGACCTGCCAAAAGAAAACATGAAAGTGTGATTGAGTGATGGGGATATTGTTCTGCATGATATATGGAAAGACAGAAAGAGAGAGCGCGAAACAGAGTGAAGGTGGTTATGGATGTATGGATGTATGGATGTGCAGGCCAGGGTGGAGGAGAGAGGCAGAAGCAGACAGTGATGTATTAGGGACATGTTGATGGGGAGATCAATAGATAAGACATACAGACTCAGTCAGTGTTTCAGATTACGACAGCGAGTTGTCAGCTGTATGAATTCTACTTATAAAGCACATATCAACCAAACTTGCTCTGTGGTTTTAGAACCAAACTCTTTGTCATAACTGAACTGTTAATGAACAGTTTTAGCTAGCAAAATAACACACTCTCTTTGATCCGTTTGGCTGCATTAACCTGTGTGCGTGCGTTCAGTCTGAAAACAACAACATGTCCTCCCTGCATAACATGAATGGCAATGGTTTTCTGCTGCAGTGTGAACAGCCACTGTGAATCGTGCACCGCCTGCGTGAGACCTTCATAACGCACATTCACACACTCACACACATGCCTGCTTCCTCCATGCAATCAGAATAGATTGGATTCCTCTCTCAAGCACATATCTTTCTGTCTCTCCTTCACTACACTCCTCCTCCTCACCCCGTCAGCCTTTTTCTCTCAGCGGGGATGAAACGCTACCTTACAGCGCATGGGAAATGCAAAAATACATCAGTTTACACAGACACACTCTCAGAGTCGCTATATTAAAACAATGTGTGAGCAACACACTGCGAGCAAAGACTGCCAGGTATACCGTAAAGCTTATGTTTTATTGTGCACATAAAGTGGGATCCGGATTTAATATCACATTTAAAATGGAAGTGTTCTTTTTTTTTTTCATTTAAACCTTGAAATTCACAAAGTTGTAGGATTTAAACCAAATGTATATTAAGAAGTAAAACATATGTTAGATTCTACACTGTTTCTAGGTCACTAATCAAGTAAATTTGTGACATTGATCATTTGACTCTTTGAACAGAGGTTCAGAAGTTCTTCCAGTGAAGCTAAAAATGCTCTATGGGTCATTTGCAAATCATGCTTGAGAACATGATCATCAAGTTCTACATAATTTATGTTAAAACAAGTTAAAATGAAAGTTAAAATGAAATACTAAGATCAAATACAATGAAATCCATGTTAATGGTAAACTTTTTACTCATTATCATGATACAAGTATAATTTGAATATTTTTTAGATAGAATCATATTCACAAATGAGCTCAGACTTTTGAACCACACTGTACATACAGTATATGCACATGCTCATCTCATAATTCAGCCCAGTGCAATTACTATTCAGAGCTGGTACACACAGAATAATATATTAACAGATACGAGCATCATGTGTGTGCTTAGAAGGCTTTGGTTGGTGTTGTTAACCCTTAAAGGAGCTGGAAGATAAAAATGCCTTAAAAAATAATTGCCATTTACCAAAACATTAGGACTCAAATAATACATTTAACTTTTTTTTTCTTTCCTTCCAAATACTACTTTTATTTAGATTTTTACAGCTTGCATCTCCCATCAAAATAACATGCAGAAGATAGCATTGAATGGTTAAAGTGCAAACACAAAGATGCCCATATTAGCATTCATGCAGTAGCTACTGTATACATCAGAGAGATATCGCTGCGATATAGAGGGCAAAAAACATGGGGTGAGATCTTGTTTTATCATGTAATAAACATTTAGCTCCCTACTGAGAAGCTTCCCGAGAAGAAATATTGTCATTAATGACTGCATTATAAATATTCTCTTCATCAATGCAATATTTGCCCTTGATTGTTATCTTGATTAAGTCATAGTCTTAATCATCAACATCATTATTGTTATCATCAGCTTCTTTAAAAATATGCACACACACACACACATGCATGTAGACACAGAGAAGTGGCACACGGCTGAAGGTTTGGGGTTGGGATGAAATCATTTATCATGTTGGCCGGTCAAAAAGGACAGTGGAATCACTTAGACCACACACACACACACACACACACACACACACACACACACACACACACACACACACACACACACACACACACACACACACACACACACACACACACACACACACACACACACACAGGCCTCTCTAATGCAGTGCTTTCATCAATGCTAAAAGCTCAGTATAGTATCCACAGTGCTCCAAAAAGTATTTGTACACTTAAGGCACACATAAAAATGTTATGTAACAAAATATCATAAAAGTAACATTTATTTTTAATGTAGCCCAAACAGGCATTCAAATAAAACATTTTACAAAACCTCAATGGCTGCTGAAAATTCCGCTTTGCCATCACATGAATAAATTACATTTTAAAACATATTAAACTAGAAAAAAATATTTTAAATTGCAATAATATTTAACCGTGTTACACAATTTTTATCAAATATAATGCAGCCTTGGTGAGCATAAGGGACTTCTCTCAAATTTCCCTCCAAAATTAAGAAAAAAATTATTCGGACACTTTTGATATGTTGTGTCTAATATAATGACATTCAGACATTTGTCCAAATGTGTCCTAACCCTTTTTGAAACACTATACATTACACCTTTTTGCAACACTATACATTACCAACATATTTCTTCTGTAGTCCATCCACAGTGAAACCAGCAAGGAAATATGATACATTTTTATGAGGGAGAGACGGGCGGTAATAGGGCTGAGGGGAGTGGATTGAGATAGAGATGTATAGAGAGAAGACATGTCTTGATGTCTTCACTGCTTAATGTATTCCATTCATTCTGTATACAGCGTCTTCCCTGCAGAACCCAGGAGGTCTTGTTTGCTCACACACACACGCTCACTCACAGACCACCCACACTAAACTGCAGCGCCATCGTAATTAATTCTGTAGAGATCTGATAACTGAGTAATTACAGGTGGAAGAATGCATGCCCACCAAGGCGCACACACACACACACACACACACACACACACTCACTCACTCTGTTTATGAAGTCAACATCCCTGTGCTTTATTTTTAAGGAGTACAATAATGATTGGTTTGACTGACAGCACACCAAATGTCAGAAATGAACTTCTTAGTAAGAGTCAATATTTGTCCCTGGAATTGAATTTCAGGGGCATTGTTTACCGTTAGTAGGCAATTTTAACCGTAATAAAACAATACATTTAAAGTAATTGCTATTTTAACTGTTATTTTTGCCGTTTAATTTTTGTCTGTGTAGAAGTGCTTTCATTCATTCTTTCATTTATCCATTCATTCATTCATACGCTATATAACAACAACACTCTCAGTGAATTCAGATTTTTAACAACACAATATTATCTTATCAAATGTTACGTAAGAGATACAAACAGAGGAATTCAGACAATCCCCTCACATTTTACATATTTGCGACATATTTCTCACTTTTAGTGCCATTTCTACTCCGAGCCCTGATGTATTTCTAACCCAATACTGTGTATTGTGTGTACTGAAGAAATAGAGCTCTACTTCAAACAGCAAAAAGTCTGTTTGAAAAGTTTGTAGCACATTTCATTACAAACATACATGTTGCAATAAAATCACAATTCATTAGTTGGTCACAGTTGTTTTAATCACAATTATTTTAATAGTTTTGCAAAGTCATGCATTTTAATGTTATTGTCAGATGGACATTTACCTGAACTTTAGCTTTAAGTTTACCAAAACATTTTAATTTTACTGTGAGGTGGACAATTAAGAATCAAATCACTGACGGTGATTCTGAAATTATTGAGTGTCCCCTAGTAGTGCAGATGTAAAGTGTAAGCAATGTAAGCAACATGTACAGTGGACATTTAAAATTATTTACAAGTCATTACTTTTACAATTCATTTGAATAGCATTTCAAAAATATTTAGGCTAATCTTATGTCTGCATTTACATGTGTGCAAAATGTGTGCCGTAATTTTGTCCCATGGAATGGTTATCACTCTAGCATTGCAGTGAAGCAAATGTAGATATCACTTCCGAAATGTTGAAGTGTGTAATGGGCTGTCTGTCGTCTAAGCAGCATGAAAAACAAAACTTTTATTCAATGGATTATATATATTATGTCTACACTTTGTTAATGGGACATGGGGTTGGGATTCGTGCTGAATGAAAACTCTGGTGTTTTGAGCGGTGAGTGAATTCTAACTTTGATTGACCATTGTGTTCAAGAAACAAACATGCGATTGGCTACATTGCTCACCGCTGCAAAAACACATTTTAAATAGAAACATCTGACGCTCTCCAGAGTGCAAACACAAATATGCACTGGAGCATTTGCCAAATCTGTTTCACCAATATGCTATTATTACATAAATTGAGGGTGCTCTTGCTTTCATAGAACCGGGCCTGGGGTGCGTTTCCCGACCAACGACGTAACTCGCTGCTTAACTACCGTAGTGCGATGCATCGTTGAAGAAATCAGCTAGCTAGTCACGACTGTTTCCCGAAACCATATTCTCACAAATTGGTTGTTCAACCACGTTGGTTAAGGATGTCACGCATGTGGTGGAGTAATAACTTCTTTTAATGAAACTGTTTGAGTTCGAATTAACGCTAGATGTTTTGATATAAATTACAGACATGGCATCTGAGGACTATTTCTAATTTTGCTTTATTTCCAGATTCAATCATAGGCTTGTTCTTACATAGTTGAGCATGTTCACACATGCGCAGTCTTCAAAAACGGTGCTTTAAATCTCTTGACAAACTAAAAGACGTCAAATACATTTTTATGTATTCTAAATTAAAGACACCGGTTGTACTGAATGTCAGCTTGCTTATTTTGCTCAAGATAAGGATTTATTAAGTCTACATGTCATGTAAACTAGAAACTATGCTTCTAACCACAGGTGGAGAGCTGTCGTTCCAACCACACAACTTTGCAATGTTGTTTGCGAATGTTCGTTGGAACGATGGTGTTAGGGGTTAACAGTTTAGGACCCAAGGACCAGATGTTTGAAAGAAGACCCGGAGTCAGAATTATAAAAAAAAATGAAGAAAAGTTTTACTGAAGATAGTTTGCAGTTTCATCAGCAGAAGTCAGCTTCAAGACTCACACAGGAATTCGTAGGCCGCCCTGTAACTGTATCCCTTACAGTTACAAAGATCACAGCAGTTATACCATTTCCAAGGTCTAAGCTACGTCATTGCTTACAGGTTGAATGATTCTCATTGGCTAAGAAATAGATAGACATAGTAATTTTCCACACATATACAGATAGACAGAAGCATATCTCCATAGATTATGCAGCTGACACTCAGACCCTGAAGTTAGCCACATGCCAGTGGTTTCTTAACCTGTAAGCAAGAAGACTAACACACACACGCATCTTTTCCATGGTTGGATTAGGCCAGGCTCTAACTATAAACAGGAGTCTCGTCTCAAAACATCAAGATAACAAGTTCTTTCTCTCAGGATAGGACACTTTAGTCTAAATGGAAAGTAAGGCTTTACCTGAGAAATGGTCCCTTAAACTATTGGCTGCAATGACCCCTATGTGTTTTAACGTGTTGAAGACCTTCTCAAACACAAAACACGTCCCTATTTAATTTCTGGAAGCCGGGCTAAATAAGCAAGCTCTGTTACTGCATTCAGATATCAAATACTGACATTAAAGAATACATGAAAAGAACATTTCAGTAATCACACTGGTAACTTCTATAACAAAGTAAAATCTCCAGAGAAGTCATTCAACTCATTTGATATTTAGAAGGAAAAATATTGATTAATACCTTGATTATAATCACTCATTACATATACATTGAAGCAGCAGTGGATTCCAATCCACTCCCTTCAATGGTTTCAGGAAACACAGACTCGTTGAACTATGCTGATAACGATGGAACTTACGAACATAGTTGGCCAACGATGCTTTTGGGAAACGCACCCCTGAGCGGGTTTATTAGCCTCTACATCTGGATTTTCACCAGTTTCTAAAGAGGAGGAATCACGTGCTTGGGGTATTGATATTACAAGGTGATCCATTCTGTCGAGCTAAATTATTAGTCAGTTGCATTTTCAAGTTATAACGCTCATAGTCTGCAATAACGATCACATCACATCACAGCAGGTGGTTTTAATAAATCTGTTATTATAATAATAATCTTTTTAAATCCAAATTATATTATATTTAAATCACTTTGTGAAGTTTTACCTATGTTTTAATGTTTTGTACAAAAAAATATTTGTGATCAAACATTGGTGGACCCTATGCAGTACTGCTGCGGATCCCTTAGGGGTTGCAGACCCCCGCTTGAAGACCCTTGACTTAAGCTGCTTGGCACAGCAGCAGAATATCTTAATTTATATTTGCATTGTGAATTCAGGCTTCTTGAGCAGCAGGCAGATTTATATCTGGGGAATGCAGTAACCTGTAAATTTGTTTTTGCGTCTACCGGTTATCCCACAGGGTGTTTGTGAACACAGTGATATGACATTTATCTGTCTCATCAGTGATGGCTGTGTAAAAATATCACAAACTTCCCTTAGGAATGAGTTTCCTGTCAAAGATGAAGAGGCTTGACTTGAGTTGTGGCAAAGGAGAGGGCTAGAGAATAGAAAACCTGATGTAACAGCAACATATTGACCTGACATGCTCTGCTGAATGATGCACTCTTCTTTGATATGTCTTTTAACTCTGAAATAATAATGCAAAGCACATGCTGACCTACTAATTTTAGATTATAGTAGCACTGAGGCCAGATAAAAGTTACCTGCATTCTGTCTGCTTGGGTTTTTTTTTTTTTTTTTTTTTTGTTCTACAGCATGACACCTATTAATTGAATGCATCATGGCTCAAACAGAAAGTCTTTGGGGAAAAAAAATACAGAGTAAGAGATAAATAGAGAGATAGAGCTGTCTGATACAGTTTGTCTAGAGTGTTATATAAAAGGTCAGATTGGTGTTTCCATAGTGACGAGTGATTGACAGGTGTTTTAGTGAAAGGATAGCAATGATAACATAACCTCTAACCATGTAAAGGTCTATTTCAGCTTGAATGGGAGCTTTATGTGTGTGTGTGTGTGTGTGTGTGTGTATACTGTTTGTTCTTTCTATTTTTCTTTATTGAGTCTCTGTTTTTGAAGGTTATTCTCTCTCTTTTGATTATTGAGTAAATTATTTCTGAAGGTACTGACGAGTGGCACATTATATGAATATGTCTTCATTATAAAATGTATATCAGGACAGTATAAACACTTAAAATAATTATTTGGGAAACTTTTCAATTGTGGACTGAGGATGCATTCAATTAAACTCAAGTACTTTGTCTTATTAGATGTTTATTTTAAGAACATAACACATACTAATTTAACTGTTCTTTGTGTATGTTGTGTACATGTTGCAGGCATTTGCACAGGAATTTCCGAGTAAAGCATCAGTCTTCAGCCTGTATACTCTTCATGTGTGGTAGCCCTTGAAACTTTAACGTAACGAAACTGCCTACAAACATGAACATTAAACACTAACAAGTCTCTCCCTTTCTTTTCTTGCTTTGACACGGATAAAATAACACTTGATTTCAACATTCATGCTCACCATCTAGTTCCATGCAAAGCTGTTGGACTAGATGGGGATTGAAATGGATTGCATGCAGGGAAATTAAGTTATGATGAAAAATTGAAGAATTGTGTTGCATGAGGCCATTAACTAAACTGAGCAAGCGACAATTCTTTATCCTCTTAATCTTTCTCGTTTGAGCAAATACTGAGATCCAACATCCTGAAACTACAAGGGAAAACACAGTTATTTGTCATTTTTTAAATAAAGGCCGAGAAATATTACAAATTGTATTTATTTTGTTTAGATTAATACTATTGTTTTACTGTTTGGGAAATAGATTTATGTCATTTAAAAAAAAAATCAGCATATTATAATGATTTCTGAAGGATCATGTGACACTGAAGACTGGATTATTAACTGCAAAAAAAAAAAAAAACATAAAAAAATATATACAAATTAGGGGTGTAACGGTTCTCTGTTAAAAATCGAACCATTCTCCACCCACGGTTCGGTACGCACTTGCACCATGGTTCATCTCAAATCTGACAACACATACGCATCTATAATATATATATATATATATATATATATATAGTAGGTTATGATTTAAGTGAAAATAAACAGTCGAGAAAAACAATGCATGTGCTGTTGCTTGTAGTTTGATTTGTTAGGGGTTCAAGCATGAAATGCTGAAACCCTATTGTAATTGTAAGGATTCGTAAAACGCATCGTGCAGGCCAATCCGTAAGGCCTAGAGACTTGAAACCTGGCCAGATGGTAGGCCTCAATTTGGGGAGAACCTATCAGAGTATGACCCCGATTGGCCCATAGGTGGCGCTACAGCAACCAAAAGTACAAAATCGCTCATAACTCTTAGACCGTTTGTCCCAGACTCAAATGTCTTACACCACTGGCAGGAAAAAAATTCCGCTATGTCGAATTTTGTCCGAAACCTACTTTTGCGAACTAGTCCCTGGTTTTTGGCCCGATCGGAACCAGACCAGTCTAGGACAATTCTCTGGACTCTCTAGATCAATAGTTATCGAAAAAAAGTTGAACTTTTGCATTTGGGTGGCTGTAACAGGGTCATTTAGAAGGCCTCAATTTGGGGAGAACCTATCAGAGTATGACCCCGATTGGCCCATAGGTGGCGCTACAGCAACCAAAAGTACAAAATCGCTCATAACTCTTAGACCGTTTGTCCTAGACTCAAGTGTCTCACACCACTGTGATCCCTGGATAACTCAGGAAAACTGAAAACTCAGAACTTCACAAAAATTGATGAGCATATGTGTCCTAACATTCGGAACAAGCATGCAGAGTTTTATGGAGATCGGACCATAGGTGGCGCTATAACTGTTAAAAAGCTTTGAAAACCATATACACTCACCTAAAGGATTATTAGGAACACCTGTTCAATTTCTCATTAATGCAATTATCTAATCAACCAATCACATGGCAGTTGCTTCAATGCATTTAGGGGTGTGGTCCTGGTCAAGACAATCTCCTGAACTCCAAACTGAATGTCAGAATGGGAAAGAAAGGTGATTTAAGCAATTTTGAGCGTGGCATGGTTGTTGGTGCCAGACGGGCCGGTCTGAGTATTTCACATTCTGCTCAGTTACTGGGATTTTCACCCACAACCATTTCTAGGGTTTACAAAGAATGGTGTGAAAAGGGAAAAACATCCAGTATACGGCAGTCCTGTGGGTGAAAATGCCTTGTTGATGCTAGAGGTCAGAGGAGAATGGGCCGACTGATTCAAGCTGATAGAAGTTCATTTGTGAAGCCACAACACGCACAACCTTGAGGCGGATGGGCTACAACAGCAGAAGACCCCACCGGGTACCACTCATCTCCACTACAAATAGGAAAAAGAGGCTACAATTTGCACAAGCTCACCAAAATTGGACAGTTGAAGACTGGAAAAATTTTGCCTGGTCTGATGAGTCTCAATTTCTGTTGAGACATTCAGATGGTAGAGTCAGAAATTGGCGTAAACAGAATGAGAACATGGATCCATCATGCCTTGTTACCACTGTGCAGGCTGGTGGTGGTGGTGTAATGGTGTGGGGGATGTTTTCTTGGCACACTTTAGGCCCCTTAGTGCCAATTGGGCATCGTTTAAATGCCACGGCCTACCTGAGCATTGTTTCTGACCATGTCCATCCCTTTATGACCACCATGTACCCATCCTCTGATGGCTACTTCCAGCAGGATAATGCACCATGTCACAAAGCTCGAATAATTTCAAATTGGTTTCTTGAACATGACAATGAGTTCACTGTACTAAAATGGCCCCCACAGTCACCAGATCTCAACCCAATAGAGCATCTTTGGAATGTGGTGGAACGGGAGCTTCGTGCCCTGGATGTGCATCCCACAAATCTCCATCAACTGCAAGATGCTATCCTATCAATATGGGCCAACATTTCTAAAGAATGCTTTCAGCACCTTGTTGAATCAATGCCACGTAGAATTAAGGCATGCCTTAATGTTCTGAAGGCGAAAGGGGGTCAAACACAGTATTAGTATGGTGTTCCTAATAATCCTTTAGGTGAGTGTATTTCCTATGGTAAATTGCCTGTATTGGCTGTAAATGGTCTTTTCCATCTAGTATGTCAGTGGTTACATGCTTGCTAAATAAAACTTTATACCTTTTGATGCTTTTGTGCTTAAAGGCCTTAAAGGCCTTAACTGCTTGAACCCCGATAAATGCTGCTTGCAGCTTTATTTCTTATTTCTAATTTTTTATTTGACGGTCTTTTTTTCTCTGAACATAGCGGACGGTACTGAAACCGTGAACTGTGAGTAATTTGAACCGTTACACCCCTAATACAAATAGGGATGTAACACAATATTACTGTTTTTACTGTAATTTTCATCAAATAAATGCAGCCCTATAATGAGCATCAGAGACTTCTTTCAAAAACATTACAAAAGCTTGCCAACCCCAAACTTTTAAATGGTAGTGCTTGCATATGCTTTCTGTTTTAAAGAGAAATCATCTTGCTAATGGCAAGAATTGTTGCAAAGTGGTTATTTCTTTCCTTTGAAATGTCATTTAGTTGAGGAGATGAAAACCTCTCTCTCTCCATTTCTACATCTCTTCTCATGTTTTCTTTCCTTGGATCTTTTTCTTGCCTCTTTCCCATTGTTTTACACTCCTCTCTTTAATCTTTATCTTTGTATTATTCATCCGCTTATTCTCTCACATTTTCAAACACACACACACACACATACACACAGTGTGTCTTTTTGTCCCAGTTGTTGATGTGTTTTCATATATCCTCAGTTCCAGTTTAGATTTTTTTATTTCTTCCTTCTAGTATTTTTTTTAAACCACAGTGTAGTTTGTCACTGTTCATTTCTCTCTCCTCTCGTCCTGTCTCCATAGACTTCATCACTTCCTTTCTCCTCACCTGCTCTCTTTGCTCCTCTGTCCATATTATTTGCCTCCATCTGTTTCGCTGTATAGCCTCTGTCTAAACATATTTGTTACGTCTCATGAGGGATATTTTTTTTCCTTCCATCCCTAATAACCTGTTTTTTTTCCCTCTGTATTTATCTCTCACTAGCATGCCATATCCCTCTCGTTTGTCCTCCTCTTATGCTCTACTCGTCCTTCTTTTCGCCTACTCACTGTCATTCCTCTTTTTTTCGGTAACACTGGTGTTTTCCAGCAATACAGTCTAATTCAGGCTAACACGTTTATAAAGGCCTTTTTCCCCTGACTTAGCACTGTTTCGAAGTCTCAGAGTCGAGAATCTGTGTATGTGAGTGTTTTTTGTGCGCACAGGGTCTTGTTTTATTTTATTTTATTTTTTTATTATGTAATATTACATTCAGTCCTAGATAAATGTCTGCCCCTTTTTTTCAGTGGAAAATTCTTCTTTTTGTTACTACTGTATCTCTCACTCTTTTTTCTGTAACATAAAAAACAGAGATTAAAGGTTGTATCAGCGATTTCAGGCCCAAACATAAATGATCACATTCATCTAATCTTTCCTAACGATCCGCTAGCTGCCAGCCCCATAAGCATGCCGTCAAAAAAACGTGTCTCTGTAGGCAGCCTAGGCTCTGAGATCTGCACACAAAAACAGTTGGTTTCACCACCACTCAAAACCAAAATAAATAGTGTTCCAACGAATCACCGACAGGGGTGGGTGTTGTGAGGTTTTGCGCTCGTTCACGGCTGCCTATGACGGCTGCACGCGAAAACCTCACATCACCCACCCCTGTTTTTGTGTGCAGATCTCAGAGCCTAGGCTGCCTACAGAGACGCAGTTTTTTTGACGGCATGCTTATGGGGCGGGCAGCTAGCGGATCGTTAGGAAAGATTAGATGAATGTGATCATTTATGTTTGGGCCTGAAATCGCTGATACAACCTTTAAGAACTAAAGTGTAGCCCTTGACCTTCCATCTCTGGTGTGCTGAATGAACCAGAAACATAAGATTATTATTTATTTATTTTTCAAGATTTTTAACATATTAATATTTTGTGGTCTGACTGCCAAAAAATAAGAGTTAAGATTAAAAATACAAAATTACAGTTTTATTATTTATATAGGTTCGACTTGCCGTTTTAAACAAAAACTAGTCACAAAACAGTTTTGCATACTGATTTTGAAATGTTTATGATTGCATAATATAGTATGTATTCTACACTGTAAATGTTTTTACTGGTATTTACTTAAAAAAATGATGGTAACAATATTACACATAATATTTTTGAGTAGTTAGGCTAAGACTTGATTTCTTTCATGGAATCTACCTAAATAAATCATGTAAAAGCCCCTAAATTATTTAGTCTATGACACAATGAATTTAATATTTTTAGTTAAATATGCTTTTTATTTTAAGTTGACGCTCAAAAATGTGTGAATTAGAGTGAATGGAAATATCCTGTTTATATTTGACTTTGAGTTATATTGAATAATTAAAAGACTGTATGCTGCTAGCACAGCACAGAATCAAATTTGTTACTGCACTGGCATTATAGCAAAGTTTTGCTCAATGAGCAAAGCAACATGCTTCAGAGTATCACAAGTGAATGCAGTTATTCACAACCTAACCATAAGCCCTACTCTTCTGCTCAATGGTAATGATCAAAACTTCAACAAAATAGAAACTCTTTCAAATGTCAAACATAACTGAACATTAAATATTAACAGATGTTTCCCTTTACTCAAAAACATAAAATAACACTTAATTGAGCTAATTCTCTTAAAATAAATAGATAGCCTTTTCCCTTCATTTTATTAGCTTAATCGGTTACTCAATTCAAGCCTCAAAATTGTGTGTTTCCTTAAAAAGATTAGGAAAATGTATCTCTTGATTTTATTAGTGAAATGTTCTCAATATTTTCTATACAACACTGAATCACAATTTTCTTAATGAAATATATAGGCCTACAATATTTTTTAATTATCACCTTAATTTTTTTTAATGAAAATTACAAGACCCATGATTAATTTTGTACAGTGTAGTATACAGTATACAGTGTCTACTTAGAGTTATGCAGTATCCATTTCTGAACAGTCAATGATATCCGAAACGTTTTGTGTGTACAAACCCAAGGAAACAGGTTTCAGACATGTCTTCCAAGGCACCATAATGTAGTTTCTAATGATCTAGAAAAAATTCAGTTGAGCTTTAGTGATGATGATCCAAATATTTTTATTTATTTTTTAACAACTGTCAAACGACTGCCAAACCAAATGCACAGGATTGTGACATCATAGGCAGTGAAAGATGTATGTTTTCAGATTGCTCACCACTTTTCACTGCCTGTGAAGGGCATGTTTCAGCTTTCAGACATAGTTAAGGACTCATAGAACATTTAATATGATAAAAACCTTTACACATCCATCCATCCATCCATCCACCCATCCACCCATCCATCCCATACATACATACTTACATGGTCTAATTGGAAAATAAGACACAGGTCAGGACAGTCAGGTCAACAAAAATCACATTGACAACAGGAAACCTCAAGATACTACTCCATTAAAACTCACAAAGATCAACTCTAAGACACACTCATTCCTTCTGTGCCTCTCTTTAATTTACATGTATGTGTATAATTATGCTAAATTCTAAACATTTGTGTAAATGTTACCTTTTGGCAAACCCTTTGGCGCAAACCCTTTCAAAATTATTTGTTCTTTGTTTTTACTATCTTGGCTCGCTAATTGCCATTTTTCCAGAAGCTTGGCACCAGGCTCTTGCCCTTTTAGTGTCAGAGTACAGCTGAAGTGGCAGCATCCTAAACAGGACACAGAGAGACGAGAGGTGAGGGAGGGGAGACCATGGTTATCAGCACCAACAGATGGGTAGTCCCTGCATTCATTGTTAGGAGATGGAGACCCTTTTCAGACTGAGGCAGTCACATGGGTGGTGCCAGGGGCAAGAAAAGGAAAAAAGAGAGTTATGAGCCCTTGCAATCTCATATCATTATGCTGCTGCTTGTGTATGATGCACTGTGAAAGTGAGAACTCGTAATCCTTTTTTTTGTGGAGCGGAAGTATGATGGACATGAATCGCAAAATGGGCTTATTTTTACTAAAGAAACTGAAAAAAAAGTACATTGACTTTATACAGGGATTTCTTTTAAAACCATTCTGTTGGCACGCATATGAAATTGTGTTAGTCGCCAATTTGTGCAATTATCAAATCACAAAGGCTACGATTTTATTATATAATTATGTCTGATGTGCTGCATGTTTCAGAGTGAAGCACGACACTGGATGATGAGCTCGTGTACAAAAGAATACAATCAACAAAAAACTATTTTCAACAAATTAGAAACTTTAAGTGCTTTAAGGGTTTTATATCAGTATTGTAATTTTACTGTTGTTCTGTAAAATAAACTATAATAGTAGTAGTAGTAGTAGTAGTAACTTTAAACTTTAAATAAAGATTTGATGCCACTAACTTTCCAAACCTAATTAGTTAACTTAAATGCTTAAATCAGTTAATGCTCTAACTATCAAACTACCATGAATGAACAACAATTTTTAAATGCTGAAAAAATACAGAATTGTATTAATCTGGGTTACTTTTAAAGTTGTATTTAAATGAACATTTATTAATCATGAATTAACAATGAGCAGTGATTTATTTAAAACTAATATTACCCTAGATTAATTAATTATGTAAAAAAAAAATGTCATTGTTCATGGTCATGATAGCTAATGCATTCTAAGTTAACTTAATTAAGTTTGGCAGGTTATTGGCAACTTTTTTTTTTATGACAAGAATGTCAGGTTAGCGGCATCATATGTTTAAATGACAGAAACAGAACTTTTATATGCAATGTTAAAATGACTGTAAATACACTGAGAAATACAGATCACAGCTTTATAGCCAGCCAGCAGCTGTTTACAGAAGCAAATATCCAGGCTTTGACTCTGCGTCATGCTCCAGTCCTGTCATGATGTTCTATTTCATCATCACATAATTCTATAATAATCTTTAGTAACTCTGTATATCTCTGTGGGTCAGTCTCCATTAGAGTTCGGATTTGGGTGTTGTAGTGTAAAGGTTTATGATACTAATGCATTAACTAATGTTAACAAATTAAACCTTAAAGGGCACCTATTATGCCCCTTTTCACAAGATGTAAAATAAGTCTCTGATGTCCCCAGAGTGTGTATGTTAAGTTTTAGCTCAAAATACCCAACCGATAATTTTTTACAGCATGTTTCAATAATCATTTTTTCGGGCTCAATCAAAGGCACCGTTTTAGTGTGTATCCCTTTAAATGCAAATTAACTGCTGCTGCCGGCCCAGGGGGCGGAGCCTCACGGGCTCGCACTAAGAGCTAGGACAATCTCATCTGATAATATCAAAACAGAAACTCTCAGTAATGGTGTTCATTTCGACTCGAAGTCGGACAATAATGCCCACAGAGCCAGAGAATATATGCTGTATGAGATAGAACAGGAATAGTTTAGTTTAATTACGGTTATTTGTCATCTGCTTTTATCCACTATTAATACAAGCCTGCTGTAGCAGACCCCGTCCGAATGATGACCAAAATATACTGATGAGTTCAGTGAAGTTCATTGTACCTCACACAAAAGATGAAGTCTTAGTTTTACTCCAGAAAATCACTGTAAGAGCCGAATAAACACAGTATATAAGTGCGCATTAAAGTCTTATACATAAACTCTCTCTCTCTCCCTTTCATTATCATGGAACATACACAGCGAAATACACCAAACACTCGTTAGAACTAACAGTAAACAAATATTTACACACCTTTTCAGTGGGTGCTTAATCAACTGGTAAACTGTATATCCACGACTGGATGAGCTGTCATAAAGTGCGCGCTCTCACTTTCATTTCTGCCGTGATCAGTAACGTTAGTCCTGTCGCTCCGGAGACTGTAAGCTGAATCACGAACAGTACAGATCCATCCTAAATGAAGACTAAGTTCATTCTTACATCCAGCAACAAAACACCTCAATCGCTTAGGAGACATTCTTGTCTACAGTTGCTCCAGCGTGGAAACAATGGCGGACTCTGTGTCCAGCTCACTCAGGGCGGGTCTATGTTCAAACTGCAGTGTCAATCAACAGTCGTGGGAGGGGCCTGTGCAAAGTGATGTCACATTGCCCCGAATCTGAGAACAGCTCGTTCTGAGACAGTGCTTATGATTTATGGGGATTTAAAAAAAAAGCACTTGGTGGATTTTTATCATTATAGGGTGGTTGTGTACACACACTGCCAACACACATTTATGTTCAAACACCATGTAAAAGTGAATTTTGCATAATAGGTGCCCTTTAATGTAAAGTGTTATCTAATCAGATTAGAGCTTGCCAAATTGAGAATGTGCACTCCATTTTCATCAAATGGTCAGTGAACAGACTGTGGGTCCTGTGGGCAGACTAAACTCTGCATAGGTTCAAGGTCAGTTTTGATATTAAAGCTAATTTGTAATGCATTTGAGAAGCTGCTCAATGGACTTTTTCTCGACAAGGACAAGGTGCTTCCCATATGTATGTCTGTCATGTGCACATCAAGTCTCCCATGCCTAGTAACCTAGCAACAACTTGACACTTGTCTCTGAGCAAAAACAAGTGACGGTCAAAAAAAAAAAAAAAACCTGCCTGTGACGGGTATGAACGTCTCCATGCAGAGCCTTTCAGAGTACACTGCGGACAGCTGGGACAGCTGCTTCTCTCTTATCTCATCAGAGTGAATGAAGCGGACGGTGAGAATGCAGAGAGCGATAGCATCACGGACCGGATTTACTGTATGCTTCTGGTTTCTGTATGAATAAAGACAACAAATGGACAATGCAGGCAGAGAAGGCAGAGAATGAGAACGAGAGCCACTGAAAGATGAGATAGAGAGACAGACAGGAGACGTGGCTCTAAGGACATTTTGTGAATGCATAGAGAGAGGCTGACAGATGAAAAACTGCTCTCCATCATCCTGCTCTCTGTTATTAATCATCATGTTTGCTCAGAAATGACATGCCAGTCTTGATACACCACTTGCTGTTTGTTTATTGCGTGTTGCCATGGCGCCTGGTTAATCACACTTAGCAGCACAGCACAGCACAATATTGTTAATCACCACTGAACAGGCATGTGTGTGTGCGGGTCACTGGTCAGGCCACTCTCGACTTAGGAACGGAGAGAAAGTTCTTTCTAATGTCCTGTTTCAACCCAGGCTCATTGGAAATATGTGCCTGTGACGACATTTCTTCAGAATGATATTAGCATGCACAGTTTTAACTGAAACAGATAAACATGAATCTGGCAATGTTTCATTATGTTGTTTGGACACATTGTGGCAGTTCGGAAATCAAATGATTGAAAATCAGTGAGTGGCACTAAAAGGTTAATGCTCTATTGCAGTGGTTGCCAAACTTTTTAGAGTGGCGTTCCTTCTGGGGCATTTACTGTAACATCCTTCTACGTACCCCCTCTGAATCTGTAGTGAATCGTATGTGTGTTTTGCAAAAATGAAAGTAGAGGCACATTTTTCCAATGAGCCTAGGCTGCCTGTTTTCATTTAATTATATGTGGTTCTTGCTAAGTACTGTACAGATTTATTGTCTGGCTTTTAATGCACTCCAATCTTCCACACGTGATTGATCATAGACTCTGTCTATTTGTCTGTCTTGCTTTAAATGTCCCTGTAGCTCAAACAGTAGAACATGGCACAAGCATCAGTAAGGTCATGGATTCAATACCAAGGGAATTTCAGGGTTGATGAAATCTGTGCTCATTTTATTGCCCGGATCTATTCATTTATTAAAAAATACATTTAAAATGCAAATGCACACAATGACTTAAATGCACTTTTTCTACGAGGAATTGACCTCGTATGAATGAACAAGTTTGGTTTCAGGTTGAAAAGTGTCATATGGTAACCCCCAACTCCACCATTGCGCACCACACCAAATTTCTATTTTATTTTGTTTCATTTCAATTAATTTCATTTCATTTTATTGACCCAATATTATTTCTTGGTAGTACCAGGGCTGTTATCACAATAGTCAATGATCACAAATGGCCAAATATTCCCCCCATTTGTGACTCTAACTGTTGTTGTTGAATCCCTAAACTTCCAATGTTCCAAAGTAAACATAAAATAAACATTTTTTTTTTTTTTTTCATTGTATCTTTGCATCCCAAATATTCGCAAAATGGAGAAAGTCATGAGACAATTGAAATTCGCCAGATTATTGTTCCTTTTTTTTTTAACAGTGAAATGTTCAGTCTTTGAATATAGCAACAATTTTTTATGTATGGCTAGCCATTAACATGCAGTTAGTGGTCTGATGTGGTCGAGAATGCAGGGATTTACTTAATTCATTCAAAGCAAAAATGGTATTTGTTCTGGTTTCAGAGTTCAGTAGCATCAAAATCAGATTGTACAAGTAAACATCGCTGCTGATTTTGTTTTTTTCAGAGACCGATGCAGCTGTAACCTAAACATTTTAATTGTGTACAGTGTTTAACATATTTAAATATAGGCTTTAATTGTGTTCCTTAAGTTAACTTATTCTCACACAACATTTGAAGAGATACCTTTTGTTTCCTTGGATGTAAACCTACCTACAGATTCTGTCAATTGTGCTCAACTTATATGGAACATTCCTCTACAGCTCCAGTACACAGTTGCTTTTCTAAAGGAGGACAGGATGAACAGTTAGTACTCAACCAGTTCTCTAATGGGATCAGGCTGCAAAACCCTTTTTACTTCTCATTGGAGTCTTGAGTGAGAGTAGACAAAAGAGAGGACATATAGACAAGTTGTAGTGCATTCCGTCTCTGATGTCTCTACATCATTCATGTCTTTTTTACCAAGAAAAACAAAACAACAAAAAAACAAGTTAGAAAGTAAGTGAAGGGAGAATGATCAGAGACGATAAGGGATGAACAATGAGAGTGTGAGGGTAAAGGATGATGAAAAAGAGAATTGTAAATCTCAGTGAAAGAATTGTCACTCTTACAAGTGGTTGCAAAGACAAAAACAATTACAGACAGCAGATGAGGAGAAGAGACAAGCCAAATGCCCAGAGTAAAACCTTCTGAAATGAAAGAAAGAAATCTTGGAACAACAACACAGAAAGTTAGTCATTCAGTCAGCTTTAAAGTTTCATCATACTCTGAGGGGAGACAGACAATTGACAGTGAAGGAGAGAGGGGGAGAGAGGGAGAGTTAAGTCTTGAAAACTGAAAAATCATGAATGTGTTTTTTTTATATTTTTTATATAGATGATATATTTAGTAAGGTTAAAAAGCAGAACATAATTGTAAATAATGTTCTATATTTTTAAATCAGCCTATACAGACCATTTATTTTTATTTTACCACAACCACATTAAACCACAGTATAAAATTCGATACATTACGTTTCAATACATTTAAGCCAATTACTGTCTATACGAGGAACATTCTGTCAGTTTGTGCTTTTCCTGGGACTCCACCAGTAGAGCTACAGGCAAACCGCAATAGGTATACAACAAAATACTTTTATAATAGTTACACAATATTAAAAATGTTTCATTATCTACGCACCCTCAGGCTGCTCCTTTCAGTGTAACTCGTGCTCTGTTTTGCACGTCTTTTGAAGTCTTACAATAGCTTTGTGTAAGAAACAGACTTTATTAGTTGTTATTAACCCTTTGTCTCACTATGTCACAACTAGTGATCATTTCACCTGGAAATTACAGTTACAATTTGTACCTGCTGCAGTAATGTTTTATAAAAACATACACAGTCACTCTTTTCCCTTTAGACCAGGCATCACAATCCTAAATGAATGAAAAGTATATGGTATGCGACAAAAAGCAGCAACAAAAACTGCAAACTTAACCCTTAAATTCATGAATGTTTCGCCAATCATTATTACATATTTAGGTCTTTAGCGACCCTGAATATATATATAATATGGATGGATCTCTTAACTGCCGCAATGGTACAACTGTCCTGATATTTTAATAACAATTACAAACCAATAAAGCATATTTTCTTATTTTCTTACTGACCCCAAAAATCTTAGTGACCCCAAACTTTTGAATGGCAGTGTATATATAGTTTATATGTATTCATGTGGCTGACACTTTTTTCCAAAGTGACTTACAGTACATTGCATTTGAGGTATACAGTTTATGAGTTGGGGAAACAAGCCCATGATCTTGGTGTTGCCTGCCCCGTGATAATGTACTCAAAAACATGTTTGTAAGTTTTTACTGTGCCATATGCACTTCCTAATTTGTAACGGTTCTTTGATGACACTATCTGTGATGTTTTTCATGTGTTGGTCCAATCTGCGCTCACGTTGAGCATTATGTTGAAACCCTGCCACGAGTCATTATAAAAAGGCCTTATGGAAAAAAATTGAGGTGAGTTGTGGTGTTAAACATAATTGGAGAAAAAGGAGCAGGACATACATGAGTGATGAAGGAAGTGAATGAGGAAACAAGACAGAAAAGACAGATAGGATGCAATGATGAGGTCACGCAGGGTATGCGGCGCGTCTCGCACAACGAGTGATCAGTCCACGAGGTTGGATCAAAGGTTTCTCTCCTCGTTAAAAAAGCCCCAGCTGACAAAGGCACGTTAATTATTCAATGGAATCAAAAGCGGTGGCCATGAATGCCACTGATTTGCCTGCTGTGTTAAAATGCAGAGTCCAATTTATTATAGTCAGGACACTCGTATTAGAAAAACACCAACACAGACTCACGTAATTAAGTATGCCTTTACACTGTACACAGTAGAGCACTTGAGTGTAGTTATAGGCCAAAGGGCCTAGTGTGAGTTACAGCTTAATCTTCTATACATGGGGTGATTAACTGTGTTTGGTGGCTTGGGAAATGTAGGGGATATCGGAGGACAAGAGAGAAAAAGAGAGGCTTGTGTAACTACATACAGTGTTTTTTAATCACTTATTGCACGGATGTGCACTGTAATATTGGTGGCTGTGTAACCATAGCTTTTGAAAACCTGATCGCAGATAAAATTAACATTCTAGGGAAAGTGTATAGAAACTGGAGCAGAATGCCAAACATTACAGCTTTTCACTTGTCGTTGTTTATAATAGGGGGGAGGGAAAGACTTTTTGCTTTAACGTTTGTGAGTATTTTGTTGTATTTATCTTAAACTTTGAAACAATTTTATCATATTTGCTGCAAATTAACACTTTTTTTTTAAATCTACAACTCCTCCCTCCACTGTAAAATCTTCAATTTTAAGAATTTTATTCAAAATTAGACAAATAATTGAAAAAAGTATAATGTATTCTGAATTACCTGAATGCAAAAACAATTTTAATCAAGATAATCTCAAAATCTTAAATATTTGTACACAAAGATAACAGAATACGGTTGTCAGTACTGCATTTGAGTGCTTAATATACACAGTTCTGTTATTTATTGGAGTGACAACCACATTCTATAACCGAACACACACAAATGTTCAGGACTCACAACTGCATTTTTGCAGAACCTCTGCTATGTGAACAGAACCGCACTGGACAACTAGTTGTCGGTCACATTATACAGTGATACACATTATACATGTCTTGTATGTATTGCAGGTTTTTATACTGTATGTGGTTTTGGTATCTTTGTTTAGATCACTGTCTTCCGCTAGACCTGCTTCAGTCAGTTTTGTGGTCTGCACGTGATTCAAATGCTCAGCTCTAATTCAGATATAAAAGCTGCTGTCTGGTAATAATTATCTGACAGATGTACACATGCATCAACTTGGACTTTTGTCGTTTTAAATGTGATAAGACTTTACAGTGTTTTTTTACAATGCCATCTTTGATATTGATGTAGTCAATCGCTTTTCCTTACACTTTACTCACAGGAGCTACATTGTCTTTACTCCCATTGGTAGGGGCCACTTTGCATCATTGCTTTTTCTTCATAAAGTGACTATTTCTCAACCGTCTCATCATTGGACACACCCACATCACAGTCGCTGTCACTCATGTTGCTGGAAATGGCCAACTCTCATGGACAATGAAAGACTTCCGGTTGCTTTGTCACTTCAAATCCCTGCCTGTGTGGATGTCCCTTAATAAAGTCTTTTGAAAGTAGGTAGGGCGGTGGAAGAGGAGAGAGAGAGAGAGAGAAGGGAAAGTAAAAGGATGGCAAAGATGAGGTGAAAAGGATAATACGAAGGATTTAGGAGGATAAAAAATGTACCTGAAGAGGCGGGGGAGAAAAGGTTGAAGTTGAAAATGGAGCAGGAGGGCAAGAGCAAGCTATCAGTAGTAGAGAGATGTAATGAATTTCTAAAAAGAAGAGAGAGACCCTTGACTTCATCCCTCTCTTCCTCTCTCACTCTGTCATGTATTTTTAACTGCTTGGGGGCATTTGTAGCAGTGGTTCAACTTGTCAAGCCTGTAAAGTACTTAAACTTTGACTGTATAGAATGGAAGAGACAGAGGAGGAACAAGAGAAAAGAGGGAGAGAAGAGGAGGTTATGGTAATAGAGATGCTCGCATGGAGTGAGAGATAAAGGAAGGCTGGGGTGGGAGAGGAAGGATGGAGGGAGTAGCGGAGGTGTAGTGACCTAGTTTAGAAACAGAGGGATGGTGTGTTTAATGGGAGAAAGACGGAGAGACGCAGGGAGGCGTGCTTTGGCAGGCTGCCATGTTGGATTGTCTGGTTTCCGTGGAGACAGAGCATGAGAAGAGCACACTCGTCCGAAGAGATGCGCACACGCTCGTCCTCAGGCTTACTCATATGCTCACACCTCGACTTTCTCTTGCTCTCTCTTGATCCAATTTATTCAAGAACTCCAACAGTCACGTTTAGTGAAATAAAGTACGCTTTGGTTGAGTCTCATTTACATAATGATAATCTAGGTAGATAAACTAGATAAAACAGTGAACAGTGCTTTTTTGTGTTCTTTTGTTGCTGTTGACAAAAATCTTTGAATATTACTGTTGAAATAACCTGATATTTAGCAACTGCAAAAGCTCTGAATGTAAATGTTCAAAAGTTGTGGCTCTGAGGGCCTCAAAACAGCAGTGTGAACATCCATGTACTAAAAAGTAACCACATGTGCAGGGCTTCATCTAAATGAGCCCATTCAGAAATGGTATCGAGCATCACCTTTTTCTAAATGTCACGTCTGTGCTGAGATCTTGGCTACAGTGGATAATGGTTATTCTTGGTTGGTACTTGAAGAAATGCATATATGGCCGCATGCTGGTGTGTTTTGGATCCAGAGTTTGCTCTTATGGCATAGTTTTTGTTTGTTTTTGTTTCATTTTAAATTTAAATAAAAAGATCATTGATCTGCACCTGAGTCATCCTCATCCTTTCCTGAAACCTGACACATATACAGTACTTGACCAATGTAGGTCTTTATACATTCAGGGCCCTATTTTAACGATCTGAAACGCAAGTATCAAGCGCGAAACGCAAGTAACTTTGTGGGCGGGTCTTGGGCGCTGTTGCTATTATACCGGCGGGATAAAATACTCTTGCGCCCGACGCAAATCTAAAATGGGTTGGTCTGAAGTAGCTTCATTATTCATAGGTGTGGTTTGGGCGTAACGTGAAATAAACCAATCAGAGCGCCATCTCACATTACCTTTAAGAGCAGGCGCGCTTGTTCCATGGCGGATTGCTATTATAACGGCGGATTTGCCAGGCGCACGCCAGGAGCAAAGTCGAGGAGACCGACGTTCTCATCAGGGCCGTAAAACACAGAGAAGTGACATTGGGGATGGGAGAAACCCACCCAAATTAGCTTCGGTTAAACAGGCGTATAATAATTTGGGTAAATGTGTAAGCTAGATTTATGCCTATTTTTTCACATCTTCATGGACACAACAATGATTTCCCTTGTGTGTTAATATTTTTCCTTGTAATAATGTATGGTTTTCTAAAAATGAGAACTGCTGCGTCTGTGTGTAGATGAGAGAAGCAAAGTGTATGCACGTTGTGCACACGCTACATTGATTATGGCCAAGCATGCGCCCTTAAAATAGCATATGAATAACATGCGCAACGCGCCACTGACTTTAGACTAGGTTTTTCCTGGTCAGTGGCGGAATTGTTTTCTAAACCTGTAAAATAGCATGAGGGAACGTTTGCGCCGGAACACGCCTCCTCTTTTCGCTGAACCGGGAGCGCAAGTTAATTTCCTAATTTACCGACGTGCATCTGTGGAGGGAAAAGACCGCTGTGCGCGGGTGCAAAATATGAATGATACATGCGTCGGTGTATAAAGTCAATTGCGCTGGGTGCAAGATAGGGCCCTCAATGTGTAGTTGGGTGATCGGGTGATTGGGTGATTGGGAGGGTGATCTAATTAGTGTTCAGTGTATTTACATTTTAAATATTTCATTCAGGATCTTGGAGATGCAACTTGCAATGCAATGTAATGTATAACTGTATGCTTTTAACGTACAGTTTAATCAAAATTCAGTCCATCTGGCCCACATGTTCCTCCCTGAATGATTGGAGGGTCTAAATACGGCCTTTAAAGTGGAATAAAAACACTAAATAAATAAATGATAGAAATCAATAACAATAGATATTAACGAATTGCAAATTCAGTTTTACAGTATTATTATTTATTTTTTTTATTTTTTTACTTAAAACTTCACAATTGACAGGGAAGTATTGAATTTGAGTTACCAATATAATCTCATGGCAATTTGTAAAAAAAAAAAAATTGGCGAATTAATGGCGATTTTGTATGAATGTATGGTTATGTTCAGGGGTGGTGTTAGGGGTGGACCTATGAGCAACAAAAGTTAACACTGAATTTGTGCAGGGCTATATTTAATTCTCTCAGACTTTTTTAAACTCCAGTATCTTACAACCCCAAATCAGAAAAAGTTGGGACACTGTACAAATTGTGAATAAAAAACAGAAAACAATGATGTGGAAGTTTCACATTTCAATATTTTATTCAAAATACAACATAGATGACATATCAAATGTTTAAACTGAGAAAATGTATAATTTTTTAAGGAAAATGACATTTTAAATTTCATGGCATCAACACATCTCAAAAAAGTTGGGACAAGGCCATGTTTACCACTGTGTGGCATCCCCTCTTCTTTTTATAACAGTCTGCAAACGTCTGGGGACTGAGGAGACAAGTTGCTCAAGTTTAGGAATAGGAATGTTGTCCCATTCTTGTCTAATACAGGCTTCTAGTTGCTCAACTGTCTTAGGTCTTTTTTGTTGCATCTTCCTCTTTATGATGCACCAAATGTTTTCTATGGGTGAAAGATCTGGACTGCAGGCTGGCCATTTCAGTACCCGGATCCTTCTTTTACGCAGCCATGATATTGTAATTGATGCAGTATATAGTCTGGCATTGTCATGTTGGAAAATGCAAGGTCTTCCCTGAAAGAGACGACGTCTGGATGGGAGCATATGTTGTTCTAGAACTTGGATATACCTTTCAGCATTGATGGTGCCTTTCCAGATGTGTAAGCTGCCCATGCCACACGCACTCATGCAACCCCATACCATCAGAGATGCAGGCTTCTGAACTGAGCGCTGATAACAACTTGGGTTGTCCTTGTCCTCTTTAGTCTGGATGACATGAAGTTTTCAGTTTTCCAAAAAGAACTTCAAATTTTGATTCGTCTGACCACAGAACAGTTTTCCACTTTGCCACAGTCCATTTTTAATGAGCCTTGGCCCAGAGAAAACGCCTGCGCTTCTAGATCCTGTTTAGATATGGCTTCTTTTTTGACCTATAGAGTTTTAGCTGGCAACGGCGAATGGCACGGTGGATTGTGTTCACCGACAATGTTTTCTGGAAGTATTCCTGAGCCCATGTTGTGGTTTCCATTACAGTAGCATTCCTGTATGTGATGCAGTGCCGTCTAAGGGCCCGAAGATCACTGGCATCCAGTATGGTTTTCCGGCCGTGACCCTTACGCACAGAGACTGTTCCAGATTCTCTGAATCTTTGGATGATATTATGCACTGTAGATGATGATAACTTCAAACTTTTCTCTGAGAAACTCCTTTCTGATATTGCTCCACTATTTTTCGCCGCAGCATTGGGGGAATTGGTGATCCTCTGCCCATCTTGACTTCTGAGAGACACTGCCACTCTGAGAGGCTCTTTTTATACCCAATTATGTTGCCAATTGACCTAATAAGTTGCAAATTGGTCCTCCAGCTGTTCCTTATATGTACATTTAACTTTTCCGGCCTCTTATTGCTACCTGTCCCAACTTTTTTGAAATGTGTAGCTCTCATGAAATCCAAAATGAGCCAATATTTGGCATGACATTTCAAAATGTCTCACTTTCAACATTTGATATGTTATCTATATTCTATTGTGGATAAAATATAAGTTTATGCGATTTGTAAATTATTCCATTCCTTTTTTACTCACAAGTTTTTTACTTGGGGTTGTAATTATTATTATTTTTTTCATAAGTTAAAGGTTATTTAAACTAAACTTATTTCAACGGGGTAAGTTAATTTTGTATTGGGTGGTGCTGTGTGGACATAAAAGCTTAATTATTAGTGTATATGTCACAATCATGTCTTCCAGATTACATTGTCACTGCACTTTCCATGGTCAAGGCTGTTTAATCTGGTTCAACTAGCTTCAGCAAATAGCAGGGGTGTGTCCAAAATTGTATACATGTGGGTGGCAAAAGGGGGAGCAAGAGCAGAATTAGGGGTGGCAACGCCTACTGTAAGTAAAGCATAAGCACGCAAGTACATTTTTTCATTGCAGTTGTATTGTCCGTACTAACAATAAGCTCGACAGCAGAAGTTCAGGAAATAGAGAGATTAAAATTTGACAAACACTGCCCCAGTGAATATTATTTGACTCATTCTGACCATTTATTTGAATGCTTACCTAGTTCTGGCATGAAACTATAGATGGCGCAGGCTAATAGGTCCTTAACTCATTTGGTAGTGATCACATCATCATCTACATAGCGCAGCTGATTGGTTGCTGTTGCATCAGCCGCCAATGATCTGCGGCTCAACATCAAACAAATACCGGTAGTTTGCTCTTAGCAGTCTGCAGCACGCTTCAGAAAGCATCTATAAATCCACATCCAAGATAAGTGCAAACTCTTTTACTCCGTATCTTTGTGCATATCACATGGTTTGCTTATTAATTCCTAAATGAGCAATCCTAACAGTTAATCTAAGCGCTATGTTCAGTCTTGTGGAGTGATTCACTAAGCTGCAGCGTTTACGCAATTGTGTTAATGCTGCAGCAATCGGCCTATTGTATGTAATTGCTGTGAATATACTGTACGCCGTCTAAGCTATGTATACAAGAAAAGGTTAAAGGTACACTCTGTGCCAGAGCATACCCTTGTCTTTCTTTATCGCCTCAACAGCTTCCCTTATCAATAAGAGTGTACGGTTATGTTATGATACTTTAAATTATTTAATTATGAATATGATACTTGCTCAGGTGGTTGCTGGGGCTTTATCTCTATTAGATTCCAACATATATCTATTGTGAATGACAACACATATTGCGCATTTCTAGAGCTAAGCTGGTCGGCAGGGTAGCCCAGGCACACATAGTCATTGGCCACTAGTGTTAAGCCAGTCGGCAAGGTAGCCCAGGCACACATAGATATTAAAACATGTGGTCTCATGGCTCTTAAAGGGGGGTAAATTATATGTCTTGGAGGTAGATCTGCTTGTTAGGGGGAGGGGGGCTTTTTTGTCCTATCTTGTTCTGTCTGTCATATGTACCGATATATCTTCCATGCAGCAGCTTGTTTTCTCACTCAGCAGCATGTGTATATATGGTTGTATTGTCTATTTCTTCCATTAACCTATGCAACTGTGCAGGGTACAAGTGCTTTACAAATGTATGGCAATAGTCTCTTTCAGCTGTTGCACAACTGTGCTCCACACTCAACATATAGAGTGGCTGGGAAAAGCTGTGCAACTGTGCAGCTTTATTTGGCATTGGCTAAATAATTAGAATGTAGTAATTTAGTTGTCCATATAAATGCAACCAGCATTGACAGCTCCGTTAAATAGCACAAAGCACTGTACTTTGCTGTATAAAAAATACTTTGCTTTTTATGCATTTTAATCAGCAATTTATGTCATAAAATCAGGAGTCTGATTTTTGTTTTATGGTCAGAATCTATCTGTCACATTTTGAGTTGGTTTGTTCTCGTTTAGAGTTTATTTTTGATCTGTTCATGTCTGTGTTTCTAGGTTGGTTTTCAGTTTGTTTATTAGCTCAGTCCTCTCACTTTCACAGCCTTTTTGTCACCATGGCCACTGATTGGTTTAGTTCTGTTCAGGTGTATTTAGTTAATTAGCCCCTCTTGTTTGCTGTCTATTTAAGCCCTGTGTTTCTTTTAGTTCTTTGTCAGTTCTAGGTCATGTTATGTTGGTTGTTCTGTTTATGGTCCTGTTATTCCCGAGTGTTTTGTGAAGATTTGAGTTTGTTCTTGAAAATGAAAGTTAAAGCTGCTGCACTTAGATCCTGTTTCAACTCTGCTGCAACCAATGTGTGACACTATCATAAAAAAAAAAAAAAACATTAGGCCTACATTTAATAAAAATGCATAGCCTAATTAAAAATTATTTTATGTAAACAGTTTATTATGTGTAATGTATCTGAGACTACAGTAAATGTGGTGTCCGTCAACATTTTCCGCGTTTCCTGTGTTGACGTCGCCATTGTCGTAGTAGACATAGATTTAAAAATGTTAAATTAATACACATATAAAATGTTTAGATTACAACTGCATATGTCTGGAAAAAATGCAGTTTTTGCAAAAAATGTACCAAAATGAAAAATATTTAGTTTTTAATCCCTGTGTTTGACAGATTCCCCAACTCCCCATACCTCGTGTTTCCGGTCTTCTCCACCCCCACTCCCCATCTCGTACTAGAATTAGGGCGCCCACTCCAACAAGGTTAATTGACCCACACTGTGACATGATATCATTGTTGTGACATGCAAATGAGCAATAAAAAAAAAAGAACCATTTTACTTTTTTTGAGCCCCATAGCAGGGTGCACATGCTGTCCATGCCTAAATACACCACTAAATTTGCAAACTGTTACTTTACGGTCAATTTTGGAGTGGATACTGGGGTGGCAGAGCTCATTTTGGTGGCCACACTACTGTAAGGAGCCTTATAGCTGTGTAATGTAGAGAGTTTGTTCAATTCAAATGGGTCAAGGGACTCTGTATCTCCTAATGGCCAGTCCATCTCTGAGGACCATTATATTTCCTTTTTTTTGTTTTTCAGAAACTTAAAATCACAATATAACAGAAGTAAGGACAGATTATTTTTTTTTCTCCATATGTGACATACATTAGTACGGAGCCCCTGAAGGGACATTTGCAAAAATAAAAAATATACAGACTTTCGCATGCTCACGAGAAACTTCTCCAATCATTTAGTCTGCTTAAAGCCGCCCCTGTTTTAAAAATTCCTGCAAGCTCTTATTCAGATCTTCCCTACATTTTTACAAATTCTTTTTCAATAATTAGTTTCACTCAAATGTACGGAGCCCCAGACCTTTGCAAAAATAAAAAATCTAAGACTTTCGTGTGCGCATGAGAAACTTTTGCGTGAGCACGAGAAAACTATCGCGTGCTCACGCGTTACAATTTCCGGTTTGCGTTATAGTGTCATTACCACAAATGTGGGAATAGGGATGAGATGAGAGTGTGCTTGGAGCATGCCTCCAGAGATTTGTCTTATTATAGGGAGATGAGAGGGTGTCTCTTACCATCGGAGAAAGCGTTCTGCTTACATGGATCACACGAGGCACCTCAGCCTATATGTAATGGCAGTGATGTCAGTGCACGCAGTTCAAAGTTTTATGACAGTCAGTTTCTTGTGGAATATTAGCGTGTTGGTCTTGTGAATAAATGTTCTATATCTGGTGTTAAATCGCTAGTAAAGGTACAGTAGGACTGCATTGTTTGTGGACTGTGCTTTACTGTAGGAAAAAAAGCATGAATATCTCTATTAGCTGCAAAGTACTAGTCATTGCAGGCCGCAAAAAACTACATTTAAGATTACACTAAAAACGTAATAGTAATTTAATACATATTTAATTCATGACAAAGCGTTATATCATCATCATTAAGCACACAGCAGTTGACACAACACTTCATGTTTTATTTTAATTAAACAACATACAAATATTTATAATTAAATTCATGTTAAATTCATGTCTTTATTCATTAAAATGCATAATATCAGCGTCATATGCATACATCAGTTACAACTGAAGTCTTGTCATAACTGGTAAAACCTGAAAGTCAAAGAAAGAAAACATCTGTATTTTATACTTTCTTTAGACCATATACAATAGCACTCAATATTACTATTAAATACTATGGTAATGTCACAAATGGATCCTACCTGTCGCGACATTCCCTTCTTTGCATTCTCTCATAAAATAACCTTTTTATCATAGTAAAATCTACATAGCCTATCATTCCCAACAAAAGTATTTTTTAGCACAAAACGTGTTGAAGATCAGTGGACAGGCAGTCGATTCATTAAATAAGCTATCCTCACAAAAACGATTCTGTGAAGCCTCTTCTCCATCTCCATTGATATCCATTAAAAAAAGAAAGACTCTGGTCTCCTTTCCTTTTTTTGGCTGAAGGTTGCAGGCTTGTCTTCTAGTGGCTTTTATGCATCCAACTGTATCCATACACTCTCATCTCATCCTTTTTCCCACATTTGTAGTAATGACACTATAATGCAAACTGGAAATGGTAACGCATGAGCAGCCGATAGTTTTCTCGTGAGCACGCGAAAGTCTGTATATTTTTTATTTTTGCAAAGGTCCCTTCTGGGGCTCCGTACATTTGAGTGAAACTAATTATTGAAAAAGAAGTTGTAAAAATGTAGGGAAGATCTGAATAAGAGATTGCAGGGATTTTTAAAACAGGGGCGGGTTTAAGCAGACTAAATGATTGGAGAAGTCCAGCATACATCACTAGAGAGAAGTCTGTCATTTTCACCGGAAGGTTGATTTATTAGATTTTGATTAAAAAGCACATGCTCAAAAAAAAAAAAAGACACATTTAGATCAAAAACACACATAGAAAATAGATGGTGAATTTCCATTTCATTTTAATTACATTTCGTGTTATTCATTTCCAAACACATTTATTCAGCTCCATTTAACTGGTTTTTCATGTAAGTGCCTTCATTACCAAAGCAGCCAATTCTACAGTTTTATTTAGTGCAGTGTTGTTATTCAGTTGTAGAATTTGGTTCCGGTGAAGCTTGAGTGATTCACACGCACACATAACGGCTCGTGCCCATGCTCGCAAAAATCACACATATGATTGCAGAATTACTTCCTGGAGGCTGAGAGGTTTCAGACATGCATGATTAGATCCCCGAGGTGCCCATCTGCATGACCGTGTAAATTACACCGCCTATTTTCCAATTGCTTCCAAAGTGTGCGTGTACATGTTTGCATCATAATTTTGCGATATCTCTCTCTACCATATTCATCTTTTTTCACCTGTCTGTGCAAGCTTGAGAGCAACTTTGATATAATGTATCTATTTAACAGTACTCGTTTCCATATTGAATGCAATTGAAGGCCTTAGAGAGAGATTACCGTATCGATGATGCAATTGAAGATCAAGTCAATTTTCCCCTCTCTTCAAGAGCCACTTACAAGTAGCATTTTCTGGCAAACACAGCATGCATTATATGGTATTTGAAACCATACAAGAAATAGAGCAGTAATTCCTCTCTAAATATTCTCTGAAACTAGATGTTTTTCTTTCTTTCTCATTTTCTTGTTGTTATATTGGAATAATCCATGATGGCGGTCTTTCAGAGTCCCCTGTGGTGCACGATTACAGTACATTCTGAAGGAAAGGAAGAGAGCAGGAGTGCTTAAGTGAATCATTAGCCAGCACCATTAGAGTGAGTTGAGAGCCTCTTTTTTATGCATGTGACCCTAATTAAAGGAGCGGATGGGAGTATATGTAATATTTTTTCAAAGATCCTTCCTCCCCCCATTAGTACTGTTTTCTCCTATTAGCTCGTCAAGACACACGCACACACTTTAGATGGTTTTAGTTAAATGCCAAATGTAATGATCTATTTTCTTTTTCTCTTTCTTTCTTTTGTTTTGTTTCCTTTTTTTGTGAGTTTTAATCTTCTGGAAGTTGCACTCTTTTTTGTGTTTCACACAGTGTTGCCGCTGGACCCCTGATATGTTTGTTCCGATGTTGGTCTTCATTAATTTTCTGCTTTAAAACAGCAGAACTTTCCAAACTTGATCGGATGATCCCATATCTTGCCGCTACTCTCGTATCCTTCTGATTTCAGGTGATTCTAGATAAAGCTTATAGATAAAGAAACATTATCACTCATCTCAGGAATTGCACCACAACAAAAGTCAGTTTCAAGAAAAGTCAGTTCACACAGCGGCCATATATGCAATGCCTCAGCAGCTATTTCAGTCATGCAATACCAACCCCTTCTTACTTAAATGGGGAAATACTGAACTCTCAAAAACTACTGCCCAAAATCATATTTGAATAACATATTTAAGCAATATCAACAATAAAATATGACATCGACTTTTCTATCCACCTTTTTCCTATGCCTCATGAGGCTTTGCACGATTTATGGGAGTAACTTTAGTTAAACTGTAGAAAGCATGAACACAATAATGAGCATTTTTAAAAACTGGGTACAATGAGATGGCATTATTCTACTCACCCTTCAACCTCCGAATGTTAAAAGTGTTCTATGAACACAATAATGAGCATTTTTGTACTCACCTTTCACCCTTCAACCCCCAAACGTTAAAAGTGTAAAAGCATTAACAAATTACTACAACAGACCGTGAATAGCTCCCAAAGCTAGATTATTTCTGCAGCAACATTATGATCATGTTAAATATCACTATATTTTGTATATATTCTGTAACATATGTTGCCCATTAACTCAAACATAGTAATAGTATTTGATTTGCATCATTTTCATTATTGTATTTATACTACAACTATAAATTAGGCATAATTACATGCAACTAACCCTAAACCAAACCCTAATCCTACACTCACCCTAGTACATGTAGTCAATTACTATTACTCAGTACTTAAATGTATAATTACACTGTAACAGGAACTCATTAAAATAAAGTGTAGCCACCTGTTTTAGAAACATTCCAGTAAATGCTGCAAATAGGGATTAGAAGTGAAAAGCATTTGAAGGCATCCATGTGAAAACAAACCTGAAAAGAGACGTGAGGATTTGGGGAGATTCTTAGTATTCCATTGAATTATTTAAGGGATATAGTATACTGTGTGTTGCCTTTTCTCATACTGTTACAGCGGAATACAAAGGAAAAAAGAAAATAATGCAGGAGGAAAATAATTCATCGACTGAAACTAGCTCTTGCCATATATATTCTTGTTATACCTTGTCACATTAAGGGGATGTTTACACGACATCGTTTACAACTAAAACCAAAACTTTTTATGCGTATTGGCCGTTTATTGACAACGGCGTTTTGGGTGCCTGAAAAAAATGCACGGTTTTGAAACCGGTCTCAGTGTAAACAACACACACGCAAATATCTGAAAGTGATGACGTCATGCACATGCGCATTATTAAAATACCAAGTGTTATGTTATTCTTCTGGCATCTGAAAATAGAATTGTACAGCTCATTCAGTCAAACTGACAGATAAGGACTATTTGTAGCGCAACTTTATGATTTGAAATGATTTGTTTGAGTGGAACTTCCCCAAACCGGAAGTGCCCCCCTTAATCTAAAACGCAGTAGGCTCGTCAAGAAAAAGGCGGACAAATATGGTTTCTTATGCTCAAATAGCATTGAAAAAAAGTGTATATTTCAGGTTGGTCCAGCCAATGCGCAAGTGCAATTCCAAGCGTGTTTCAGGAAGCTGACTGTTTCTATAGATGACCAGAACTTCTAGTGGCAGCTGCAGAGACACAGTGACTTTACCGATTGCCGATTGGCTCTTTTATTTAAAAGGAGGGATTTTGCGCGTTGTACATTCTCCCTATTAAAATTAACATGAGTGAACCATCTAAGTATATATAAAGTCTATAAACTTTAATAAAGTCGTAATCCTTCAGGGTTCCCTTAATCAAATGGTTTTATGGATTTCCACTTCTGCAGAGAAAAACACTATTAAAACTTTCTGGGGGAAAAAAACGTCTTTTCGATCTTGTCCTAGCCCTTTCCACCCACCATGGACGCTACATCTTAACTTACAAATAACTTGGGAACTGTTTGATTAAGGAAGTTGAAATTTGGCGATCATTTTCTTTGACATATACATATATTATTAATGAGCTAAATCACAAATCAGCTAAAATGCCTGACAATAGCAAATCAAATTTAAATTATGCAACCTATCAATGGATCATCATCATTTACCTTTAGTAGACGCTTTATCTCAAAAGTCACTTGCAAATGACGAACATCATGAGCAATTTGTCCTAAGTGTCAGCAATATTCATAATACACAATGCCAAGTTAAAAATATAAACTAGATTGGTAAACAAAGGTAGAGCAGAGGTGAAATGCAGAAAAAGAGAAAGATATCATTTTTTAAATAAATAACACTTGTAGTTAAATCTTCAAATTTGGTTCATGAGTTTCTACAAGAGGACATAAAACCATAATTTGTGTGAATTGACTGAACTGTAATATTTGTTCCTATCTCAGTAAACATTATGGACTAGAATTTAAAGTACCATGAATTATCTGATCTGAATCGAGTCAACAAGGTTTTACTGGTTTGAATTTTTCCCTCTCCTTTTTATATAAATATTTTTCTGGAAAACTTTAATGTCTTTACCTCCTCTTAGACCTTTTTTTTTTCTCTATATGTCTGACCCCTGTAAAAAAGAACAATACCAGAATAATCCGAAATGCACATGGACACAATCTGAGGACACAAATCATAAATTTCCAGGGACACTGTAGGACACTATCATTTGAGAAAATCCATAAAACTCCGCAACTGTGATGAAGGAAATTGGCATTTATCACCACAGCACCTGTATTCACAACATCCACAGTATCTATTCTTTAAAATGACTATTGTGGTAATCTTGTCCCCTTTTCCATTCTGCATGGATCCTGATGACTGCTGTTTATGGATATAGTTTTTTAATTGAAATTGCTTGGACAAGCTTTTCTATTAATTTGTATGTGTATAGGCACAATTGTATCAGTATCATACTTTGGCTAATTTGCAGGTTATGCAAAGGTAGAGTTTCTCTGCCAACACACTGAGAGAGAAATAACTGCTAATTAGACATTTAACATTTCATCCAAGTGTGTGTACTGGGGTTAGAAAGAAAATCAAGGCTAATATTCAGAAACTAGATTTTTATATTTGAGTGGAACATGTCCATGCAAAACATTATGTTGTGTTCCATCTATGGTGTTTTCTAGCATGGCACTATGAGGTTGCTATGTTCCTGAGAGCTGCTGGGTGGTTACTTACTAGCCAAAATAATGAAAGAGCCCCTAACCCTAAATATGAATATTGTAATATAGGAAGTACTAAATATATGTGCCTTAGCAACCACAACTAAATATACAGTATTTTTATTGTGTATGTATTTGAAATAATTTGTATTATCAATGGTGTTCTTTAAAATTTTCAGAAATTAAAATGTTTGGCAACTGTGCCTGTACCTGTTTGTATGTGTGTTGGTGCTTTGTGAAAATGTAATTGCCATTAAACCAGTAGCAGACTGCCAGAAAATTAGATTTGGCATCCTCCGAGGACAAAGACAGGAGAAAAGATTCAACAGAAAAGGAATGACAGAAATTTTTAATGATGTGGAGGATTGTGGATTGTGATGTGGAGGGGTGGAAGGGGAGTAAAGAAAGAAAGAGAGGTGAAAATTGCTGGGTCGCTGTAATGTAATAATGAATGTAACTGGCTCCATGTGACTCATGTGAAAGGTACGATTCTTTATGATGGTCCGTTTTCCAGCTCTCACTGAGCTGCTTTTGATTATAAAGGAACTGACTCTTGAGAAGCGGCTCCTGTGGATTTTAGACATCGCTAATTGGCTTAAGGGTATCAGGGTACCTGAATCTTGGGTGATCAATACAGTCCAATCATTAAGCCTTTATGATATCCTGATTAAGGTGTGATTGGAAATAGACCCTCTGCTTGTCTGCTCTCCTGTATTGATTTTTTTTTTTTTTTTTGGTTTCTAGTGTTTGGCAGTTTGTGTAGAAAACTCTTATAAGAGAATATTTGAGCATAACACATAAAGGCAAAACAGGTATTGAAAGGTATTTACTTCAGCGTATTATGCCATGAATGCTGGTTTCTCGAGACATCAGCATGTTAACTCCTTCTGTGGTGTCTAGCTGTTTTGCTGTGTAAGATAATTTTGTAATTTTAGTGATTCTAACAGGTCAATAATCAGGTTCATTTGAACAACAGGCTTATTTCCATAGCAATGGAGTATGAAATCTATACAGTAATAAGAACACTGGAATTTGGTCAACATTTGAAAACCTTTGGTGATTTTAGGGGATTATTAATCTTCAGAGTTTTACAAGTCCTCAAAAAGTACCTAGGCTTGAGTTTGTCCACTTAACAGCACATCCGCAAAACATTTCAGAAACGCGAGATCAAGAAACTAACTGGAAATTAAAATAATAACAGGCCTTATTCATTCCATTTATAAACATTTCGTTTCATATAAACTGCCTATGCCTAACTGTGCGTTCACACCGGACGCGAATAGCGCGTCAAATTCAAAAAGGGATCATGTGTCAAATTCGCGCCTGCCGCGTCTAGTGATACGCTTGACCACTTTGTATCAATTTGCGCGTCAAGAGCGAAATTGACGCGCGTAAAAACAAAAGTTTGAAGCGAAATTTCGTCCGGTGTGAACGCACCATTAAAGGCTATGCGTGTGATGTGATAATGAGAACATATTTGCCTCTGCCCTTTTCTCTTCAGAGAACCTGTTGCTATCCACCGAACCAATGTTGTGGTTCTAACGGCACTGAACTTGAATGTCACGGCCGAACACCACTAGGCTTTTTTAGTAATCACACAATAACTTGACAATTTAATTAAAATGTTACATCAATATAGGCCTACATATTCTTTTTACTTTTTTTTAATGTGAATTTCCTGGTAAAATGAAGATAAAAAAATATTATTTTATATTTAATTTTGCCTTTCCACGGACCACCTGCAGTACCCTCACGGACCACTAGTGGTCCGCGGACCACAGTTTGGGAATCGCTGGTTTAGACATTATTACTATTATAAGAATACGGAACATTTCACACAGATTTCACTCAAGCCATCTTTTGAATTGAGAACATACGATCGTACTGATAGGAAGCACGACACACTTTCATTCAAGCATCTAATAGTTATAACAATTACATGAATTATATGGGATCTAAGCATATTAGACACACACATATATTGTAGACACAAAATAGAATCATGTAGTATGATGTTTGATTATAAGTCCATCGAGAATTGTTCTGGGATGATTTTATCTATTGTTTTAGGTAAAATCTCAGTTCTCTGGTTTGAAGTGATTTCAAAACTCTGGGTCATTCAGAGGTCCTTAAGGAGACTGGGGTCTGTTTTGTGTCTGTGTGGAGTCCAGCAGCTTCTCTGCTGTTATCTTGATCGAGCACCGAGCTTTTGCCATCTCTGAACCAATCAGTCTTTGGAACCAATCTAACATTGACACGTTCTTCCTTTAGTTGGGCTCATCTCTTTGAAGCTTGCATGGCCATAAAGTTCTTAGCTGGGGGTTTTCGTTGGTTATCGGAGACTGGCTGGAGCCTTCTTTTATGGCTCTGGGGTTGGTGATTTGGTGTCTGGAATGTTGAGTTCTGTGTGGAATTATGTTTGAACAAATCACCTGGAAGATTCATTTGTATTTGATTTGCACTCAATCCTACAGCTGAATACAAATCTTCCATAATTAAAATAAAACAGCAAATTTACTCACACTTTATGAGTGTGATATTAGCATGTTTAGATGTATTTTTGACTAAACATTTTGTTCAAATTGAGTTATTGAATTACTGAAATTGCGTTTTGCAGACTGTGAAATATAGGTTTGCTTTGACTATGCCTTTTATTCAGAGAAAAAAAGGTGTGATAATGGATGTCAAATCAATAAAAATGTAATAAAATACCCTTTAAAGCTATTTTGTTCTCATATTCAGTATTGGCATAGTTGGCCCATCTTGGCCACCTTTCTTAAGAGTTTACCGACGACTAGGGCTGAACGATATTCTGTTTTAACATCGACATCGCGATGTGCGAATGAGCGATAGTCACATCGCCGGAACATGCGATGTGAAGGGTAACGTTAGTAGTACCCATAAGAGAACGGTAGCACACAGTAAACACGAGTTTGTTGTATGGCTTTTTGCTGGGGTGACATACACGTTCTGCGTGCCTGCACAGTGATTGGTTCGCTGTGCCGCAGCTCACCGCGCTCACAGCCAACATTCAAAAATGCGCGACGAAGAGGATTCGCCGCAAAAAAAAGTCAAAATCAGCTATTTGGGACTAGCCTATTTCGTCTACAAAAAGGAGGATGTTGACCAAAAAGAGGTAGGCTACTTTGCTGGAGTGTTATAAAGTTGTGGATGGTTGTCTTTTTTAAACATTCGTTTATTTTTCGTGTTCGCATTTATGAGGAAAAAACAATGTTACGTGACATTACGGACGCGACCGTTATGAAAGCGGCACTAAAAGACTGCTTTAAAACTTTCACAGAGACCTCAAACAGAAAGCACAAAGCCTTTCTTTAAAACGAATTTCGTTTTGTATTAATTGTATCTTAATTTTAATCAGTATTTCATTATCCAATTTCCTGGATTTAATAATGATTAATAATAATTAAATATAGCAGCCAGCGCCTGAACCGGAGATTAAGCTATCATCCATGAACCGAAACTCAGCGTAAAAGGTAGCCTACTCGCCTCACACACCTAAAAAAAAAAGATAAAAAAAAAGAAATATATCTATTATCTACAGAAATCTCTACTTTTAAACAGAACCATTAAAAAAATATATAGCTATATTTAATCTGTATGAAAAGTGCATTTCTCCCGATCACTGCTGCGAAGATCGCGAGTCAGTATATTGTCAACTTCATCTTTACAGAAAACACTTGTTTATTAATAAACAATTAAAATGTCTCATTGTAATATTTTACATATTATGAATCATTACTTTTGCTGGGTCTAGGTGGCGTTTACATGAACGCGTCACTGAATCAGCACAGAAAACATAATTTTTCAGGTCCTAGAACCCGAAGAACGTTAGGTCCTGTGTAGAACGTTCACCGAATTCTGAGAGAAATATGTTTCTGGAATAAAATATTAAGTGGCCTTTTTGTTACTTGTAATGAAGCTTGCTTATTAGTGAAATTATTAATAACATGGAATGGTAATTATTGACTTTAGCCTGGAATGATGGCTCGCAATATCGCGATATATATCGTTGGGGGAAAAATATCGCAATGTAATTTTTTTCCAATATCGTGCAGCCCTACCGACGACCATAATTAAAAGTAGGGTAGACAATTTTGGAGAGGCTAACAATAGCAAGTTAGCTTTAAAAGCATGAGATCCCACCCTCCCTTCAGAACTTCTCAAAAGCCACAGCTCCTCCAAAAGACATAAACACGCACAGCCAGAGTAGAGTCTGCAAAGCATCACGATATGAGAGGCGGCGTTAAATTACCTCATGTCTCCAAAGCACATAACATTACAATAATAATGAATGTAAACAACTTACAGATTGCTGACCACCTGACTGCTCCAGATCATTTTGGCGTTGATAGTGTTGACATAGAAACTCATAAATCTGAGTCTGAGGACATGAACAGCTCCGGGTTGAACTTACGGGTTGCCATCTCGAAATTATGGTTATTCCATGTTGTGAAAGCAGAATAATCTCATTATTTTGGTTCAGGGAGAACTGTAATAGATGACTGCTCTTTCATTCTTTCATTTTGTTTATAGGCCCCTTACATGACACTCAAGGTCACCTTACAAATCTTCCTAAAAACATCAATATTACAACAACAGAAATAATATACATTAAACTATAATATACATTAAGATACTAAGGTATATAAGGTAAATAACATACTTTTATTCAAAATTTCAGCAATCATAAATAAGCCTGTTTAAATAAATGAGTTTTAAGACAAGATTTAAAAGTGTGAAGACTGTAGTGTTACAGATGTCCTGTGGAAGCATAACTAAAAGCCCTGGACCCCATACTTCTCAAACGAATATGCGGTTGGGCTAAAAAGATTGATGAAGAGGATCTTAGGTTACGTGCAGGAGTATAGATTTGAAGAAGATTAGAGATCCGAAGGAGCTAAATTATGAAGAGCCTTGTAGGTAAGAAGCAAGACTTCAATTCGAAATCAATTCGATATTTAACCGGAAGCCAATGCAAGTGGAAAAGAACAGGAGAAATTCTTCTAGAGAGATTTTGTGCCACTGAATTCTGGACCAGCTGCAGTTTATGTAAGGTTTTAGAAGGAAGACCAAAGAGATGAGAGTTACAATAATCTATATGTGACGTAACCAGGGCATGTACAAGAGTAGCAGTGCTGTGCAGTGCAGTAGTAGTTTGTTTCTCAAACGAAAATTGGTAGAATTAATTATATTATTAATGTAATTTTCAAAGGTTAAGGTGCTATCAGGAACGACACAGTATTCAGTTTGATTTAGTGTTCCTGTTCTGTTCGAGTGTTTTGCTGTTAGTTTGTTAATTGGTTCTGTTCTCCTATGTTTCTTGCCTATTTGTTTCCTTGGTTACTTGATTGAGTATTCTGTCCAGGTGTGTCTAGTAAATTATCTCATTAGCTCATTTGTTTGCCCTGTGTATTTAAGCCCTCTGTTTGATTCTTCAGTTGTCTGTTAATATTGCGTCTTGACAGTTGTCCTGTTAGTACCCTGAATTTTGTTAAAGTAAACTGAAGATTGCTGCAATTAAATCCTGTTTCAACTTGATTTTCAACCTCCTATGACAGTTTGTTTGCCTGGTAATACCAAACTCTGCTACTTCGCTTTGCTTCGTAGACAAGAGTCTGGCATGGCATAATTGAAAAGCGTTTTCTTTCTCGCGGGGAGGCGCTTGTCTGAAGTTTAAAATCATTGGTTCCCATAAGCCAATCACATAACGTTTGGTTATGGCGTGTGTTATGCGCATGCTCAGCCGCATCTAACTTCCACTGTAAATACATGGAGTATGATGCGAAAGCAAAACCATCGAGCGAAATACCGGAGTGAACATGGCTGTGAACGACTTTTGCAGATTATGTGAAGTAAATCTACGCATCCACGGTACAATCAGTGTCTACGTCACGGCTCTCAGCCCGCCCTCTGTTCGTTGATTGGCCGGCTGTTTTCAGGCCGGAGGAAAACGGAAAGCTATTACGCTGTCTCAGACTGAGTACAGAAGCGAAATGAAATTGAGCGGAAGTAAGAAGTCTGACGTAGTCAGGCTAACAGTTTGTACCTACTGAAACATATTTTGGGAATTTTTTTTTTAACCTGAATTATTTGTAAACCTGACAAAATCTCCCAAAACGTTCTTTGGGGGATGTCCTCATTTGTTTGGGGGATGTCCTCATTTGTTTGGGGGATGTCCTCATTTGTGTAAACCATGTAAAAATGTAGTTAAACTTTTTTTCTTTTTTTTTTTTTATGCTGAAAGTTTTATGTTAGAGTTAGGAGTTTATAACTAGCTTCATATAAAAACAATAGAAGTATATGTCCCCATTTAGACAGTTAAGTAAATGTGTGCGTTTCAACTACTGATGGGAAGTCAACTAGTTTCGGACAGTTCGTTTCAATGAACCGGTTAAAAAAAAAAAAAACGGTTCACCAGTTCTTTTACGTTCTCACATAATGACGTCAATTCTATCATCCCGGCGGATAAAAATACATTCAAATAAAGGCATTTGTAATCATAACTTCTTTTGAATTCATCGTAATTCAACATTTGTAAATCATCATCATAATCATCTTGGATAAGTTTCTTACATTTACGGTTTGCAAATGAACCCTGTAGCCCAGTGGTTCCCAATTCCAGTCCTCATGACCCACTGCTCTGCACATTTTGTATGTCTCCCTTATTTAACACACCTGAACCAGATCATCAGCTCATTAGGAGAGACTCCATGAACTGAACTGAGTGTGTCAGATAAGAGAGACCTACAAAATGTGCAGAGCAGTGGGTCACGAGGACTGGAATTGGGAACCACTGCTGTAGCCTACAGGTGATGTGCAAACGCAGATGGTCTACATGTCTTAAAGATCTAAAGGGAATAAACTGGTCTTCATCAATTTTATTGTATTTGTTATTAAATAAACGTACATTTCACTGAATTCGGCCCCTCATTTAAGTTCTCGGTTCACCCGTGCTCGAGTATCAGCACAGCATGCAGTTGGCCGAAAGAAAATTCGGTTCAGAGACGGTGCTATCACGCATGCGCAGTATCTCCAGCTCATCGGTTCTCCGTATCGAACATGTCCAAAAGAAACAGTTCTCAGGTCTGTACTGATGATTTCAGAACTGCTGAAACCTTACTATAGGCTACAGTCGACAAAACGTCGGAAAAGTCGATGCATGTCTCAAGTATGTTTAACGTTATGTTTTGATTAACACATTATAAACATTTACTTTGCACCCTTAAAACCTTGGCAAGAGTTTACGTCAAAGATTTATATCAACTTACTTAGAAATTAAATTAGCTGTTCCTGAAAATAATGTTGTAATATAATAATAAATGTTTAGTTTTACAATCCATTCATTGTGTTTCCAATCTTTAAAATAATACAGTGAAAAGACAGTAATTATGTGATGTTTTATTTTGTTACACTTATTGATGTTCAACAAAATACTTGCATTTCAGAAATTTCAAACATGCATTTCGTCCCTCTGAAAAAAGTGCACGCATGCTCAGCTCATCTGGTTCTCAGTATGTCGAACACGTCCGAAATAAACAGTTCTCGGTTCTGTACTGTTACTGGTGATCCGAGAACCGCTTTATCTGTACGTTCGGTAATACACGCATGCTCAGTATCAGCTGCTCGTGCTCATGAGTTCTCTCAGCACAACATGTCTCAGTTCAAAGAACTGTTGGATTTACTGGAGTAAAACATACTTATTTAGAGTCGGAGGGACTGTCAGTCCAAAAGTGAGTAACTTTAGTAACTTGTGGATCAGCGCTGACGCAAGACACGAACTGTTTAGAACGATTCTGTTTAGAAAGAACAGTTTGTTCACGAATCGGACATCACTTGTTTCAACCAAGACACCTGCGCTGGTGCTCTTCCAGACGTTCTCAGTGTTGAATAATTACACAGAACTGAGTGAAATAGTCCAATGACAAATTAGCTAACGGTGTTAAAAGAAATAAACATTAAGCAGAGTTTCTTAATCACTGGTGATCATTTTGACAGGTTTAGACATAATTGAATAGTTTCATACATTCAAGCTTATTTTAAAAGTGAACTTACTGCTTATTTTTCAACTAGTTTACAGTGTCAAAACAAGTGATACAAATAACTAACAAAAAATACAACTCAGACATGTCTGTTCAGCATTACATCAAGTCAAAGCAGCATTTTAATAACCAATCCTGGATTTTGTGACTTTTCTTTCTTTTTTTTTTATAGTTTTTGTTCACAAATGTTTGTCTGATAAGAGCACTTTATATGAGGAGAGAATGACCTCAGCAAGAACTGACATAGTTGGTTATGTAATGTGATTATGTTGTACTAATATGGGCCACAGCAGGCTGATTACTGTATAAATAATGCAGGCACACTGATTAAGAATGAAATTAAGAATGAAAACATTAAAGCTTTATTAAAATGTTTCTTTAATTGAAGCTGAGGCGGTTTATGTCCGAGTGTATGGTAAGGCCGTAGAGCCCATTTCACGATTGGCCAGACTCAATGACGACAACATAATACAGACTGAAACATGATACAAAGTAACATTAATCATGTAATATTAATGTTATTGTCACGGTGTGGTGCAGGCAGAAGGAGAATCAAAAGTTCCAATACAAACTTTTACTTAACAACATAATTCAAACAGGTACAGACAGGCAGAAGGTTCACACACTCAATAGGACGAAGATCGGATGATGAACGAGGCAAAACCCAGGGCTTAAATACATGGGGAAACAGATCAGGAAATCGAGACGCAGCTGACAAGACTACAAGTTAAACAGGTGTGACAGATGAACTAATGAGGGTTACCAAGGAAACAGATGAGTGGCGGGAAAACATAACAAAGAAAGACATGCAACTTATGAAAATACAAACAAACACTGACAGTACGTGACAGTCTCTTTCCAGTCCAATCCTGTGGTGTCTGGGAGGTCACTATGGTGTTGGAAAGTTGCCCCGATCCAAAACAGGGTCCTTAGGGTCTCGTCGTCCAGGGCGTTGGTGGCAGCAAGACACAAAGTTCTTTACAAAAGAAAAAAGGTTAGGGCTCTCCTGAGCCAGGACGATCATTCTTGCCCTATCTTCTGTAAGGATGGCTGACGCGAAACAGTCGTTTCTAGTCTAGATTATATGAAACATTAATCTAATGTAAAGACAACAAACACAATTTAGTGTATAAAAACAAAACAAAAATCACAGGACAGGTTTCACTTTTGGAGGCTGGCTCCATTTATTATCAAAACAAAAAGTAAATGACAGATTAGGTGGGTGCGGGTGAGGGTGAACCTCGCGCCGGGCTGTACAGCGCGGGCTCGTCAGGCAGCGACCACTCGAGGCCGAGGCTTATACGGCCTACGCTGTCCTCGTCAGCATCCTCACCGTTAGGTCCACCAAACCTAGCTCCTGTAGCAAATTGTGACGAGGACAGCGTAGGCCGTATAAGGCCTCGGCCTCGAGTGGTCGCTGCCTGACGAGCCCACGCTGTACAGCCCGGCGCGAGGTTCACCCTCACCCGCACCCACCTAATCTGTCATTTACTTTTTGTTTTGATAATAAATGGAGCCAGCCTCCAAAAGTGAAACCTGTCCTGTGATTTTTGTTTTGTTTTTATACACTAAATTGTGTTTGTTGTCTTTACATTAGATTAATGTTTCATATAATCTAGAATAGATATGGAATAAATAGCATTCAATACAAAATGAGTATCTCTCATATATTGAAATCGAGTTTTTATGTGAAAGATTTGCTTTGTTGTGCATTTTAGTCATATTACAAAATAATTTATTGAGGCCACACATAAAATAACATTATAAACTGTCACTTCACCACGTGACAGCAGCAAGCAGGCTCCTGATTGGTTAACGCGGCGCGAATTGACGCAGAAGTTCAGATTTTTCAACTCGGGCGGCAGACGCGAATTCGCGTCAAACGCGTGAATGCACAAATAGCACTAATAAAATCATTCGCGCATAACGCGCTAGACGCTCAATTCGCGCCATTCGCGCGAACTTGACGCGCGAATGAGGCGTATTCGCGTCTACCGCGCCGCGCTCTACGCCCCATTCGCGCCGCAGGAATTTTTTACGCGCATAACGCGTCTTTGCGTTGACTTAACATTGAAATCACTCGCGCCTGACGCGCTATTCGCGTTCGTTGTGAACGCACCATATTACGGTGCGTTTCCACTACAGCGGCAAAAGTCCGCTCAGTGCCGCTGGCAACGCTGTAACGTCTCCGCTTTGGGGTGTGTCTGTTCCGAGTGTGTTTAATATAAGTTTTTTCAACACACGGACAGTAATCATGATCAGCGATGCACGCGATTACATTTAGAAATAGACAAGCTTTGTTTCCAAATGCCCCAAGCAAAGATCCTTTCAATTTTATAAACTTTTATAAACCCAGCCAATATAATCACAATGAACACATCCAAAATAAAATCTTTAACATATATATAACAACTGCAAAGCGTCTAATTTGTAAACAAAATGATTTACGCACTAAATCCAGCATAAAATCCGGCACAATTTGCATATTTTTAAACTCTCAAAACAGACGTCACATCCCGAACCTCACAGCAATTGGCTGCCGACCGCGTTTTTCACTTGATATTTGCATAAAGTCGAGAACTGCCCAACCTTTTGACGCTCTCGGTCGCTCTCAACGCTTTCTCCGGTCCGCTGTCAATCCCAAAATGCACTGCGCGAGCGTGAAGCTCGACTTCCATAGGAATGAATTGAAAACGCTCGCTCCGCTCCGCTCGCAACGCGCCAGTGGAAACGCACCGTCAGTCTTCAATAAAGAAAGTAAACAGTGTGAGCATCACTTTAAGTGTCCAACTTGACGGCTCCATATCAACTCCTCCCACAACTGGAAGTGTCAAATCTCACTGATTAGTAAGGCAAGGAGTCAAACATGTGTCATATACTGTGGGTGTGGTTTAATGTAAGGGGAAACAAATCCTGCTCGCCACCAGACCTGGGGCCTGTTCTTAGTACGTCGCTAACTCAGTTAGCTGGATTTGATTGTTGGGGATTTGGCATGATCTTGGATTGTTTGGTTCTTCGACGCTCATCCTGGACTTGCTGTCATAGCAACAGGTGCGCAATCTTAAACCTGCTCGGGAGCAGGCTTATTTCATGTTATCAGGATTAGACTGCGGCTTTATAAGCGGAGCTGATACGGGAAGTCCAGCGCAGCGCGATAGTGCACTTTCTGAGATATATATTTTTTCTCGTGACTCGTGAGATTGTCGTTTACATTATTAATTTGTTGGAAACGCACATTTATTTTCGACTTGTCAGAGTCGGGCTTTAACTAGGCTACAGCACAAACTGTTTGCATTGCCCTAAGATTATTTGCGAGTGGCTCTTTCCTTTACACTATTGGAGATGTGGAGAACTTGATGGAAAGTGCTGTCTGTCGTGTCATTCGGAATTTACCTGGCGCTTTTAGGTTTAAAAAACAGTTTTAGGTTGATTTTTTTGGCATTTCCAAGCCACTTAAGACCCAATGTTGTAAAGCATTTTTTTTAAAGCCTTTTTTCTTTTTTTTTTCTTTTTTTTTAGGCTATCATAATTTTTTATGAAGATCATGCAATCATGACCATGCCGATTACAGTATATGTCACTCAGGCTTCACTAACGTGATTGGTAGACTATAGGCTATAGACTGCCATCAAGGCCTCAATGAAGGGGATTACTAAAGGGAAGATGTTAGTGTCTGTTGCACACCTGACAGGGCCTGTGACATTGTTGCATGTGCCATATTACACAACATTGCCAAAAAAACACACTTTTCATTAAATGTTTAATAAAATACAAATATGCTTAGTTCCTTGAGTTTTATTTCAGTTGTTCTTTGTAAAGAAAAGCCAGTGGTCAAGTGCCTGCAACAAGAGATATTAGACACATGCCTCATGCAACAAATAAAAAGGAAAAGTTGGCTCTACACTGCCCACCTGTAGGCCTATGTCTCCTCTGTCTGTGCAGACTTATATAACTTATATTGCAGCCATAAAGCATACAAGTATAAATTAAGTAAAGTTATTTATGCACTTGCAGGTAGGCTAGTTCCTCCATATGACAGTTATCTGAGAGGGTTTATTCACTGTCCAGTGCAATCGGGTTTTTTTTTTTAGGCTATCATACTTTTTTATGAAGATCATACAATCATGACCATGCCGATTACAGATATGTCACTCAGGCTTCACTAACGTGATTGGTACCATAGACTATAGGCTACCATAGACTGCCATCAAGGCCTCAATGAAGGGGATTATGTGAACAGAAAGGGGGTTCACAATGTAAATGTGCAGCCCAGTTACTATTGTGATTCTTAATATTCCAGATTAGTAATATTATATCAAATAAAAAAAAGGCAGTTGACTAAAATCTTCCATATCACAAATGTGAAAGCAAAATGGCCAGGATCTGTGCATGACTTAAGAATTTTCAGAGATTCAAATTTATGCACATTATTTGAAAGTGGTAAGGAAAGTTCCACAATTAAATATCAAGATCACTGTATTACATACACTTATGCTGATCCTAACAGAACTGCATTTTTTCATAGGTGATTATGACATATTCCTGCCTGCAGACAGGTGTTTTATGACCCCATTCCCTGACCCAAACCAGTTACAATGCAGCTCCAGGACAAGGGCACACCATGAAATGAACTTTGGCTAACTAAAGGGAAGATTTCAGTGTCTGAAAAGTCTGAGGATTGCACACCTGACAGGGCATGTGACATTGTTGCATGTGCCATATTACACAACATTGCCAAAAAAAAAACACTTTTCATTAAATGTTTAATAAAAGACAAATATGCTTAGTTCCTTGAGTTTTATTACAATTGTTCTTTGTAAAGAAAAGCCAGTGGTCAAGAGATATTAGACATGCCTCATGCAACAAATAAAAAGGAAAAGTTGGCTATACACTGCCCACCTGTAGGCCTATGTCTCCTCTGTCTGTGCAGACTCTTCTGTAGGCCTTTCTGTAGATGTGGAATCCTGCAACTTATATTGCAGTCATAAAGCATACAAGTATGAATTAAGTAAAGTTATTTATGCACTTGCAGGTAGGCTAGTTCCTTCATATGACAGTTATCTGAGAGGGTTTATTCACTGTCCAGTGCAATGGAAACAAATGGACATTACAAAGTCTTATACTTTCTTTCCTTAGTAGTGATAGTGAGGAGATGTTTGCTGGATGTGACAAAAAAAAATGTTGGCCTAAAAAACGCGTGACATCAAATTCGATGTGATTATTCGAATAAATGCAGCATATGCTCACCAGCCTAAGAGACTCCTTTCAAAATCTTAAAAAATCTTACCAACATCAAACTTTTGAATGGTAGTGTATTTTTCCTTTTAGATTGTATCTGCTAAAATTACATATATTATTAACAATATAGCAAAACAAGGCACCTGATGGAACCTGACATGCTTGTAGTGCTGAGCTCTGCTGTGTCAGAATTCTGTCATTTTTGTGACATTTACGTTACATATACTTGTTATTTATTTATTCATTGCCTAATGATGTCATATCAGCACAAAATTCTATAAATATAATGCGGTCATGCCCACTTATTAAAAAAAAAGTAGAATTCTAACTAAAATATGCTTAGTTATTAATGTATTTGCAAAAACGAGACATTGGAAGGTGTTGCTATTATTTCATTTCCGGCCTGACCTATTCAAAATGCTTTCCACAGTCCATGTGTCAACACTGTGCTCCGTAACTGTATTGTTTTACTTGGACTCATATCATCCCTCTTTCTCTCCCATCATTCAACAGGTGTTTCGCAGTGGAGAGGGTATGGGTATTCGTCTAGACAGTGCATCTGCGTTTCCGGGGGCCATCATCTCCCCTCACTATGACTCACTGCTGGTTAAAGTCATAGCCAGTGGCAAAGACCTCCCCTCCGCCGCAACCAAAATGCACAGAGCGTTAACCGAGTTCAGAGTTCGCGGTGTTAAGGTAGGTGCAATACTGATCCTTTAGGTGTTGAATAGCAGTCCTGAGAGTCGCATGCAAGGTTGGCTTGTTATCTTGGTACCTGATTTGTCATGTGGTAAATGCACAAACAAATGTTATTTTCATTGATGACCATTCAAAAGTAGTCGCGTCTGAATGGGAATGCTAACGAATAGCTTTCTCCAGGAATTGCAAGACCTCTTTGTAAGGTAGGGTTAAGGTAGGGTTGATGTATGTTGAAATGTTGTGAAAGAGATTTCACCTTTAACAAATGCTTTGTTTTATCTCATGAATTTTGTGTTGAATGCAATGATTTTATGTTTACCTGTATGTGTCAGCTGAGAACACATTTAGGCTTTAAGGCTCTCTGACTTCTAAAAACTTCTTTTGTATCAGATGAGGCCTTTGACAGTGTCGCTGTTTCAAAAATCCACAGAAGCTCAAGGGATCAGAGGTTCCTAAGACATGAAGGCACCTTTTTATAGAGATCTAACACAGTCTAAACCAACAGTAGTCAAGCGCATACAGATATTTCAGAGGGAAGGGATTTTTTTTAGAAAGACTGTTGACTAATAATCAGGCCTGGAGGACAGAAAATAGGGTACATTAAAGAGGTGTGTTTGTCCATGCCAAAAGCAAAAATATGTGTAAGGTCACAAGATCAAAGCCAATCGGAACATTTGAAAAGAAGGTTCTCTGCGCTTCTGTAATCCACAAACAATCCGGTGCAACCAGGGCAGGACAAAACAAACCAGACAAAAGGAATCGCCGGTGCAGCACAGATGTCTACTAATTAAAATATTTATTTAAGGTGCATAACAATAAATGACTAACGTTTCGACCAATCGGAACATATTTGAATTGTGATATGTGGAACAGGATTTGAGCGTCTTTAAGTTCCTCTCAGTATGTTGATATTATTTAAAACAAGGGCTTGGTGACTCAGATAATTTATTAGTCACTGTTGTTGTTGTTAGTATTGCAGTCATGCCTGTTTATTAAATGCCCCATAGCATTTTGCGTAATAGCCTAAACTCTCAGTCAGCTGTCATATTTCAGTGTCATGAATCTCTTGAAATGATCAAAATTAGCACACTATTACACGCACATCATAATGCCAGTTGTGCCCTCTTGGGACAGAGTTTTTACAATTGTATTGTTTATATACTGCTGATATTTAACATTCAAGCAGTTACTGAAGCACTTTTTATTTGTATTATTTTTATGTAGTTGACTCAGTAACTCTGTTCTTTCGGTGCCCAAAATGGCCATATTTCAGATTCCCGTAAGTCTCTTTTGTCATCATAACAATTTTACAGTAGTCATACCATAATAGCAGAGCAGAGCTAGTTTCACCAGATGATCAGACACCATCCAATTAGCCGGAATGAATTCTTCTGCCTGCAGTATTTCACCAGTTCATCTCGTCTAGCACTTGTTAGCTTTGTAGACAAGATGTCTGAACACCAGATCATACTGACCTGAAAAGTGTTGGAACAAGTAAAGTGTGTGCATGAAGAGGGGAGTAAATGGACATAAGGAGGAAGAGAGGAAGGGGTGGGGAGTGTACGAGGTGGCAGAACAGGCAAAAGAGCAATGCAGTGGGAGAGATGGTAACTGTAAATGACATGTGAGATGGTAGTGCCCATAGCAACTGTCACCAACAAGCATGTCTCTTTAAGAAGATGCTCTGTTTGCAGTGTTTTTCACATTTGGGAGAGAAAGAGAAAGACCTGTCGATGCCAAAGCTGAAAACCACCTCCACGCAATGCAGTGAGCCCAGAGCTTTAACTCAGGGCTCCAGACTGCGACCATTTTTCCTGCCGGTGCAACCAAATATTTATTTAGGTCGCGCTGGCGCGACGTTACCACAACGTTACCAAGCAGCGAGCGAATACAAACAAAATGAAAGCGGAACAAAAATGCGCTACTCATTTATGCTTCACGGACCGTTTATTAGTTCGGACCAATAATAGACAGCGCAGAGCCCCGAACTTGCCAGTCGCGGGCCGAGCTCGATCACGCGACACTGTTACTAGGAGATCCAGTGAAGAAATCCATTGAATTCGCATCAGAATTAATAACATCATCGCTGCGAGATCCAGTGAGAAACATTCCGATTCGGCGCAGAGTTCTCTGTTATAAACCATAGATATCAGATCAAACAGCGCTGACGTGAAAACCAGGAGAAACACTTATAGAAGGCTTTCAGTCCACAAATCAGCAACATTCACCATGGATTTAGCCTAATGTAGTAACTCTAACCATAACTACGTGGTTATACGCTACATATACAATAGTGTCAGGGTTCTGTCACGTCTGTCTGGTTTAATTCTTAGTTTGGTGACAGAGCTCTGACTTTCCCGGTTTGTCATGTTCTTGTGTTCTAGTCCTGTTTGTTGTGAGCGCATGGCTTGTCATGTGTTTCCTTGTTCCATGTGCTCTCCTGTCTATTGTCTTGCTCCTCCCATCTTGTTATCTGATTATTGATTAATTTGTCCCACCTGCCTTACTCGTTACCCTCCTTTGTTTGCTACCCTGTTTAGTCTCCCTGTGTTTGTAGTCCAGTGCTGGTTCGTTATTTCTATGTTTCCTCGTGTTCCTGCTAAAGACCTGTTTATCTTGTTTGCCTGCTTTTGGTTTTAATTTGTACCTGTATTTATTTTCTATCTTTATTAAAGTCCCTGTAAAGGCAATTCTACAAAAAAATTCTAAACACATTATAAGTGCTAGAAATGTATTGCTAAAACATGTTACAAAGACTGAGAACTGTGAAGTACTAAATTGTGGAGTTAGACCGTTTAACAGTTTTTCACCCTTGCTGTGAGCCGGATTTTTTGGGCGGGGCTAAAACGGGGGCTCGATGACGCACTGCGACCCCCTGAGCTTGATTGGGCCCCTACTTGATGACGCACGGAGTCACTAAGCCTATCGCTCAATCGCGAGTTACTATCAGACAGCCTACAGTTTGCTAGCTACTATGCCCATGGCTCTGGCTATGCCTTCGTCATGTAAATGCGTATTCCCTGGATGCAATCACTTAGAAAACAGATCGGTGTCCTTATTTAAATTTCCGAAAAATGATCATATCAAGAAGAGGTGGATTTATCTTGTGAAGAGCTAACGTTACCTTGATGGAGAGCTGATGATCACCACCACACCCGCCTCTGTAGAGATCAGGATAGTTTACTTTCGTTGGAGACAACTGGAATTCACTGATAATCCGCTGTTACTGGTGAATGGGGCCGAACCGACTATCTCCCGCTGTCCGCTTCGGCCTTCATCCTCCCGTCGCGCCGACATGCACGAGCTGTGCGCGAGTCATATTTCCCGCGAGTGGGCGTGGTTTCAGCGCAGCCAGCGGACACGCCCCCAGCGTTTGAGAGCTGAGACTACTGCTCATTTTTTCGAGATTTTGATAGCTTATTTTATTTACTTGGCGGCTTTTTTAATCATTGAAATTGGGCTGGGTGGCTAATAACACATTTTTCGGTGGTATGACAAACTCAGAACACATACTTAATTTTGACTTTACAGGGACTTTAAACATGCAACCTCTGCAATTGAGTCCTCGCTCTCCTTTTCCACAACCATATCGTGACAAATAGTCAAACGCTTACAAGTACTAAACATCTTTTTCCAGCACTTCAAAACTATAATATATATATATATATATTTATTTTATTTTTAATGTGATGACCAACACATTTTTTGTTCATCCTTTAAAGATTGTCCTAAAACTAAACATTTTAAGATGTAGGAAAAACTCTTATTTAAACACTTATTTAAAAATAAATAAAATTACCATTGTAAACAGTAGGATGCTTATTGGCTATTTTCACTCCCTAATATACATTTTTTCACTCATTTTGCTTTTTAATTAATATTAAGACATTGTGAATGATAATAAAGTTAATTTCATCTACACCCTAAATTAAGCTTAGTGCTTTATTGTCAGCCCCAGTGCTTCCAGATATTTTCTGTAGAACTCAGTGGCTCCGGTGCTGCTGCCCTTAAATGTTAGTCTGGAGCCCTGTGAACTTAAAATAAAACTGCACATTGTAATATCTGTACGTTAAGTCTATTTATTATTACATAATTTGTCAGTATTACAGTTATTTGGGGGGAAATTTGAATAATTGCATTGCAAGCTGATTTAAGGTGTGCCCCTAAATTTTCTGCTTGCGCCCGTAACATTTTCAGTCAGGGGCTACAGCGCTCCTAGTAAAAAAAAAGTTAGTCTGGAGCCCTGTAACTGCACACTGCTCAGAAAAATTAAATGCATATACTGTTGGTTATGTCGTCAGCATTAAGTAAGCTGAATGAATGACAATAGTATGCTAAATTTATTCAAATGTATTTGATGTTAGTTTGTGATATCTAAGGAACAGAGTACTCTATTGAATATTTATAGAATCTTTAGAATAATACTTTTGGACAAAGAGAATGAATCCGAGTTATAGATACAAGTTTTGCATTCCAAATAAAACCGTGACAAAGCAGTGCCTTGATACCAAAAGACTATGTAAACTATGTAACAAGCATACAGTAATAAAGTACTTACAAATCATCTTCAAACTTTTACTTTATAATTAAAACTATTTATGGTAACACTTTATAATAACTGCATGCTATTAATCATTAGTTAAGCATTACTAAACAGTTAATTCATCATTTATAAAGATTAGACATTAATAAGCAGTTTATTAATTAATTGTATTTTCATACTTTATTATTGATCAATTTATCATTTTTAAAATGAAGTATAGCATTATTTACAAACCAGTTACATTATTTACCATTATTTACAAACCAGGTGTTGTCATTGATTAATAAGATCACTTAGAAAGTGTAAGTAAATGTAGAAGATTCAGGTAGTTATAAAGCATCTAGTAGTGGTCAGTAAATGTGGTCAGGAGTAAATCTCCTTTGCAAATGCAAAACTAGTCTTCACTTTAGATGAGCTCACAAAAATAGTTTACGGACCACTACTAAATGCTTTATAACTACCTGAATTAACCATGAATTACAGTAGAAATACATGTTAATAAAGCATTTATTAACACACTGAGTAACTATTACTATATGTCTGAATAATAATATGTATTTAAACAGTTTATTAATCATTTACTTATACTTTCTAATTGATCTTATGAACCACTGACAACTCCTAAATAACCGGTTTGTAAATAATGCAATACTTCATTTAGAAATGATAAATTGATCATTAATAAAAGTATGAAAATACAATTATTAAACACATTATAGATATGCTTATAAATCAAGAACAAAGCATTTATAACTGTATTTATAAACTGCTTATTAATGTCTATTAATGCTTTATAAATGACAAATTAACTGTTTACTAATGCGTAACTAATGATTAATAGCGTGCAGTTATTATAAAGTGTTACCCAATTGGTAAAATGTAGTCTCCACATTATATTGTATATTACATATTAAAACACAAACCACATACATTTTGTTATATATTGTACCTAAAATCATCGTCATTGTGTATTTTTCTGTGCATGTGTTGCTGCTGCATGAATAGACATGCATGAATCCTGTAACATATCTAGCCAGGTGGAGCTGGGGGAGATTGAGGGTTTCAGAGCACTGCAGGACAAGCTTACAGCTAACATTGATCTAGACTATTTAAATGTTGAGCAAGCAATCTCATTGGCTACAGGATAAGCAAAGGCCAATCGGCTTATGCTATGCGGTAATGATGTGATTGATGCCAGATTGCATGTAAAGCTGATAAACAAATGATTAAAAATAAATAAATAAATGAATATATAAAATAGGCCGTGGTTACGCCCACCGAGTGGCAAAAAGACTGAGTGGCAGCATTGGTTTTCAGTGATCTAAAAATCCAGCGAAACTTGGATTTGCAGTTATCACTTTGTGTCAATATGTTGAATTTTGGGGTAAAATCATACCCATCATATTTATTGGATTGTTATATTTTGTGTTGACAACTCGTCAATTAAATACTGGAGAGAGAGAGAGAGAGGCATTAGCACAGGTAAGATCATTTTAATGAAGACGACTGTGTGTTGAGGTTCAGGATGAGATGCCGAACTTTGTTTCATTTGCGGCAGTTTGCACATCGGCTTGCTGAAGAGATGCTCAGCTACCTCTCTTCACTGATGCGTGCTGCAGTAGCGCTGTCATATCTGGGTACCGGGAGCTGTAATCAATCGCTCTCACATGTTTAGTTTTTACAATTTTAGGAGTAGTAAACATTTGTAGTTTTACATTTGTGGCTTCAACAACCAGATGCATTTTGTCCAGTTTCATCTGGAATGTGAAAAATGTCCTCTCTTTGGTCTTTTCATGATTGGATAGTTATATGATCAGAGAAAACACATGAAGTGACCAGGTACACATAAACGGTGTTTCCACGATGCATCACAGTCATTTCGATGTGTGTGGAATGTTTTAATGAGGACTCTATACAAAATATCTCAGAAATGTATACCATTGACTATGTACAGCCTGACAAGCTGTAAGATGTCAGTCAGTAACTTGTGTGCATGTGGTTCACCTTAATATTACAAGCTGTGTTACTATGAGGAATGATTACCTCAAAATGTAGATTTGTATGCAGGCAGGTACGAGGTACTTTATCTGAATGAAATACATACATATCTCTCACTTTTGCTCACGTGCCAGCGATTAACCCTTAGCGTGCCAGTTTTGGCATATATTTTTGACATAGGAACCCCTGGATTATATACAATTAAGGCAACACACTTCAATATAATTAGTCGTGTTAGGATGAAATATAACTTTGCACGATTATAAGGCCGTAGAGAGTAAGGGCTTTTTGTGTACGTGTGGTTTCAGTTAATTTTAAGAATACATTTTATTACAAATGTTTTGGTGAATCATGATTTGTTCTTAAAATCGTTCATACGCACATTTCACACACAAATGTGTGTGTACGCATGCTTGTGGATGAGACCCAGTGAATGAAGAACTCAATATTAGTTTATAGCCTATTAATGTATGAGACTAAAATGTATGAAGTATGGATAATCTACTAATTTGTAAGTAGATTGCAAATTATTGTTATTGTATACTTATACAGTGTTACCGGAGAATGTAACAGTATTGTAAGTGATTTCTGTGCCACTAAATGTTAAAGTCTGTTTCCACCAAATAAATAGATAAATGAAAAAATTGGGGGTGAATTAAAATTACGAGAAATACTCACAATTACAAACTAAATAACAATTACCTCAATGGCCAATCAGAGACATATACAGTGAGGTGTATGATACAGCTGCAAATAAGTATTTGAACACCTGTCTATCAGCTAGAATTCTGACCCTCAAAGACCTGTTAGTCTGCCTTTAAAATGTCCACCTCCACTCCATTTATTATCCTAAATTAGATGCACCTGTTTGAGGTCGTTAGCTGCATAAAGACACCTGTCCACCCCATACAATCAGTAAGAATCCAACTACTAACATGGCCAAGACCAAAGAGCTGTCCAAAGACACTAGAGACTAAATTGTACACCTCCACAAGGCTGGAAAGGGCTACGGGGAAATTGACAAGCAGCTTGGTGAAAAAAGATCCATTGTTGGAGCAATCATTAGAAAATGGAAGAAGCTAAACATGACTGTCAATCTCCCTTGGACTGGGGCTCCATGCAAGATCTCACCTCGTGGGGTCTCAATGATCCTAAGAAAGGTGAGAAAACAGCCCAGAACTACACGGGAGGAGCTGGTCAATGACCTGAAAAGAGCTGGGACCACCGTTTCCAAGGTTACTGTTGGTAATACACTAAGACGTCATGGTTTGAAATCATGCATGGCACGGAAGGTTCCCCTGCTTAAACCAGCGCATGTCAAGGCCCGTCTTAAGTTTGCCAATGACCATTTGGATGATCCAGAGGAGTCATGGGAGAAAGTCATGTGGTCAGATGAGACCAAAATAGAACTTTTTGGTCATAATTCCACTAAACGTGTTTGGAGGAAGAAGAATGATGAGTACCATCCCAAGAACACCATCCCTACTGTGAAGCATGGGGGTGGTAGCATCATGCTTTGGGGGTGTTTTTCTGCACATGGGACAGGGCGACTGCACTGTATTAAGGAGAGGATGACCGGGGCCATGTATTGCGAGATTTTGGGGAACAACCTCCTTCTCTCAGTTAGAGCATTGAAGATGGGTCGAGGCTGGGTCTTCCAACATGACAATGACCCGAAGCACACAGCCAGGATAACCAAGGAGTGGCTCTGTAAGAAGCATATCAAGGTTCTGGCGTGGCCTAGCCAGTCTCCAGACCTAAACCCAATAGAGAATATTTGGAGGGAGCTCAAACTCTGTGTTTCTCAGCGACAGCCAAGAAACCTGACTGATCTAGAGAAGATCTGTGTGGAGGAGTGGGCCAAAATCCCTCCTGCAGTGTGTGCAAACCTGGTGAAAAACTACAGGAAACGTTTGACCTCTGTAATTGAAAACAAAGGCTACTGTACCAAATATTAACATTGATTTTCTCAGGTGTTCAAATACTTATTTGCAGCTGTATCATACAAATAAATAGTTAAAAAATCATACATTGTGATTTTTTTTTAGATTATGTCTCTCACAGTGGACATGCACCTATGATGACAATTTCAGACCCCTCCATGATTTCTAAGTGGGAGAACTTGCAAAATAGCAGGGTGTTCAAATACTTATTTTCCTCACTGTATGTTGAGCGCGTCAACACAATGGCTAATCATAGGTGTTAAGAATCCGTTCAACAGTGCTCAAAATGCTAGAGGGAAATGCTGGTATCGTCACATTTTTAACTTGGTACTAAACTTTTGACAACTTAATACATACAAAATAGCACAATGATCCTTAACCCAACATTCACATGGTTCACACTCTTCAGGAAGTCAACCTACAAATGGCTTCATTATAGTTGTCTCTGCACATTACACTGGGATAGGAGAAAGTGTTTTAACACTGACAAAAGATACACTTCACCTTGAAAGCATGAACTTATTACATAATAAATCATCACATTTTGAGCAGAAATTCACTCTGCGTATGTGTCACATCTGATATGATCTGATCAACTGTGCCTTTAGGGTTTTCTGTACAAATGAAAGTTACTGAAGTCTTCTTTAGATGTACCCACAAAAAGTGCAAAATTGAAGAAAATGCTTCTTTTCTCTAGGAGAGGAGATATGGAGAGAGTGAAGATGGCAGTATGTGAAAGAAAGGGATATGCTGAAGTAGCAGTCTAAAATACTTGAAAAGGTTTCCTTGCTGAAAGCTTGTCTTTCTTGGTTTTGATGTGACTTATTTGTTTGCAGGGTTTTTTTTTTCTTTCTTTCTTTCTTTTTTTCATTTTTTTTTTCAAAGATGTTTTGGTTGAAACATGATTGCAAGGACAAGAAGATGAGCGCAGGAGAGAAAGAGGAATAACAAGATAAAGGAAAGTGAGGGGAAGTGTTTGGTAAAGTGGTTCTTTGAAGATAGGCCATCCAGGAAGCATTAAATCAAAGTCAAATTGTGCCAGATGTGCGGCACAAAGCCAGATGTGCCACACACCTTCTCCGTGTCTTTACTTTTTCATTCTCGTTCTATTCCTCCTGGCTTGTTTTCCATCTAACCATTTTTTCCGTTGCATCTAATAATCTCTTTTGTCCATTATCTCCCTTCACTGCTATCTGGAGACACTTTATGAACACACAAGTGAACTTTGGAGATAGAATAATATCAGACTGCAGTGTATAACAATAACACAGACTCATGGAAAGTTAGGCAGCTTTATCTGTGCTTGAAGTGCTTATCTGTGCTGAGAAAATGAACTGTAAAAAAACACTGACATGAAATAGATCAGTAGCATCACTTGAGCTAAAGGGCTAGTTTCCCCAGAAATGAAAATTCTGCCATCATTTCCCAGAGTATGTGAGCCAAGCGTAGCAACAGCAATTCTCTCTCTCTCTCTCTCTCTCTCTCTCTCTCTCTCTCTCTCTCTCTCTCTCTCTCTCTCTCTCTCTCTCACTCAAAGTGCTCTCTAATCGCTCCGTTCCAGCTCCACTCCAGGTTTTCCTCTTATCTCTCATATTTTATGCTCATGATGAAGCAGTATCGGAGCGATCTTTGAGCGAATGAGAACACCAACGCTCCGACTCTGCTCCGGGGCTAAATCATGGCCACTCTGGAGCGCTCACATGTTCTATCGTTTACTAACTTGTTCCAATCCCGTGTGAATTTCTTTCTTTTGTGGAACCCAAAAGGACAAATTTGTTTGTACTGTGCTTTTCAATGCAACAAAATCATGAATCCTCCAAAAAGGAACTAAAATGTATTATTATGTAATGTATAATCCATGGCTAGGTGTGCATGATGTTAATGCACCTACAGTAGCTGTGGTTTATCTGTATATACCATTGTCACTTCCCAGCAAGCAATTTTGCATTTAAAAGACGTCTAATAGCCGTCCAAACACAGCCCTGACATCTAGGCTGAAATTTAGAAATTTGGGCTGTCAGTGAAAATTTAATAGACATCTAACCATAGCCCAAGAATATACGCACAGGCTAGGCATCGGTACATGTCAAAGAAATGATACAAAACACCTTGTAATCACTGTTGACTTTGCTTATGTGGCGATGGAGGTGTTATAAAGGGTTAAAGACATTTTGTACTCTATTATACTGAATCCAAAGGGGATGACTACGCCACCCAGGATTAACTACCCGGGAAAGACCCAAGTGCCCACAGGTTAGATTTTTCATAAGATGACCCAGAGACGTGGATAAAAGGCATACATCTTTATTTAAACAGTCAATTCATTAAATTTTCTCATTCATTATAGCAATCATAAAAAGGATCAGCCACAACAAGAAACTAGTAGCATTATGAAATAAGTTTATCAAACACAAAAGAAAAAGACAAACAAACAAAGAGCTGGGGCTTACCAATAAGGAGGCAGGCAGGCTAGATTCCGGGCTTCAGTAATGCTTGTAATAATAGATACCCACACATGCTCCAAACCACACTTACACACTAAAGAAATTCACTGCAAATCCACACCGCTTTGGTGAGAAGAGAGCTATTGCCGCACAGGAACAGCCAGCCTGCCTTCTCCTGGCCCCCAGCTCCAACAAAAAGGAAAGAGAAAAAGCAAGATTAGGGAAATACAACATTCAACATAAAACAAAATAAACAAACCAATACAAAAGCAGAAACACTTTTCTTCCAACTGCAACAAAACCAAAACCACAGGTAACAAACAGACTTGTCACAACAAAACAAGGTCACGAAAGCTAGACAGATTTGTTGAATGCAAAGCAAAACTCTTAAAATGCAAAACAAAACTAATAAATGCAACAAAAAATATTAAATGCAAGTTATTGAATCCAACACAAGTTGTGGAATGCAAAGATTATAGAATACAACACAAAGCTAGTAAATGCAAAAAAAACCCGAAACAAAACAAATTAAAGCAAAACAGCAGTGTTGGAGCTGCAAGCCATGCTGTAGACCATGCTATAAGCCATGCAAAACGGGAAGCAACAGAAATGGCATGCTCACAGAGTGGTTTAACCACCTAAAACAAGTAGTTAAAGGGCACCTATTATGCAAAACTCACTTTTACATGGCGTTTGAACATAAATGTGTGTTGGCAGTGTGTGTACACAACCCACTAAGCAAAATGATGTCCTAAAGACGTATTTTCAACGTCTTTGTCACAAAAGCGTACGTTGAAAAGACGTCCACTGAGGAGTCAGAATGAAAGTTTTTGTGACGTATTTTTTTTATGCATTCTGCACGTCCGATATAGACGTTCATGGAACCTCCGTACAAGGTTAAAAACTAGTTCGAACGTGGTCATTGTGGGCATATTTTCAACATCATTTATGGTCTCATTTAGATATAATTTATTCTGTTTCTGGACCAAATAAACACTCTCAGGATGCATTGAATTAAAACTCATGTTTATTTCAATGTACAGTGCTATGCATAAGTTTAGACACCCATACTAAAGTTGACTAAAAAGAGGAATAAAAAATCATCTTTTGGAAACTGAACTTAATGCCTTAATTTAAAAAATTAGGAAAAATCCAACCTTTAAGGACACCAATTTTCTTTGTGAATGAATAATGTATCGTAAATAAATAAATGTTCTTCCTTAAAATACAGGGTGCATAAGTTTGGACACCCCTATGTTAAATTCCCATAGAGGCAGGCAGATTTTTATTTTTAAGTATTTTTTTATTTTTATTTTTTAGGATACTATGCATCCTGATAAAGTTCCCTTGGCCTTTGGAATTAAAATAGCCCCATATCATCACATAGCATTCACCATACCTAGAGATTGGCATGGTTTTATTTCAGTTAGCCTAATAGCTGGTTTGATTTGCATTGAGAGATGATCTTATGAAAAGTACCCCATGCCAATCTCTAGGTATGGTGAATGCTATGTGATGATGTGGGGCTATTTTAATTCCAAAGGCCAAGGGAACTTTATCAGGATGCATAGTATCCTAAAAAAAAAAAAAAAAAAAAAACTTAAAAATAAAAATCTGCCTGCCTCTATGGGAATTTAACATAGGGGTGTCCAAACTTATGCACCCTGTATTTTAAGGAAGAACATTTATTTATTTACGATACATTATTCATTCACAAAGAAAATTGGTGTCCTTAAAGGTTGGATTTTTCCTAATTTTTTAAATTAAGGCATTAAGTTCAATTTCCAAAAGATGATTTTTTATTCCTCTTTTTAGTCAACTTTAGCATGGGTGTCTAAACTTATGCATAGCACTGTAATTTCCATTTGCAATTCCAAAGCAACTCACAGACAGTTTGTGTTTGTCCAAAAATCATTAACATAAAGGAAACATCTGTAAATCACACATCTTTAAATCATGAGAGAAACCAGATCTGAAGGAAAGACTTTCTGGCTCACTTGTGCTGCCCTTAATCACAGACATAAAATACAGATACTTTGACTATTTCTGTCAGACATCTACAGAATATCTTAGTGAGAATTAACAGAGGTTTAGATGTTGATATTTGTTTCATTTGAAGTCATCATTGTGGTGATCGGTGTTTGCTTTAGTTGGGCTCTTGGTCCCCATTCTTCTTGCGTTAGCTTTTCTTTGGCTGCTGTAACTGTGTGGCAGAGGTAGCCAAGATAAAGCGAGATCAGCTGTTATCAGCTCCTTGTTGATGATGACAAAATCATCACAAAGCAAGCATCTAATGTTGTCAGATGCTTTGGCATTTATAGCCGCCCACCTTGTGGAACTGCAATATTGGCACCAATAGCATTTAAATGATCACTTATTTAGAGGTGGATAAAAAGGATGTGCACACGGTGTTTTGAGCAAGTGTAAAGTATCATGTAGTCACACACAGACATCAAGATTTTGTATATGATTCACAACAATGGTGACAATCACAAAAAAAAAAAAAAAAAGCTTCATGCTGCAATGCATGATGGGTAGCTTTCATAGTACAAAACTCATCCTTGATTCCCAAGCTTTTTTGTTTTGATTGTCACCGTTGTTGTGATTCATATCCAAAATCTTGATGCCTGTGTGTTACTACGTGATAGGTTGGCGGTTATAAATGCAAATATAAACACAAAACTTTTAACACAACATTAGATGTTCGTTTTGTGATGATTATGTCATCATCAACAAGGAGATGATAACACCTGATCTTACTTTTTCTTGGCTTTCTCTGCCACAACAATTGTGTTATACAAACACACAGTTACAGCAGCCAAAGAAAAGCTAATGCAAAAAGAAAGGGGACCAAGAGCCCAACTAAAGCAAACACTGATCACCACAAAAGTGACTTAAAATGAAACAAATATCAACATCTAAACCTCTGTTAATTCTCACTAAGATCTTCTGTAGATGTCTGACAGAAATAGTCAAAGTATCTGTATTTTATGTCTGTGATTAAGGGCGGCACAAGTGTCTGAACCAGAAAGTCTTTCCTTCAGATCTGGTTTCTCTCATGATCCAAAGATGTGTGATTTACAGATGTTTCCTTTATGTTAATGATTTTTGGACAAACACAAACTGTCTGTTAGTTGCTTTGCAATTACAATTGGAAATTACATTGCAATAAACATGAATTTTAATTCAATGCATCCTGAGAGTGTTTATTTGGTCCAGAAACAGTATGGGCCCTATTTTAACGATCTAAGCACATGGTCTAAAGTGCACGGCGCAAGTTCATGGGTGTGTTTTGTTTTGGGATTTATGTGTGTTAAACCAATTAGAGTCTCATCTTCCATTCTCTTTAACCCTTTCACACGTAAGTTTAAAATATTCTGGCTGACCCCCTATAGCGTGAGTTTTCCAAGGCGACCGTTATTTAGAACTTGTCACTTTATGGTTTCCACGGTGACGCGTCATTGCTTGTCTATATCAAAGACGTCATAAAAAGACGTCATAACTTTAATTCTGGCTCCTCAGTAGACGTCTTTTCAACGTACGACTTTAGTGACAAAGACGTTGAAAATAGGGATGTTAACCGATGACCGTTTGACCGATGGTTGACCGTATCAACGTTAACCGATCAAACTTGTCGGTAGTCGGTAAAAAAAAAAAAAAAGTAATCTCTAAATTAGGCTATTATAGACAGTGGACTAAACGCTACTACAGTTAGCCATCTCATTCCAAGATCTTTTTGTGTGAAGTGAACAAATCCCTCACACTAAATTTTTCATAACTCGCCTGTTAGTACTTAATAAACCAATAAAAACATTTGGCGCGAGGTCACAGCGTTTGGGTTCGCGTGCTCACAAGGTTTGCGAAAAGTAAAGGCCACAGGCTAAAACACTCGAGGTTAGAGCCAGGGCAGACGACAGGATGAAGCGTGCAAAGAAAAGTAGTGTGTGGGACCATTTCACCAAAAAGAATGACACAGATGTAAGTTGCAACTTGTGTGATACAGTGCTTAAATACAGTAGTAGCACATCATCTATGATGTAAGGTGATGATGATCATCATCTTTCTTTATTATTGTTAGCACTACCTCAAACTAAAGCGGCGTCTCTTCGGAGCTGTCATTTTCTTAAATGAGCCGCGGCAATGTTTCAAATGAGCTTCTAACGCAAGACAAAGCCTTTATTTTCAACGCGATCACCTTGTACCCAAACCATTTCGAAACTAAGGAGCCATTTGTCCTCCGATTACACACAAGCTCCTCGGCGCCGCATTTGCGGGACTCATGTTTCGCGCTGTAGGGGATTTAAAAAAAGTGACGTGAGTGGGAGGCAGAGCGGCAGAGGGATGCGACAGAGTTGCGAAATTGCAGGCGCGGCTCGAAATGGCTGTTATTTCAAATAGCGTAGCATATTTTAAACTAAATGGTTAACCGGTTTCAACCGGCTAATGAGGCTCGGTGGTCGGTCAATACAATTTTTAGTTTTCGCCATCCCTAGTTGAAAAGACGTCTTTTAGACAACATTTTACTTAGTGGGAACCACCCTATAATGATAAAAATCCAACCCAATGCTTTTTTTTTTAAATCCCCATAAATCATAAGTACTGTCTCAAAACAAGCCGTTCTCAGATTTGGGGGCAATGTGACGTACTTTTGCACAAGCCCGGCCCACGACTGACACTGCTGTATTAGCATAGACCTGCCTGCCCTGAGTGAGCTGTACACAGTCCGCCAATGATTCGACGCCGGAGCAGCTGTAGACAAGAATGTCTCCTAAGCGATTGAGGTGTTTTGTTGTTGGATGTTAGAATGAACATAGCAGTTTTCATTTAGTCTCGTTGTTACTCGAAGATGGATCTCTACCAACTGTTCGTGATCCAGCTTACAGTCTCTGGAACGATAGGCCTAACATTACTGATCATGGCTGAAATGAAAGTGAGAGCGCGCACTTAATGACAGCCCATTGAGTCGTTTTATGGATATAAAGTTTACCAGTTTATTAAGCACCCACTGAAAAGGTGTGTATATATTTGTTTACTGTTAGTTGTAACGAGTGTTTTTGTGTAATTCGCTGTGTATGTTGATGATGCCTCTCATCTTCATTTCCATCAGTTTTTGTAGGATTTGACTTGATCTTTTGCTGATGCCCCATGCATTTAATTGGCTTATGTGCTGAATTCATTTAATTGGCTAATTTGGTAAAGTTGGTGCATATACAATTGTTTGTGTGGGGTTTGAGTACTGCTTTTTATGTGTGTGTTGAGTGTAGAAGATTTTGAGATTAATCATTAATGAGAATTGTTGCTCTTGCAGAAAGATCAGACAGAAAGATCATTAAGGAATACATGTGTCATTCATATCAATGAGAGCAGGGAGAAAACTGTGAGGAAGATAGAAATTGAGAGATGAGAGTTGGGGAACAGGCACAGTAATATGAAAAAAAAAAGCCTTTGGAGAGGAATAGAGAGGGAGAAATTCGTTTTTGAGTGGATATAGTAACATTGCAAGTATGAGTTATGGTCTTGCGCTCAGAACAGCTGTTTCCTAAAGAACCACATTAGAAAGAAGTATACAGGATCTGAATCTCACACATACTTCACGCTCACATGGATTAGATTTAAAGCTGAAGTGTGTCATTTCCTTCTATCCCAGCTTAATATGCAGAGACAAGTGTAAGTTAGATTCCTCTTGAAAAAAAAAAAGTGTAAAACTCTGCAACTCAATCAAACATTTGCTCAACCAATTGGGAATTGTGTAAACCTGTCGTTATTGTTACTTGTTTGGTGGCAGCAGTTGTGCAGAAATTACACACAAACATCCACCTCAAAGGGATATTTCATCCCAAAAAAAATACAATCATGTCATCTTTTAAACACTAACACTCATATTTTTAAGAATGTTGGTAACTAAACATTCCTTTGTATGTACAAAATCATATTTTTGCTAAATATTTGAATGAAAGTCATAGAGGTTTGGAACAACATGTTATTTTTTGTGTGAACTAACCCTTTAAGACAAACTTATTATTCCTATGAAAAAGCCTAGAGTTAAAATTAAATCTTAAATTGACCCATTAATCAGTAATTACGAGATTGCTAAAGGTAACATCCGCTTCTTAAGTGAGTGTGTGTTTACCTAGTTGCATTATGAGCTGAACACCTTCCAGTGAAGCGCTCTATCACACATATGCACACATATATGCTCATGTTGAAGAGGGAGGAGTAAACGGAGCTTTGAAGCTTAATGGGAATTTTGCGCTTGAGAATTGCTGTGACCGCCTTTGAAAAGCAGCAACAAAAAGTCAAGATTGAGAGAGAGGACTGAGTGGGTAGATGGATAAGGATGAGTGGAAATCCAAAAAGAGGGATAAAAAATGTTGTTTTTTGTAGGTTTGAGCTTTTATGCTGTGATCTGAGGGTTTTCGCAGTACCGGGCTGGATGAGTGTATCGGGGGGATCTGGACAGTGTTTCGAGCATTCAACATCAAAGAGTGTCGGCATCTATTCCTGCGATACTTGACACAAACTCATACTAAAGCCAAAGCGCCAAGTATATGAATAGGATCTTGAATCATCGGCCCACTGCGCGTTATCACGTTTATTATATAAAATATTTAAGGAGTCCACTGAAGCACTGATGGTGATGGAAAATATTGTATTTTGTTATAATTTTGTATCAATACTCAATTTTTTTTCTTCTCTAAAAGAATTTCAGATACATTAGACTCTTACGTAGATGTTATCATCGGTATTAAAAATTATATTTTTTCCTCTGAATCCTTGAGTTTGCAGTTTAAACAGATGAATGTGAATCTAGCAACGTTTTATTACGCTGGTTGTTGTACATATTTGTGGCAGTTTGGAAATTAAATGTCCAGTGAGTGGCGCTAAAAGGTTAATGATTGTGTTAATAAGGCCACGGTATAACCTACACTAAACCCCAATAGTGTTAACAAATGCAAATGTGAGATAAAAACATTTGCTGAAGAAACCATGCCATTTTAGCTTGCTTCTACAAGTCTCTGAACTTGTTGATTTGTACCTGAGCGCTCCACATGGTAAGTGCAGTGCTGTACTCGGTGAGCGACTGAGCATGTTTGCTATGTCAGAAAAGCCACACATATGGAGCTGGTTATGTGATGCAAATATCAAACTGTATTACATGATGCACTACCTGTGCTGAATTTCTTTGAATTGCAATTCAGTAATTTTCTCTTCCGGTCATTCAAATTCAATACAAATTCACACTCAACTGAAAGGGAGCCAGTACGTCAGTTTAGAATTTTGTCTAACCCTGTGACATGACCATTTGTTTAACCCATACGAAACAACTGCAAAACCACTATAACTCTCCAACCATTTTACTGAGAGAGTTTACTTTTTTCCTTTTTTCTTTCTTTTTTTCTCATATTTAATTGATGATTTGTATCCATTTTTTGTGTATGGGCATGATGTATTTTGTCCATGAAGAAGAATGCTACTTCGACAAAATGAAGGAAATGAATGGGCTTGATCCATACAAACACAAAGGGTGGTTAGGTGATCTCAACGTGTTACTGCAAGTAACATTTCCAGATGTTTTTCCTACATAATATGTGATGTGAGCGCTTACACATTCAAGCTTTTCAGAAATGATAAATCTATATATAATACATCTATAAATATAACTTACAAAGACACATTTTGGTTAAGCAGTTTCACTTTTACCTGAGTTTTATTGTGTTGCTTTCACTTACATTTGGAGTGGATATGGCTGTTGATAATGCAGCAAGTGTTCACCATTACAAAGTTTTCTTATGTTGGAGAATATTAACAACATTATTTACATTCACTACTACTCAGTCTCTACCTTAGTTTCTGTGTCCTAAGATCTCACAATGTATTGCTGACGTCACATTCAGATTCTATACAGTCCTGATTTCCTTTAGACACCTTGGCCATCTTGTGTCTACACAATGAATGCATATGGCAAATATATTTCAATAAAATGTGTTTGGTAAGAAACTAACTTTGCTCTTAAAGGAGAAGTTCACTTTTAAAAAAACTTTTGCTGATAATTTACTCACCCCCATGTCATCCAAGATGTCCATGTCTTTCTTTCTTCAGTCGAAAAGAAATTAAGGTTTTTGATGAAAACATTCCAGGATTTTTCCCCATATTATGGATTCTAATGGGACCCAAACGGTTCAAGGTCCAAATGACAGTTTCATTGCAGCTGCAAAGGGTTTTAAACGATACCAGACGATGAATAAGGGTCTTATCTATCGAAACGATCGGTCATTTAAAAAATAAATAAAAAAGTTTAAGTTTTATAAGCATAAATGTTCGCCTTGCTCTGTTCTGTGATGCGCGTTCGTGACGTCACGTAATACGCAATTACGTTGAAAAGGTCAAGTTTGATGTGTTTACAAATGTGCGGGAGGAGGACCATATACACATTTTAAAATGTATTTGTGTCAGTTTAACGTTTAAAATGCCCATTCGTGTGCGAATCCTAGGTGCTTTAATATTAAAAAGCCAAAAAGAAAATTTTTCAAGCGTGACCTTTTCAACGTAATTGCGTATTACGTGACATCACGAACGCGCATCACAGAACAGAGCAAGGCGAACATTTGTGCTTATAAAACTTAAACTTTTTTATTTTTAGTTTCGCTAGATAAGACCCTTATTCATCGTCTGGTATCGTTTAAAGCCCTTTGCAGCTGCACTGAAACTGTCATTTGGACCTTGATCCGTTTGGGTCCCATTGGAATCCATAATATGGGGAAAAATCCTGGAATGTTTTCATCAAAAACCTTAATTTCTTTTCGACTGAAGAAAGAAAGACATGGACATCTTGGATGACATGGGGGTGAGTAAATTATCAGCAAAAGTTTTTTTAAAAGTGAACTTCTCCTTTAATCCTAAGTATGTCTGAAACTAGATGTATTGTCTGCTGAGAGTTTAATGTGTTCCCTGAAGCACTTGCCCCCTGACACTTGCATGTACAGGAATCAAACCCAAAGGTTCATACGTTTAAACTCAGTATAATGGCTTATTTTATATTTATCTTACACAATTTTCCATAGATGCCAAAATGTGCTTAAGACCCACATTGTAGCACCACCAAAAACATGCAGGTGCCAGAATCTCCTTTTTACAACAGTGGCCAATAACCTGAATCAAAAGCAGGTTTGTTTTTTCATCACCTTTCATCATACATGATGAGGTCCCACGACAATGAAGTCATCAATGAAGTGCTAACTTTTTATTATCGGTTGTGGTGTTTACATTTTTACTGAAGCTTAAGATTTTATGACTGGGTGGGAAGACCTGAAAATATAAATAATTTTGGTTGTGTTCCACAGCCAAAATAAATAGCTGTTTTCAGCCAAAGGTCTCAGGACAGTAGGAAGATAGTAGTGGGCAGAAAGCAAAACAATGGAGATGGAACCAAAGGTGAGGTTGAGAAAGAGAGATAGCAGTTTTAATGATCTTCCTTTTATATCTACAGCTCAATTATACTCTCTACTGCAACTGCAGACACAGACAAGGTGTAGGAGATCATTACACTGCTCAGCCTTAAAGGTCGACCTCCTACAAAAAAACACACAAAACCCCTTGTAATCTCCTCTCATCCTCCAAGGCTTCTGCTTGCTGTAGCTTGGAAAGAAGAAGAGGCAGCCATACCCATACACAAAAGAAATATATTTTCTGGATATGTTTTGGAATATATGCAAATATTTGAAATTGGCCCAATAAATATATTTCATACTTATATTTCATATATTTTTGTTATATTTCAGAATATATTTCAATGTATTTTTTTCTGTACGGGTCCCCAAAAGTGTCAAAAATATATGTGGCATATATTCCAAATACATTGAAATATATTCTGAAATATAACAAAAATATATGAAATATAAGTATGAAATATATTTATTGGGCCAATTTCAAATATTTGCATATATTCCAAAACATATCCAGAAAATATATTTCAAATATAATTCTTTTGTGTATGGGTAGAATTCATAATGAATATATTAGTAATATATAGTTAAAATAAAAAAGCATGCCCTTACACAAAATGAATACAAATCCTCACTTAGATATGAAAAAATATTCGAATAATAAAAAAAGTTAGGCCACAAAAAGGAGATCACGAGGCCAGATCAACTGTGGACACATGCATTACCCCAAAGTAATTACAGAAAAATAAAGACTAAATGCTAGAACGGATAGAAACTCATCAGCTGCATTGCAACCAGGATGGAGAGGCACTTCATTATAAACCATCTAAACCCCAGAACAAGACTTCCTGTGAAACTCACATCTGAGAGTGGCAGAACTCCCTGGACTGTGTGCACAGGCATAGCAACACTCTTCTGTAGAAATGGAGCATAATTGGTCATTTCATATTCAGCACCCCAAGCATCACATCATAAAAGAGAGATATGGTGAATGAAGCCACACGTCTACAGATGTGAAGGACGAACCAAGCATGTTTCCTACTGCCGCTGCAGGCACAACCGAGACTTATAGAGTGAATATTCATCCTCTGTATGCAGTGCCTTTTCATTTTGTACATAAAAACATGGACTATATGTATGCATAGTTTTGTATAACTTTAGTTTTGTATATATATATTTAGTTCAACAATTCTATATAGTTTTGTAGGAATATTGTGAAATTATATATTAACTGAAACTATTGATTCATTTAATCCATCCTTGCTTATGTTTTAAACTTCTTTTAAAAATCGTATTGACCCTAAACTTTTAAACGGTAGTGTAGTAGTAGATACAATCTAGATCTTTGCTGCTTAAACTTCTTTTTCAGCATGTCATAAAGTCAGAAAGGTCATTCATGTAATCCATGACCTCTGCATTTCCTTTCTGGAAATTTTAAGATTCTTGTTGATATTGTATTGCAAAATTACAAAAGCTCAAAATAAAGAGCTATTATTGCTTTATTATTATTAATTTATTTTCATGTGTACATATTCTAGCCAGTGACATATGATTGAAAATAGCAAATAGACAGTTAACGTCATTCTAGCACAACATCTGTGATGTATAACTAATTAATTTGGTGCCTTCCCAGATGTGTGGGACCCACACATCCAGCATGAACATGTAGGAGAGGTTATGAGGCCATTGAAAATTAAAAATGCTAAATGAGAAATAAATATTACGAATTTCTCTCTCCAATAATTGTTGGTGCTTCTGTTTTTCTATGGCTAATTAAATTGATTGCATTTGATCTCACACTTGTTAATTGTCAAGACAATAGTTCTTGATTGGAATGGAAATGGAACTCTCTTTCCCCCATTTTCAAGTCAAGTCAAGTCATTTTCATTTATATAGCGCTTTTAACAATGTAGATTGTCTCAAAGCAGCTTTACAGAGATAAATGTATAATTTAACGTAAGATTGTTTTGGCTTTATAGCGGTTCTTTAATAAAGTTATTTTCCAGCTAAAGTTAGTTTTGATTGATTCGCTTCCGTCGCAACGATCATTTGTTTTTAAATTATGGCCGCCAAGACGACACCATTCTCTCTACACAGACTTTAAACGCGAACCTGTGAGAAACGCTGATGGCGTTCAGATGCGCATTAAGAACGGGTTCTATAGTTATGTGCGTTTGAATATATGTGTGCAGGTTTGGAATTCCCTACAAACCAAACCTAAACAAATTACTGGTGTTTCCTTATAGTTTTGATTCAGAATTTTATTTTATTTTATCAATTCGGGGTAGATACGCAAATTGAGTTTTCCCGACGACGCGTTATCTGTAGAGTGGGAAAGGGATCCTCCATAGGGAGAGACTAGTTGGCCCTTCAGCACTGCGTTGACATCGGGTCCAGGCTTAGGTCCTTCATCAGATCTGGAAACGGCCTGGATCCGGCAGGCTGCGGGAAAACCTTGGGATAAACAATGACACTAAAATTAGCGTAGATGCCATTCTTCTCATGATGTAACAAGTACATCAGGATTTATGGGAAGTGTTCCCGGTTCCAGCTGACCTAATCTATGCAGCATAATATTGAATTATAGAAGTCTATAATGTATTATGTGAACGCTATGTCAAAGAGAAACCATTTTGTCCTTTGTGTTTTTATTAACATTCTTCTTTAACACATTTATCCTAGAAATTACATTGTTAAATTTATTCCAAATTATTTGTCCTTCTACTCATTCTCTAACTGCTTTCTTTCCCAAGTCTTTGTGATTAGTCTTATTTGTATCCAGTCACAGCTGTCGTCTCTAAATGATGTATTTTCGCTGGACACATGTCCCTTGTTTTATTCATGTTCATTTATTTATTTATTTAGTTTGATGCGGCTGCTAAGTGCTTCTCTGTCAAACCCTATGTTATTTGCTGTTAACAAATTACGCTAGGCCACACAGAATGCTGAAAGCCAGCATAAACAAACCATTAGCTGACAATATGCACAATGTGTGGACTTGTAGTTAAGCAGAGGGTTTTGATTAAAGCACCCTGTCTAAGCCCCCCCCCACACACACACACACACACACACACACACACACACACTATTATAGCCACAGCTTAAGGAATAAGGGCTGTTTGCATTTGAGCTTGTAACGAAGAGAATAATCAATATAAACGAGGAAGGATTTTTCCTTCCAAAGTGCATAAAAAGCTCTTAATCTATGGGCATAAATAAATAAAGTTGGTGTTAAGGTTTAGCACATTGCTGACAAATTTTCAGAGATGTTTGAGAGGAAATTGGAAAACTACACCTCTGAGCCTTTAAAAAAAAAAAATTTATTTACATCATACAGCTGTAAGATATCTTGCAAAGCTCAAGAGAACCTAAAGAGAACATTACATATACGCGTGCAGGAAACGCTAACATCTTTGCCTTCAGTTAGCACTTGGCATTCGCAGTGTGAACATTCTTGTGTTAGCAGTGGCTGTTATCTCCAGTGTGGGCTTTACACTGCAGGGGAGATGACAAGTGCAGGACATGCACTGCTGAAAGAGATCAAGACAAAGAGAGAAGCTGGGTGTGAGCGTAGAGAATAGAAAGTAGGTAGCAGAAGCTCTCAGCAGGGGGTGGTCAGTGGTTCAAGAAACTAGAACGATAAAGTGGTACGAGAGTGAACGTTCTCTGTTGTGTTGCTAATGTTTGAAAATGATGTACCAAGTCATAAAATATGTGCAAGGTACTTTGTAAAATAAGTCTTTATTAATCAATAATATGCCCCTTTAATCATAATTTGTGTTTTACTCACTGCAACTATAGTGGTCATTTCAGCTGGAAAGTGCGTTTTTTGAGTTTTGCAAAAACAAATGTAGATAGAGGTGCTTTTTTCCAATGAATCTGTGTTGGAAAATAACCAGGGTTAGGAGAGATAATCGCACAGGAATAGACATTTAAACATCTGGGGACAAAAAGGCCCCAGTGAATTCTTCTACAGTATTTAGTTAAACAACATTTGATATTGTTCAATTTATTCTATTTTAGTTACAGTATGGGTTGTTGCTGTCAGACATCTGTATTCACCATCACAGAGGGTGTATCAAATGCGTGGCTAATATGAAATGGTTTTGATCTGCTCTGAAAACAGTGAACATGAAGATACATTCCCAGCAAAAGTGAGAACTTCAAAATATACCATGACATCAAAGTTTACAGCTGTACCTTGTGTTTTTATTGATTTTTTTTTTTTAGCAGCCATAATCATTCAGATTGAAAATTTGCTTCATTTTACATTTTATATCTTAATTTTACTGCTGTCAAATCAATTAATCGTGACTAAACTCATCTAACTTAAAAGTTTGTGTATATACACACACACACACATACACACAGCACTACACTATTTATTAATGTGTTTACCATATGAATTAAAGTATAAATAAGAAAATATATTAAGTATATTATACCCACAGAAGACTTTCTTTCTTCTGTGGGAAACAAAAGAGGATATTTTGAAAAATGTGTTTATACAATGAAAGTCAGCACAGTGTGGTCCACTGCAGTTCAAATATTCTTCAAAATATAGTCTTTTATGTTACATGTAAGAAAGAAAGCCATTTAGTTTGGAACAACATGAGGGTGATTAAATAGATTACAGCATATTCATTTTGGTTGTGAACTATCCCTTTTAATGGGCCATCAAAAACAGAATCCTTTTTGTTGAGCACAGTAAAGAAAATGTTCTAGAGGAATAGAAACCAATCCTTTCTCTCACTCACTCTTCTGGGGTTATCTGGGCCTTTTGATGGGGTGAAACTTTCCCATGTACAAATTCATGTTCTACCTTTTAATGTTGCCATCAGAATGATCTACAGATTTGTTTTCATTTCAAGTGGTGGCATGTCCTTATAAATCACTGCAAACAAATCTCTTTGTCATTCTGGCTGTGAACGGCTCTTATTGGCTGCCAAAGCCAGGTGGCATTACTTGTTACCATGCCATGCCAGTTGTTCCGGACTAAATCATTGGCTAGTGTGGCTGGCAGACTGACAGAATAAATCTGCTAGTAGTGAAGTTAAAAAGAACACATACAACTGATATTAGCTAGTATTGTAGAACATTATTAGAACGTACAAATTAGGTAATCTAAGTTAAGTGCATTTAGCCTTGAAGGCCAGTTAACAGAGGTTTTCATTAGCCTTGAAATCCATTTAGTAATATCATGAATGGCCAAATTCAATTATGGTTCTAGCAAACCCAGTATTTTTTAAATTTTTTAATTTTTTTGAAGATCAAGAGACTTTCACATAATTAGATGAATTTCTAAATACTATTCGAATGAGTAGTCATCCACTTATCTCAGCGTTTCATCCCACGATAATTGTGGATTATACTAGTGTAAGAAAATGATGGGTTGGCGGAATCTTTGAAACCCTTTACAGAAGAAAAATAATATCTTTCCCACATCTTTCTACCAACATAAATTCATATACTATCCATATCCGTATGTTACTTTTTCTATTATCCACTATCAGTTGTATTATCAACCAAAATTAAGATTTTTAAATTGTTTACTTACCCGTATTATGTTTCATACCTGTTATCTGTAAACACAAAAGGAGATATAGCTGCGGGGTGTTTTTCCTCACAAGTGTAAAATCAAATTTGTTTGTACGGTTCCCAAACGTTCTTTTAGCTTTAGATGGCTTGGAATAAAGGGCACATGTCACATAGACTGCTTTTATAGTACTTTATGCTTATTTTTGTTCTACTTGACTAAACTACATCTGCCTATTTTGCCCTGGGTATGTAATTCAGACAGTAATGTACCTAAAAATATCTGGAATATCTGCTTGACAGGGTGACTACCCTTGTTGTTTAGGTTAGGGTTAAAAATAAGGTTGGGGTTTGGCTTTCGTGTTTTGCATCACTCAAACATGTAATGTTATTACCTGCGTTGTTCATGCACCTGATAATATCCTGATAAGTTTTCAGAGGCCTGAAGGAATCGTCTGAAATGAGGTGAGAATGTCACCAGAGCAACGTTTCGGTGGTGCAAGGATAAAAATCGCAACAGTGACATTTCCCTTATGAGACTACCCTAGATGACAAGTTCATTTTTGGACATCCTGTAGCCAGCCTATTAGAGATGAACCAGTTTATGTGTTTGATTTGCCTGAGTGCAGAAACATTGTAATAATAAACTGTGTATGTGTGTATACATCAATCAAACTGGTTTTAATTAGTCAAATTGGGCCAGAATTTGCTGCAGGCATGTAAAGTAGAGCTGGATGTCCTTTATTTTAGGCTACATCTCTCACACACACACACACACACACTGGGTGAGAAATAGCACATTTTCTCAAATTTTCTCGACCCATCTCTTTCAAACACACACACACGTTCATGGTCTCAATAAGCACTGAGCCAACTTTAATCTTCTCAAATGATACCGACCACATGGATCTGATTATGTAACACAGATCACTAAGGTTACGGCCATTCACTCTATAAAACTCTGTTTTTGTTTTTCTTTGTAAATTATGTTAGAAAGAAAGGGCATGTAAAGGGATAGTTCACCCAAAAATTACAATTCTGCCATCATTTACTCACCCTCATGTTACTCTAAACCTGTTTATTTCGATAGTTTATCAACTGTCTTTGTCTATACATTGAAAGTCATTGGGGTCCAAAACAACATTGTATTGTATGGACAATGTTTCTTTTTTCTTTTCTTTTTAAGAAAAAGTCATACAGCGACATGAGGGTGAGTAAATGATGGCATTAATTATTTTCATTTTTGGGTGAACTATACCTTTAAAACTACATGCACAAATGAATGTCTGCATGTTTAAGCATTTTCTAAAAAGACAGAATTAGACATTAATGATGCAGATTCCTCTCCATTATTCACAAGTCCTGGGTTGTTTTGGCCAAATATAACAGCCTATTGTGTGTGTGTTCCCAGTGTGTGTGCCTGTCTGTTGCTGTGGGTAAATACAGAAGGCAGAGATGTACACAGTGTCTGTGCAATCATACATCCATCCATCCATGCACACACACACACACACTCACACAGGGCAACTCATCTGCTCCCCCTCATTTCACCTAAGCTATTCTTAGATGGGCTTTATTGGCAATGAGATAAATTCTGGCAAAGTACTTACATGACAAAAATACAGCTAACTCGCACATTACAGACACAATGCCCTCTCTCTTTTTTTCCCATCTTTATCCATTGTGCTCGCTCACTTTAGCTCTCCCTCTCTTGGTGTCCCGCATCAGCACTCTTGCAGACAGCGCTGTCTGTCCTATCTCTTTCCCTCAATCCGTCTCTTTCCCTGTCTTTATCTCAGCCTCACACGCTGCCCTTCCTCAGCAACTATCTCAAACTGCAGATAGACAGGACATGACAATGGGAAAGAGGGAGAGTAATTTAGCGATCAAGTCTTCTTCCCTCTTTTTAAGGCAACAAAAGGTGGCAAAAAAAGTAACTTTTTTATCTTTTCTTTACTTAAAGTGCTTAACAGTGCTATACAGTAATGTTTATTTTCCCTTTTTTTTTTTAAATAAATATTCTGGGTTCAATACAAGGTAAGCTTAATCGACAGCATTTGTGGAGTAATTATGATTACCACGAAAGATAATTTTGAGGTTTATGGCGTTGCGTCTTATTGGCGAAAACTGGATATACACTACTGTTCAAACGTTTAGGGTCGGTGAGATTTTGTAATGTCCTTGAAAGAAATCTGTTATGCAAACTAAGACTGCATTTGTTTGAAAAAAATGATATATACATTAAAAACAGTAATTTAAATTGCATTTATTTAAAATAGAAATAATATTATTTATAACACTATTATAACAATGTCTAACATTATAATTTATGATTATACCATTTTTAACATTATAAATGTCTTTACTGTCATTTTTGATCAGTTTGATCCATCCTTAATGAATAAAAGTATGAATTTCTTCAAATATAAAATCTTAATGACGCCAAGCTTTTGAATGGTAGTGTAACTTTACACAGAAAATGTTTGTAAGCATTTTTTTTTTACATTCTGAGACAATGTTACACACATATTGTTTACATTCTGTAGCTATGCCATTAAAAAAAAAAAAAAAAACATTATTGTTACGTTTACGGATTGGCACCATTCGCTTCTGTAAGACTGGAAGAACAGGAAGGGCTACTCTCTGAGAAAACAAAGGAAATTAACATTTGAACTCTCTTGCTATATTACCATCCCCATTCGAGACACGATCACACTTGAGTTGATCACCTCCCAATTTACACATCATTCCCTTCACCCATCCCTTCCTGAATTCACCCAAAAATCTATATGGTTTAATATGAACAATTATCATACAGTGTTATACATGTTTGGTATCATTTGAAATGTCTCAGTGCAACTGGTACAAAGGTCTCATTCCCACAGAAGTAAACCAAAAAGGTAATAAGGTATGGAGAGTTTAGAGATATCTTGTTAACTGCTGTGGGTGTGCCCCCATGTAAATCAACTCCTGTCCCCAGTAAGTCTGGGACGGTGATTAACTGATTATGAAATTGGCATGATACATTTACCTGACATAATAAATTGTTACATTTGATTTTATTCCGACTGACTCTGAAATTGTTTTCCCAAGTAGACTAAACGGATTTGTATGTTACCGCAAGTTTTTCGTCAGATTAGTGACGACTAATATTTGGCATTAATCCATTAATTAAAGTGTACTTGGTTTGCAAAGACAAGAAGTGAATTTCCGTTTAGGGCAGTAAACGTGCTGCTTGACCAACCTAAATCTGGGTGTTTTACCTCTGTTTTAATTTAATGTTACTTTAGATAAGTGTAGGTGGGAAGTCACAGCATTGGCCAATCCAAAGCTATTATAAGAGAAGTAAAGTTGGTTGACTTATCTGTAGTAGTGGCCATACCTCTACTGAAGTAAACGTTACATTCAATTCCAAGTGTATGCAATTCCATGGGGGCTATACCAAAGTATCTTTGATTGTGAAAGCGTGAATGCGACCATCTCAGATATATAGCCAATTACCTGTGTTTAGTGACCGAAGCTGGCAAGATTGTGATCGTGAGACCCATGTTAAACAAGGCGTGAGAACCTTTGACCGACATAGCTTCCTAAAATGAACGGGTAAAATATAAGTAAAGAGTTAAATAGAACAATCAAATGTACTGCTAAACTATTATATAATTGACCAATAACCAATTGGCAATCTAACATAAATTTGAGGTTGTGATATAAAGATATAAAATGGAGTCAGATAAAAGCTTAAATGGAATTAAATTACTTTGCCACACAGAAAGACAGTAACACGCAGGGACCTTCACTCATTCTGGCGGAAACCCCCATTTGGACCGATAAATGGGCTGACACTTCCAATGATGAGTACCTCAGATTTTTCCTTTTTTATATTAGAAAATTAGTCAAAATAATTGTTTATGGTAATCAACATTACTGTATATCATGAATGCTGTCAAATGAGCTTTGTACTTTTACCGCATCCAGAATATTCCTAAAGAAATTAAGTTTTTAGCTGAATAAGATCAAACAGATATTAAAATGGTAATTCATATCACTGGTTTCCTTATTTTAATGTTCAGTTCTGTACTTAAAAATCATTTTAACACGTGATGACATTGACATTGAGTTTAGTCCAACAAACCTTTTTTTAACTGCTAGTATCATTCATGAAAGACAAAAAGAAACATTTCTCATTATTGTCCTTTTATCCATTTCTCCAACCAAAATGTATTTTAAAATAGAAATTATTCATTGATTCTGTGGTCTTGGAATGGCATTTGTTTGTTTTTTTTTGTTTTTTTCTATAATAGTCCAGTGTCCTTACGGCAACACAATAGTCTCTTGGCTTCACAGAACACATTTTTGTACTGGATGATGGTGGTCACATGGTACAGTAGATCCAGTGGTGTCATAAAATTACTTTTGTTTACTTTTTTGTGCATTAATCCATTCACACACTTGCACACACATACACACACATACAGTTTCACACACAACATGTCAATTGTCAGTCAATGCCCATTTATTTTCCAAAAGTGTTCCAAATCATGCCATCATTGTTCCATTTGTACACGTTCACTTTCCTTTCAGTTTGCATCCTCTGCATTCCACATTTGCTGTAATGCCATTGTTGCCATTATCAATTGATCTCTTCCTATCGATTGGGCATGAGTCGGCACGTCTGCTTGCTGGCCCTCTCCCTGTACTCACATGGCTGCAGGAAAACAAACCATCATATTTCCCCCAGGTCCACGTGAGTTAGTAGATACTGCTTCTGTAGGCCTGCTTGTCTTTAGTCATGTATGTTTTGTTCATATTGATTTTTTGCACTATAGTTTGTGGTTCTCCAAGATTCACTGACAAAGTAGTCATGTTATATTTTTAGGAGTCTTGACTTTTATATCTGCCTTCTAAACTCTTTCTGCCTTGTCTTTTTCCCCCCACCAAACCAGTTTAGGCCCCTCTTTACCACGTTTTCAGCTCTCCTTCAGACTGGTTTGCTCTTTGAATACTTTCACATCCATCTTGAGTTCCCAACAGCCTGTGTCTCCATTTATCTACGTGTGTGTCTCATCTGTCCTCTCTTTCCCTACACCACACTCTCCTCAAGTTCTTCTCCCTTTTCTTTGTCCTTTTCTTTATCCTTCAGCCACTGGTTCTTTGAATTTGTTGTAAGCTCTGCTTTTGGAGGGTTGGAATTCGAGTTGGTGGCGCTGTAGGCACGGATGTATCCGCGTGTGTGCTGTGCATGGAAATCTTCACTGCCACTGCTGGTTGTTGAGGTGCTTGTTGCTGAAGTGCACTGGACAAGCATGCCATGTAACGACTGGCTCCGTTTGGTCCAGATTACACTAAATCTCTTGGCATAACTATAGCAGGCCGACGTGGCGATTTCACCCATGTCGAATGAGGAGCTTCTCTTGTAGCGCAGGGCTCCATGAGGAGGCCTCTCACGGGACAATGCAGGGCTCTGATAGGCCAGTGAGGAATTCCATCGGCTCTCTGGTCCTCCCCGACAGACTACAATGCCTCCTCCCGTGCTGAACCGCCTGTCACAACTGTACTTATTGGGCGGGGCCATGCTTAAACTGGCCCGTTTACTTGTGTTCATGTTGGTAGGTCGGAGTTTGAGTGGTTTCGCTCCTAATTGGCGTGACGGACGCGGCAGTGTGGAGGCAGAATGATTACTGGGGGTGTAATACAAAGACATTTGCTCTTTCTCCAGTGTGTACGGTGGGAGAGGTCTGATGGAACCCATCTCGACTTCTAGTCCTGCCCTAAACTGCTCCAGATTCACTTTGGGCTTTGGGAGGGTTTTTGGTTTTACTTTGGAAGTTGGTTTGGGTGGTGACCCCAACCCCCCCTCTGCCACTTTTCGTTTTTGAACGAGCCCGTTGGGCAGCACCACCATCATCACATTCCCATTTCCATTACTCTGAGAAAAGACATCAGCTCCCTTAGCAGGAAGAGATGGGGAGTCTGTTCCTGAGCATCCCACCTCTTCGCCTATTTCGTGATGAATATCATGGTTACTGCACACACGGTGACGTACCATCAGTGCCACTGTAAACACCAACAGTGTTACCACAACAACTCCACCAACCAGAATGGTAAGAGTCCCGCCAAGGAAGTGGGCTTGAAGCGAACGACAGTCTGGGTAATTGTCCTTGGTGCTAAACTGGGTGCAACCAAGGACCTTTGTGGCGGCCATGGAAGTGACCGTGTCATCAAAAATGGATAGCACGCACAAATTGTAGTCTGAGCCAGAGACCAAATTTTTCAGTAGGAAGCTGTCACTCGTGGGGGGCAGAATCCTGAAAGAGGAGGGGGAGGGGAGAGAAAGAGAGAGCGGGTGGTTAGTAACCTGAAGCAATTATTTTCTCCCCGTTCCATCACAACGAAACAGTATTTTACTTAGACACGTACTCCTTGTTCGTAGCACATAAACATAAACTAGCTAAGGTAATGGAAATGTACTGGGCTGTTCTGGCACACCACTAGCCAAATTAAGGCCTTCCCAAACAATACCTCTAATACTGACATATAATTACAGGCTCAAGTCAAGACCTTGACACATTACAATACTGCTTCAGTCACATTATTAAAACCCCCTTATCCTCCCACACACAGACGATTTTGCTTTATCTTTCTCTCATGGAAGAAATGCATCAGCTAATGCCTGCCGTCCACTGGTTCTGATGGGTTTAATTAGGTATCAGCAAAAAAAATGAAAAGACACCTTAAATGGTGCACATGAAATATTAGCTAGACAAATGCATGATATGGCAGTGGGCATTTTTATAATTGTTTAATTATGGCCCAGAGTGTTTTCAAAGAAGACATTTTTTGTCTTTTTTATCTAATAATTTATTCAAAAATACATTATGTAATTAGCTTGTTTTTAATGTCAAAGTTAAAATTAGCTTTGATTTGTTTTTGTTTTTATTATATAATTTATTAATTGATTTATATATATATATATTTTTTTAAATCTGCCAATTTTATGTTTTTATGACAAGGCAAGGTTAGTTAAGGTTGTAAATTGTCGTGGTGAAACACCACCCCCCCCCCCCCCCCCCCCCCAAAAAAAAACAATATTTCTGAATTAGTAATTCATGATATTTGTTAAAAAATATATTTACCTTTAAGTGTGTGTGTGTGTGTGTGTGTGTGTGTGTGTGTGTGTGTGTGTGTGTGTGTGTGTGTGTGTGTGTGTGTGTGTGTGTGTGTGTGTGTGTGTGTGTGTGTGTGTGTGTGTGTGTGTGTTTGTTTCGCTGGAAGCTGAATTATAAAATAACTTTACAAACAACTTTACAAACAGGTTTCCCAAACAGTACCGCCTTTTATTGTTTGGTTACGCAGGTAGTCCTTCCTCAAACTGACTCCCTTGGTTGATAGCAATCTTTTGAAAACACAGTAGCTTTCATTGTTTAACCAATATGTATAGTAGTCGCGCTCTCTCTGCACATTAAGGTGGGATATGTGATAGACAAGTATTTAATGTTGAAAAATACTCAAAACAGCTTCAGGTTTGTTCATATTTTAAGACTAGGGAATCTAGCATTTGTTTTCCAATAAATGTGCAGGCACAAATTTTTTTTTTTGTCAATAAGTTTAAAAATCTCTCTCTCTCTCTCTCTCTCTCTCTCTCTCTCTCTCTCTCTCTCTCTCTCTCTCTCTCTCTCTCTCTCTCTCTCTCTCTCTCTCTCTCTCTCTCTCTCTCTCTCTCTCTCGAGCACACACACACACACACACTGTCTGCCTGAACTGCTCTGTCATTGAGGTCGGAATCTATTAAGCCCCGTTGTGCTGTAAATTATGAGTTACAGCTCAAGGTCATTCTGTCTGCCCTCTTATAGCTTTGTATTTCCAGACTCTGTGTAGCTCTGTGTAGCTCTGTGTGACCTTGTTGTGTTGTTTCCAGGCACATGGAGCGATATACTATTAAAATAAACATAAAACAACATCTCAGTAGCTGTATTCAAGGCAGTACACTTGAGCTGACATATTTTAGAAGTTACTGACCATGCGCTGGTAGGTAAACATCTTTAAACCGGGACACAAATCTAAAACAGGCATTAACACGGAAAACACATAGGTGAACTAGATATAGTATGTCTGTAGGTGGATTCCTTTTTTTATCCACATGAGTAGGTGCACAAGTGTGAATGACAAAGCGATAATGATAGCATTTTTTGCATTAATTTGACATGCTTGTCAGTTTGTGAAGCCGGATCCACAAATGCAAAAACAAGAAGAAAAATAAAGTGCTAGAATGAGTAATTGGATGTCCAGTGGAAAAAGAATATAGAAAGGCAAGTATACCTGGCAGGAAAATGACAGGTGTCTGTCTGGGTGATAAATCAGTGCTAACTGCATTGAAAGCCACATCCACACAATGACAGAGCAGATCAGTATTGGCATGTGTCCTGTAAAGTGACCCTCAGCAGTCTTAATCAACATGTTAGTGAATGTGAATGTCTATATTTTCTTTTCAGTTTTTTTTTTTTTTTTTTTTTTACATAAATGTTGTAAAGCCTTATACTTGCCTTAAACTGAATACTGAATTTGCCAAGAGTATGAACATTTCTCATTGAATTCCCCCAAGACCAAATTATCTGAGCTATGCTATCCACATTAAAAGGATAGTTCACTTAAAAGGTAAAATCTGAATTCATGTTGTTCCAAACCTGTTTGACCTTCTTACTTTTTTAGGACACCGAAAGTTAATTTTTGCTTTATAGGTCTATGATGTCTTCTGACTAGCTTTTTTGTGAATAACAAACATTTATACTTTTATTCAGCAAGGACACATTAAATTGGTCAATCAGTGAAAAAAAAAAAAAAAAGACAATTAAATTATTTCTAAAGATTTCTGTTTCGAATAAATGCTGTTTTTATTCATCATAGAATCCTGAATAAAATCACAGCCTTGATGCGCATGAGAGGATATTTTTCAAAAATATTAGATTGACATTATATTCACTTATATTCTGGTCCTCGTTGTGACGCAATCTTTGACTCAGTGAGAACTTAAATCAGGCAGACTGAATTAGTGAAATTGATTAACTGATTCACTTAAAAGATCTAACTAAAAAGAACAATTTGTTGAAGTATTGTATGAAATAACATAAATACAAGGAGTCCTACGGTGGATGCCAAAGTTTTCACTGAATAACAACGGTTTTGGAATTAGCTTTCATTAAATGGAAAAGAGTGTCCAGGATTATAAGCTTAACCTTTTGTTTATGGATAAAAAAAAAAAAAAAAAAAACCATAGGGGTTTGGAACAACATGAGGGTAACAGTTTTTGTGATGACCTATCCCTTTAAGTTTATAGCTCTATAATCTTACTGTACTGTGTGTCAACAGTTTATTTCTCCTCTGAAAGTCTGAGAACACCATTAGGTCTCCTGAGCTATAATAAAGCAGCAATTGAGCGATACAATTTCCTTTTGGATTGTCAGCACTTGTAATGTTTCAGAAGAGTGAGTTTGACCTTTTCTTCTAGTGCCTTTAATTTGTGTGTCTGAATTTGTGAGATGGAATGGCACAAATTAAAATTTTGTCTTGTCATTCCATCAACACACACACTCATACACGTCCATTCCTCAATAAAAACTGACAGGGAAATGTTTTGTGAAACTGGTGACACAGAAACAGGCAATTATTAGAACACTCTAATAATAGAGAGAAAAAGAGTGAGGGAGAGAGGGGAGGGATGGAGCCTGAATGAAAGAGAAGGAGACACAAAAGACTTTCATCTTTTGTCTCTACTAACTTAATGGTCATAAACAGCCTGCTTTTATTATCTAAACTCAACCCTGACTTTTTCTTGTCACACTCATTCCTCCCATCCTCACCCAGTTAATGTCAGTCTTTCTCTCCTCTGTGGTATCTACCTCTTTATTTTTGCACATTCTCTGTGTATCCACTGAGGCACATTTTCTACTGTTTCTTGTTCTTGACAAAGCTAAACATCCAGTCACCAAACCAAAGCCAAGATAAAAGCTTTCCCCTTACCAGTAATTTCTTTCATTCTCGATAGTTCACTCTCTGCTCCTTTTCCTGTTGTGGTGGTGGCAGTCAGCAAGATAGGTTGTGACATACTTATTGGCACTGCAGTTTAAGCTCATTTAAATACTTCATTATTCTATCCCTTGAGCCCTCTGTCAAACTCTCTATCTCTATCTCTGCCCCACCCCTCTTCTTTATCTCCCATTCCCTCTCTCTGTCTCTATCTCTCTACCAGCCCCCCTGTCAGTTCCAATGTCTGTGGTGTCAGTAGCTTGTAATTCTCCCACACCACATACACACATTCACTCCCTCTTGGCCCCTTAATGAAGGACAGACAGCAAGAGGGCGTATGTCACTTGCCATAGATAATGTCTCAGAGAGGTGCAAGATGTATTGAGCATGCTCCGAAAATGTCAGACAGCAACTATGCTAAAGCTGCTACTAGAGCCTCAGACACTGATAACATGAGAAAGCAGTAGGACTGCCTTTGCCTTAGGTTCAACATGGAGCTCATTATTATCACGATTCAAGCTGACAAGAATCAGAGTATTGCATATTCATTATTGCAATGCTGTTAAATGTCATATTAAATGGGTTATATAAGCTGGCTCTGAATGCACATTAGTGGATTTTTTGAACAATTAGCCTGTGACAGTAGATCATATTTAAAAGCCTGTTGTTTGAGCCCTACTGAAATTCCAATCCATCACTTGAATTTCAGCAAACTGTTCTTTAAGTCCCAGATTTCGTCAACATATGCTACTCTGGTTAAAAAAAATGGCTCAGTAAACTCAGTGACACGTTTCATTTGTGGTGACTCATCCTCAGTGACCAGATAAATCACTAGAGAGCACAGTTTTTGCAGTTGTTGTAGAAGTCTTGGAGTTCATGTTTGATCTTGAAATCTTACACTTGACTTAGTCACATTTTCTGCAAATTTTCACTAAAAAGAACTTGCAAGTTACTTAATGAATTGTAGGCTAAGTTTTATTGGGGTTAATTTGTAGAGTGAAAACTTTTGCTTATCACACCATTCAGCTGATCAGATATGCTTATTTGATTGCCTGTACATAAGGCTCAAGAACCTAGCTTTTTTCAAAATTTGCACAAAAAACTTTGTCAAGCCAACATTCAGAGATCATCTTGACAAACTTAGATTTTCTAATAAAAAATAAAGTAGTTTTAGATTGATTGATTTATTTAGAGTGCTGATTCATTTAAATTCTACTTCCTTACATTTCAACGCATTCTCATCCTAGGGCGTCATATACTGACGCTTTTGACATTTCGTCTACATCCAACGCACATGGCACCCTTTAGTGTCAATATGACACGCACAGAGCTTTGTTCGGTTATGGGTAGGTTTAGGTCTGGAGTAGGGTTAGGGTTAGACCACTAGGAGGCGCCTTCTGGCCCATATCTATCTGCGTCTCATATTGACGCTAAAGGGTGCCATGTGCGTTGGATGTAGACGAAATGTCAAAAGCGTCAGTATATGACGCCTTGGGATGAGATCGGGCTGTACATTCCAATTCCAATTCTGCATCCTGTGAAATTCTACATCTTGAATTCAAATTCACAAATTTAATGTTCAAAACTGACTTCTACAGAATCTATATTTAATTTATTTCACTTCCTCAACTGAAAACAAATTGTGAATACATAGTCTGAAATTGACCCTAATCCGGAAAGTTGGTGTTATGGTTGCCATGGTTGTGGTCTCACTCACCTGTAAATTAGTGTCTCATCTGCAGTGCAGTTATACTGTATTTGATACATCCACACCAGGTTGGCTGCCATTAGATGACCCTTTTCCCATCTCACTTGTGCTGAGGTGGAAGTCACTCCTTGTACTTTCACCATCTGCTCCTCACCCCCTTCGCTGACCACATCCTCACCCTCTACCTGACCCTCCTCCAGTCCCTCCTGGGGGTCACTGTTAGTGTCCAGACCAGGGCTTTGCCCACTGGAGGTTTTCCCTCTGGTGATGTCCGATGATCCTGGGTCACGAGTTAACAATATCGTTCCATTTCCACGATGAGGGAGTGGGATAACCTTCAGGTCAACTAGCGAGGTGGCCTCACCTGCAGCATTAATAGCAATGCAAGTGTACGTACCATCATCACGAGCAACAGTCACAAGTAGCTCAAGAGTGCCGTTTCGGAAAGATGTGGTGCGACTGGAATTGCCGATGATGCGGTCATCTGGTGAGACCCAGTGCACCACTGGCTCTGGATCACCTATAGCACGACATTTGAGTGTTGCCCTTTGACCCTCTAAAACCCAGAGTTTGTGTGTATGTCGGGTAATAAGCGGAGGCTCACAGGCAAATTCCTCCTCAGGAATAGACCAGAAGTAACGTCCCGCTAAATGAAGGGGTGTTGCACACGTCTCCATATCATCACTGCGGATTAGCCTCCTCAACCAAAGCAGTTCACAGTTGCAGTGTAATGGGTTACCCCCGAAATTCAAGTTGATCACAGCATTGTAGGGTGTAGGACTGATTACCCCTGTTTGGGAGCGAGCGAACAACTGATCGGGTGGTAACGTCTGTAGGCGATTGGAGGTCATGTCCAATCGGGCTAGTTTGTAGAGCTCACTAAAAGACCCCTCAGCGATCTGGTCAATGAGATTGTGATCTAGGTTTAACGTATGCAGACTGGACATGCTCTGAATGGCATCCCAGGGAGCCTTGCGCAGATTGTTATAGGATAAGTCCAAGTCCTCTAGAGTGAGTAAAAAGTCATCAAAGGCCTCGGAGGAGATATTGATGAGTTGGTTGTTGTTGACAATAAGATGTTGCAGGTTTAGCATGCCTGCTAAGTCTCGTGGGCCCAGCACGGAAAGTCGATTGCCATCTAAGTGCAATGATCGAAGACTTTCCAGATCTGCAAATGCCAGTGGCCGGATGTGACTGATGGTATTCCGGGAAAGTGTCAAATCCACCAGTCCTGTCATGTTGGCAAAGTCAGCTCCTCCCACTTCTCGAATGAAGTTGTCAGCAAGACGAAGCTCAACGGTTCGCCGGTCAATGTTTGGCGGGACGAAAAGAAGGCCTTTGTCGGCACAAAGTGTACTTAGAGATTCCGAGAGATTCCTGCAGACGCAGTGGAATGGACACGCAGAGACTACGCCCCACGTCTCACCGGCTACGGCTCCTGGAATCTGACCGAAAAGAGCAGGCAGCAAACAGGCACAAGTGAACAGTGCCAGCCAGTGCAGGAATGGCAGTGGCAGTGGCAGTGAGGATGTGTCTGGGGGTGAGTATCTGCTGGTTAACTTTGGCCACAGCGGACGAGAGGGTTGACGAAATGCTTCAGAGGGCTTGAGGATATTTTGTTTCAGATGGATGGACGGATGAGAGGGGAATGAGGGGGAGTGTGTGTTCTTGTGAGGATGGCATAAAATGTGGGACGGATGTGGTTTTCTGAATGGCTGAAGGGGTGGGGAGTCTTGCATGGTAGATAGGGGAGTGATCCACAGACCTAGAAAAAGCAGAAAGAGAAAGATATCAGTCATTGTGTTTTAAGTGTCAACTTTGTACTGTGATGTGTGTGTGTGTTTTTTTTTAGCTCTGAATGAGCTCATCCAGTTGCTCTCTACAGGAATTGCAATGCTTGGGCACCCTGTGCATAACTGCAAATAAAACTACAGCAGAAACCAATGCCATAACCATGCTCTCAGACGAACACTATTGGTGGAAACTCTACTATCCACAAACTTCTAAAAAGCTCGTAAAGGCCATAGAGCAATTATTTCAGTGCTTTTTGGAAGCAGAAGCATGTAACTTCACACTCCCACCTTAGCTTGTGACAGTTTTGTTTGGCAGAGAAGTAATTTGCTTCACTTCAAGAGAAGTGAGAGCCACAAATACACTAGTCATTTACCTGAAAATTAGAGCTTGAATTATATAGACACAAAGACTAAATTGATCAGCACTGATAGACAAACTCTGCTAAAGGTTGTTTCAATCTTAATGGCATGGAAGCTACAAACCAAATTATGAGGTCAACTATAGTATAACAATCAATACAAATGAAGTCAGAATGCAAAGGTCGTTACTTTGTGCAGTACTTAGACAGGAGATGAACATGAGCAAACAGGGAGAGAGAGGAGGACAAAAAGGACAAAAGAATCATCACATAAAAAAATGCTAATTACAGGGTAGAGACTGAAAAATCCATAATATCTATAATTTGATCTCTTGCACCAATTTGTCCCTTGCATTGAGTTGTCATCGTAAAATGTGGGTTTCAACCCGAAGGTGATTCCGAAGAGGTATTAAGTTCTTTCAGAGTGTACATCACATTTCTGTCCTGCATTAGCGAATTCAGCAAATGCTCTTTAACAGTGTCACTTAACACTAAGTGCATGTAATCATACAGGTACAAGCCAAGGAAAACAGCTATCAGAATCAGCATGAAATGCTCCATCTCTTTAGAGTGAGAATGTGGACCCAAGCTCAGCTGAGATGAGTTACAAAATCAGACAATACTAACTTAAATGCATGTATAATTTGTGTGAAAGTAAAAAGAATGTATAGCTTTTCGAACCAGTTACTTTTGCACTGTAAACACAACCAAATGCTAAATACAGTAGCTGGTTTTAATGTCACATTGTATTTTGCAAGCAACTTTTCTGCCAAGCAAGCTGAGGTAATAATCTAACATTCTCTCCTAAACTGTCCCTCCTCTCTATATGTGTGTGTTTGAAATGCTGATTTATGGTAATGAGATGGTTTTGTATGAAACAGGCTAGTTTCTCATATATATCATTGAAAAGTCTGATTCATTTGGCCCCATAAAACACGAGTCCCTGTGCAGTTGCACACTTCAGACATGTCATGCAACAGTTTTTAGGTTTGTCCTGCATGTAGTCTTCTCCTCTCTTACATTGCATTAGAAAATAAAATTCAATGTAGTGAATTGGTTTATTCTACCAGTTCCAGTAAATTACCAGAAAATAAAGATTTGCTGATTTGGCCCCCTGCGCTTCATTTTATAGAGGATTTTTTTTTTCTTACATGTTACAGAACTGGAATGTACTCTTGATGTTTTTTGTTTGTTTGTTTAAATTTTTATTTACTGGAAATGTATCCGAGGGTTGTATTTTGTTCATTACCAATGTTATAAAATTAGGATGCACTCTATAGGATTGCTATATTTAGTGTAAATGTATGAAATGGTTTTATATATATGTATGTATATATATATATATATATATACTTTTAAATATTGCCCTCCTTTAGCTTTAATGTAGTTAACAACTTGTTGTTATTAGATTTTAGTAGCTTTTTTTTCTTTTTTTTCTAAGAAAGGTAGCTTGACTGTAGTTTAATTAGCTTGGCAAGCTGCGGCTTCAAAGTAACATCCCAAGCACTGCTCATGGCTCACAGCTGTAACAGGGATCTTTAAATAACCATTCCCAACTGTTTGTGTCCATGCAGAACTTCCCGTGAATGAACATCATTAGTGGAGCTTGTGCTTCACCCCTTTTTGGTATTATTAACAGTACAGTGCAGTAATTATGCAAATTTCAAAATGACAAGATAATAATTTTTGCAAAGTCATTACACTGTAAAATGAAGATAAATATAACCAGGGAACAATCAGACTTTACTCAATTAAGCTTGTTTTTCAGCACATTACTCATTAATAGTGGCAGATTCTAATTCTGTGGTTATATAACAAAATTAGATGAGTCCTCTGTGACTTTGCACTTGAAAGTCCAGAAATGGGAGGAATCTTGAACATTTATTAATTATTATTTATGTTCACATAGAAGTGCCTGATTAAACCTCAGGATTAAATTAATTACTGTATTGACTGGACAACCTACTCTGAAAGATTCTTGCAGAGAGTATTAGGGTTGTTCTTGGCATTATATTTTTGTGATAGTAACAATAACTAGCTATGTTTTTTTGTTTTTTTTTAAGGAATAGTCATCATTCTCACCCTCATGTCTTTCTAGACCTGTGTGACTTTCTTTCTTTTGCTGAACATAAAAAAGATAGGATTTTTTACTTATTTATTTATTTTTGTACATGGGGCCATTGTACATAAGCCAATGTTTCTGGACCCCAACGTTCTTCAAAATGTCGTCTTTTGTGTTCTGCGAAGAAAAAAAAATGCCATATAGGTTTGAAACAACATAGTAAGTAATTTTCATTTTGGGGTGAACTATCCCTTTAAGTGATGGAATTCAGTGAAGGCATATGGAGAGTGTTGATGCTCAATGATTAATTAACTCAATGAGTTTTGAATAAGAATACACCATAAGAAAGCATTTTCTACGTGTTGGTGAAGGGAGCGAAAAGTGCAACTGAGTGCAATTTCCAACGTGACTTTTAGTGTCTTGTAACTTTGCATTCCCAGAAGTCTGAGGGAGATCGAGCGGAAAAACTCAATAGTGCTATGCAAAAGTATCTGCTTCATCTGTCTCTTTCTCTTTCTCTTCCTTTTCACTTTTCCTGTGTGCGGTCTTCGCCCGCCCTCCTATGACCTTCCTTCTCCTCTTCCTCCCTCCCTGTTTTTCCTCCACGCCCCTCTTTTTCAGTTTCCGTCTATTATCCAAGGTTCTGCTTATCACCAGTGTCCACTTTTCCCATCTGCCCTTGAGGTAACTTGAGAATTGATGCTACATTAGTTAAAATATCCCTCCTCTCTCTCCCTCCTTCTCCCACTCTCACCATCTTTAGCCACCTGAGAACAGACCAGCCGAAATAGATCTTGTCTCTCTCCTCCATCGATCCGGCCGCCTGGGATAGATAGCAGCCCTTCCTCAATATTATCAGGCCTCTTCCTCCTCCTTCCTTGTCCTCTACTCATATTTGTTCCTAGGTTCAGGACATGCTTGTGCTTGTCTTGGTCTAATTTTATCTTCTAGAGCGACTAGGCATGCGTGCATGTGTGTGTTGGTGGGGCGTAGATTAGATTAGAATAGAATATAAATTCTGGTAATCCTTTTGTAATCCGTAATGTTATTCATGATTCAGACTGAATGAAAAACTACTGCTAGTGCCTGGCTTTAGCAAATAATAACCCTGTCTTGTGTGTGTGTGTGCGTGTGCGTGTGCGTGTGCATGTGTGTGTGTGTGTGTGTGTGTGTGTGTGTGTGTGTGTGTGTGTGTGTGTGTGTGTGTGTGGTTGACTCCGAACATCCCTCTGCACTTAGCAACTCCCTCAGCCCTCTTTCGCCAACACTTTCTGTCCTCAACGCACCCCTCCTTCCTCCACGGATCCCTCGCTGCTTCATATTAAATCACACACAGAGCTTTGCTGCTGTTGCCAGTGTCTCCACAACTTCAGTGGCCACAAAGCAGAAGACCATTTACTAACGATTATCACATCAATTAGATTCTGTACTGCACAAGACTCTGAAGAGAGCCATCACACACAAACACACACAGTGGTTGAAAGACTAATTGAAGCTGCATTGACTGAAAAAGAATCATTAGCATCCTGGCTTAGTTTTACTCTTTTCTTGGTACTCAAGTTGCAGAGCAAGATTTGTTTTTTTGTTTTCTTTCAGGAAGGCTTTTTTTCCCGGGGCAGCATTTTGAAATGTCCTCATATTTTTAGAGCTTTACTTGACTTTATTAGTATTTTTATTATCGTAGTCACTGGTATAAACATATTATACCATATGTTTTGTTTTGTTTTATTCATTGGTCCTATCCTAATATTGCTAATTACATTTTAATTATTCTAAATTCATTATTATCAATTCAGTTTATTTGTATATAGCTTTTCATAATGCATGCATTTCCAAATCAGCTTTATAAAGAATTGTGCCTTACCAAAGATCAGTAAACAGGCCAGAGGTGACAGTGGCAAAAAACAAACAAAAAAACTCTCTAACTGTAAGTGTTATTCCAGTACATTTCAGTAATAAATGACAATGACAACTACATTTTAATTTAAATGGAATTCTGATATGATTCAATATTGAGTCATTTGGGAATAGTTTAGTCTGAAAATCTAGTAGCATTTTGTGGCATTTTATTTTGTGATTTCACTGTGACTTTATTATTGTGGCTTCTAGCAGCTGAGGAGGCTTTTCTCTTAGCCGGACAGATATAAGCAGCACATAAATAAGCAGTGGGTTGTGGTGATGGGAAGAGGAGTATAGTGGAGGGTGATGCCCATAGGAATGTGTCCCACTAGGGCACAATTTGTTGTCATCGAGAGCGGTCAGAATTTAGAGCAGGCACAATCTCATAAAAGCCATGAGTGATAGAGAAGCAAAGTGCATTTCTGAGACAAGGAAGTCTATAATACCTGGAGAGAGTTAACCATTAGCGTTCAAGGACAGCTCCTTCCACAGAAAATATGCTATTTGAAATCGGCGCTTTTAAACCAGTTATCTGAGCCGGAAAGTGACTAAAGCTGCAGAAAAATACATCATGACCGATTGGCTGATGGCAACACAAGAACAGACATAGTCCCAAGCCCTTATATCCTGCTTATATGAGCCCTCAAAAAACAAACTAAATAAACATACTGTAATATAATGAAGTATTAGCAATATATGTTGCTTGAAAAAAAAAAAAAAAAAAAATAATAATCTATTCCATCAGAATTCACAGATATTATTTTAATTGAATGGCTGTCAATGGAAAAATATGATATAGTCACAGCATCCACATGATTATTTGAACACACTAACTAGCAAAACCTCTATGCCAGTCTACAACTTTGTGTATAATTTCACATTTTATCGTTTTATCTCATCACATTCAATTCAGATGCAAAACCAGAATTTGGCTTACATATATTTTCCAATGACACAGTAGATTCAGAGGCCTGAGAGGAAAAAGCACTGAGAGACTGCTGAATGATGATACAAGAAAACACTGTATTGCAAAAATAAAAAAATAGAACTATAACTTCATATCTCACAAAAGTGGCAGCTCTTGTCTGGTGTTTTTATGATATACAGACATGCAAACACTCAAGGAGGGAGACTAACAGCATTTTGTAGTTTTCAAGTGTAGTTGTAGTGAAGTTTGTAATATCTTTGTGTGCTGAATTGATTGTGAGTATATGTTTGCACAGGTGAGAGAAAAAAAAGGTAGAGACAGGTGGCATAGGGCACAATGAGTTTAAGTCTGTATTATGCGTTTGTGTGGATATAAAAGATGAGCTGTAGATAGGTGTAGCCCTATATATCATTCATATCATCTGATCTGTGGTATTAAAGACTTCTATCCTCTAATGAAATCTTACTGTGAATTGAACTGGGGGATTTATTATCTGTGCAACAAAGAGAATCAATGATCCTCAGATGTCTCCTGCTTTTATAGGAAATGATCTCCAACACACACGCACACATGATCAAACGCGCATACACGCACATACTCTTTGACAAATGGCTTTCATCTTCCTGGTTCTCATCTCACAGTTGTACATCAACTCTCTCGTATCCTTACCATTTTCAATGGTTCTCTCTTTTTCTGACTGTGTGTGTGCACTAGAAAAAGTGACTTAATGTCATGATGTCATTAGGATGTATAGAGAAGAGGCAGAGATGTGGAAGGTGTTTGCAGTATCTTTCTTACACCCAAACAAACATGCACGCTCAAATGCACTAATATGGAGGCGGATGATAATCTGACAGCTGTGATCCATCAAGCATCTGAAGGGAAATCTCAGAAGAGAAACAGAGAGAGGAAAGCTGGTGGAAAGGCAGAGAAAAGTGCATTGTTATGCAGTTGCTATGATGTTCTGGCTGGTTGCTAAGGCGTTGCTAGGTTGTTCTGTGGTTGCTAGGGTGTTTTGGGTGGTTGCCAGGGCATTGCTAGTGGGTTTTTGGTGGTTGCTGGGGTGTTCTAGGTGTTTGCAAGAGCATTGCTAGGGTGTTCTATGGTTGCTAGGGCATTGCTAGGTTGTTCTTGGTGGTTGCTAAGTTATCTAAGTTAAGCTATCTATCTACCTACCTATCTATCTATCTATCTATCTATCTATCTGTCTATCTTAGTGTTGCACGGTGCACCGAAATATTCTGTAGCCTATTTTGCCGTCAACACTGCCGACGTTGTCTTTGCTGCTATATATTTATGTTTAACATGATACATGAAGTATAGGCCTTCCACAACTCTCTCCATATGTCAAATATATCACCAATGAGGCTTATCATATGTTACCAATATTAAACATTGTTTAATATAATCGCTGTTCATATTTTTATTCAAAGTTCAGAATCAAGATAAAGTTATTACCGGTAACTCTTATGTTTCTTATGATAACTGAGATAATGCTGCTAAATGTATTTATTTTTTTTACCTTGAATGTCATTGCTCTAATTTATTTTTTATATTTTGATATTTCATATTTTGTTCAAATGTTTAATATATTTGCTGTTCATATGTTCATTTATTAGTGTGTTATATGATTAGAATGTTGTCCCGGTTTTAATATAAAGCACCGCAATTCTTGACTTGGTATCGGTATCGAAAAAATAATTTTGGTATCGTGACAACACTAGTCTATCTAATATTTTAGTTTGTGTGTTTGTTTTAGCAAATCAGTCATATTAGAGACTTGTTGACTCCTCAGGATGAATTCATATTTCAGAAGTCTTATTTATCTGACCCAGCTGTGACCCTCTCAGCTCTGCACACTCAGACTCCCTGAATCGATCCATCTAGACATCTGATTATCCATCCATTCATATGCCTGTCCAGTTCTCTATTTATTCAGTCATCCATCATTTTTCCATCTACTATCCAATTTGTCTGCCTCTAGTATTTGTCTGTCTGTGTCTGCCTTTCTGTATGAAACTTTTTGAGCAGGTCATTCTCATAACTCTCCTCATTTCCTGTTCTTCTGTGTCTGAGTTCATTGCCTCGGAGCAGTGAATCAGCAAAATGTAAACTTTGATCCTTAAGCACGGGAATACGCTCGATATCCTGTATAATATGATCCTTATATCTGTCAGTCCACATCTTGCATTGTATGTATTACCGGCAGGTTTGTTAATCTGTCATAGTGAGGGCTTTGCATTGAGTTTTACTGATTAATGATATTTTCTAACCCCTTCTAAGCCTTCTAAAAAAATCTTTCTGCATTCTTACAGAGAAACCAGTAAGAGAAATTAACGAACTGGTTTGCAAATGTTAAGGATGATTCGATAAATTTATGGTAAGGATCATTCTTGAATCATCCTTAACATTTGCAAACCAATTAACTTTTACCATTAAAATCACAATGTAATCTTCAATCGTTCTTGCTTCACAAGCTTAATTTATGAGCTCTGTGATCGCATTGAATTTTAAAACACTTTAATAAATAAAACCGTCTTCTGCGTTAATAAATAACCATATGCAATAATATATCAAAATTAGCGATCAATTTGTTGAACTGTGCAAGCCTTTTTAGTCTAAATTAACCATCGTTGACCACCTTTACAAGCTATGTAGGATTTCCTGGTGAACAGCATGTCTATGCTGGCACACCATCTGGACCAGCCCTACACCAGCATACACAACTGCTGAATTTATTTTTGGCCCAAGCTATTTTTCAGCAGGGCAGGATGAGTATCAAAGTGAAAAGTTTAGCACAATGTTAAATGCTCGGTGCACATCTCTCTCTTCTACATAAAAAACCTGCTATTCCTGAACAGCTACAAGCTAACTGCTAATGAACTCATTCTGTTTATATAATGCTGCTCCAGGGATATACACAGAAAGACAGAGGCAGAGAGAGTGTGTGTTGACAGACATGAAGGTAGGACACAACTGTTTGGTTTGGTTTGGTTTGGTTTGGTTTGGTTTGGAAAGGAAAGGAAAGGAAAGGAAAGGAAAGGAAAGGAAAGGAAAGGAAAGGAAAGGAAAGGAAAGGAAAGGAAAGGAAAGGAAAGGAAAGGAAAGGAAAGGAAAGATGACCACGTTCACACAGCAGCAGAATACGGGTGTCAGTCCTGTATTTGAGTCCTTAATACGGTTCCGTTCACACACAGCACAGTTATTTAGGAGAGTGATAACCGCATTCTGTAATAATCAAACTCACACCGTAAATTTTCACTCAGTCAGTCGCTTTGTGTAAGTTCCAGTACGTGGGGGTGCACCTGTGCTTTTGATTTTCCGATGGTAAAAACAAATTATAGGCTATGTTGTTGTATTACTTGTAACATTTTACAAAAGTCAAACTCAAATGCAGTTACGGGGTTTTTGACCAGCGAATGTGTGCAAATGTGCATTTTGTCCGTCATTAAAACGGCGCCGGCGACATCACATTACATTTTCATCAACAGGTTACAAACTAGTTTGTTGTAGCTATATGGGCGCTCAGTTTTTCCTGTTGTAAAATACATTTGGCCAAAATCTCAATTTATAAAAAAATTAAATGCTACTGTATGCACAGGCTATTTAAGTGTAGGCTATGTATTGTCTATGACTAGATGGCAAATGCTAGACCCTCTCTCTCAGGTCCCACATGTCTCAGTCAGACATCAAATAAATAAAATATGAGCCTTTATAGACATAGTGTTTAGTACTTATTCAAACAACAAGATCTTTGTTTACCCTTGCAAAACTTTGTTCAGCTGCTGTGTGCTGTGCGGCTGCTGCGGAGCTTCAGTTTATTCAATCAAGATAGAGGGGCGGAGTTATCAGGTTTACTGACAGTTTGAGGATCAAACAAGATTTACACAAGCTCTTTTTAAGAACTTTCATTGGCTAAATATTTGTAAAACAGACAGACAGACGTGAAGGGTGACCAATAACATTGATTTATTGAAGAAGAAAAAAAACAGCACCACTAAAAAAAAAAAGGGCACTTCAGAGTGTAAGGGCAAAAAGGGCATGTACTCTGCACAGGTTGAGCCCTACCTGTGCACGTGCCTGGCTGTCTGTCACATCATACAGTGCGAAAGAGCCACTCTGCTAAGGGGTTTTGTGTGTGGTTTCACATTCTGTAACTTACAGCAAGGGAGATATGAGCTGTGTGTCATCTGAAGGTTTTAGATCCAGTCTCTGTTTTCCACCAGAGCGGCTCCCACCAGTTATGTGTTGCACGACTCAAATGCCGTGACATGAGTAAGATGCTGCAAAGGACGTGAGTGCAAAAGTTAAAGCCATCCGGCTGGCGCATGTTTACATTGAAGCTGTTGTCGGTTGTCGGTTAATGAAGATTTGAAGGATGAACGCGCGGCTCAATTGGACTAGGGGTGGGAATCACAGGGTACCTCAAGATATGATACGATACACGATGCATGGCTCACGATACCGATAATATCACGAAACAGCAATTCTGCGATAATCAATATATTGCTAGACAATCCTATAATGATACATCACGATATCTGTCTAATTATGAAAACAAAAGTGCCAGTTTTCCAGACTTTGTACTTAAACGTGGCGCGGGCATCTATTTATTTTTATTTTTTTACTCACACTGCTGTCCGCCATCCTGTTAAAAACCTCTTTTGTTAACTTATGTTCACGTTTCCCTCATTCATTTGCTAAGCGCCACCTCAACGAGTCATGAAGTAGTGGTGCTGGGAGCACCTAGTCTATTTAGAGCGCCTTATTTTATTAATTAAAATATCGATATTTGATGCCAGCGTATCAATTATCAAATCGCATGGGGAAGGACAACGATAAATTGCCCTATCTATATTTTGTCCCACCCCTAGTCAAAAGTGATAAGACTTTTAAGTTTTATGGATGTCGCCATATTTGATATCACTTTGGTCACTGTAGCTATGGTTACTAGTAAGAGAATACGAGCTTGACTCTCATTGCACGTTCATACAGACAGTATTTGAGACGATAAGTTGCTGTGTGAATGGGACATTTCGAGACTCACACCTGTAAGTAAATGAGGTTGTCAGTCCCAAAAACTGACAGTGTGAACATAGCCTATGAGGAAAGGAAAGGAAAGGAAAGGAAAGGAAAGGAAAGGAAAGGAAAGGAAAGGAAAGGAAAGGAAAGGAAAGGAAAGGAAAGGAAAGGAAAGGAAAGGAAAGGAAAGGAAAGGAAAGGAAAGGAAAGGAAAGGAGCTTTTGGAGAAAAATGTCAAGGTAGGAAGGGAAGCCATTGTAAACAATTATCTTAATGCAGGTTACAAACAAAAAAATAAATAGAGGGAAAATGTCAAATCTAGATGTATGTACACACCCAGGCATTTCTTTGAATTGAGAAAAGGAAAATATATCTTAGAGGAAGAGACTAAATAGGACTAATCAGACAAAAGTGTTGACGAGGCAAAGTTGATGTAGTCGGTGCTGGCATTTATGACAAAAATAATGCTTTGGTGAGAAAGAAAATGCACGCTACTTTTGAAGCAACCTCTATCACTTAATGACAAACACAAATACACAAACACAGAGAGAGAGAGAGAGAGAGAGAGAGAGAATACACCAGTGTGAGAGTGGAAGATAGAAAAAAGGCTGTAGAGCAGTGTAAAGTGTCCTTCATATGTGTGCATGAATATGCATAGCGTGCACTCTGGATGGAGAGCACTACAGCTCTTCAGCTGTTTGTGCGTGAGTGTGTATGCATGCGTTGTCATTATTGCACTGTAAAATCAATCTCTCTTGTGTTGTGTCCCTGCATTAGCCACTGTCGGTGAGTGCTTGAGTTTATGCGAGGGAGAAAGAGGCAAAAGAGGTGGAAAAATAAATGGCCCACAAAGTACCTTGAGCTCCATAAATAACTGGATATACACATCTGACTTTCATTGGAGGGAGAGAGGTGTTTGTGTTTGTATGTTTGTGTGCAATCCTAACCGTTTCTAGAGCGGAATGCTGTTCTCTGACCTATACATGTGTATCCAGTCAGCCACTGTCAAATTTACAGCTGTTTAATTGACTACAAAAGGTCAACATCTAGTCCTGTCTTCAAAACACCACACCACACGACCACCACACACATTGTCAGACACTAAGAGAAGCATAGGAAAGAAAAATGGAAAATTAGATTTCTTTAAATGTGAAGTTTAGAATTGATGCATCAGCAAACAGGAATAGTCATTAGTCTGGCAAACTAAGTCCCGCCTCAAACTCATGTCATTGGTTGAGCCAGTGTTGCTATGCCTTTGCAAAAGCTGTTTCGAAAGGCAACTCAATTACACAGCCTCCTAAGATTTCTCATTTTGCCCAAATCCCAGAATCCATTGCAGTCACCTCAGTAAATTCTACATGGCAGACAAAGCAAGATTTTGATTAGAACTATTCTTATGATGCACTCAATAACAAAAACAACATGCAGACACCGAACTCTTTTGGAATAAATTGTGAGTTGAGCACTGTTACCACACTAAGTGTCTGCAAATGTAGAGTGTTCAGAATCAATCGCTTTTTGAGGTTCCATCTCTGTAAGCTGCGGTCATTTTAGCGAAATTTCGCCCAATTTTGTGGGCAAAAAAAAAAGACACAGCTCACACAGAAGTCACTTTTGATCCAAGAAGCTTTATGTTGGTTATACGTTTTATACGTTTATCTCTGTAAAGCTGCTTTGAAACAATCTACATTGTTAAAAGCGCTATATAAATGAAGGTGACTTGACTTGACTTAACTTGTTGGTCAATGCGGCAAAAAATCACCTAATAACGGTAAATGTGACTGTACCTTTAGAAAGCACTGCGAAAAGACCAAATTTTAGAGCCAAAATGAAACATAACTCGGAACGCCATTAAGTCTCCTGGGTTCTGTAAGAGCAACCTCTAAGAGATCAAATGTTCCACTTTGTGTGCTGGAAGATTTTGAACAGGACTGTGCATACAAAAGCTTAGTAAAGATTTTCTGCCCTGCATCTTTCATCTCAGGTCAGTCAATTACCTTGTACATTAGTCCTCAACCATTCCAGTATGTGTGTGTAAGTACAAGAGTACAAGTATTTACCTTTTCTGTCTGTGTTGATCCCAGGGACAATTAGCTGCTCATTTCCTGGTGTTTATCTGCATGTGTTTAAGTTTCAGAGGTGTTTGTTAATCCAGACTGAGGTGTTTATCCCTTTTCAAGGTAAAGAATTGTCACAGAGTTTTTGTCTGTCTATCTCGTGTCCACGCGCACACTTCAAACATGAGGATTCAACTTGAGTCAGACTCTCAATTCCACTCGTATCTCCTTCAGTTTGGTATGTGGAAAACACCAGGATATGCTCTTCCCTTGTTAAAATGTTCCTGCTGTGAAACATTTTTGCCTTGGCGCCTTCCAGCAGTTTCACATTTCCACTGAACGCATTTTAAGATTCTCACCTTATTCTTCCACTTTTGAGTCTTTCCAGCTGTTCTTCCCTCTATTTTCCAGGATCCTGCTGTTTTTCTCTTCCTCTCATCTTCTTTACCTACTTCTTTTCATCCACCTGCGAGGTTCATGTGCTCATTTTCCCATTCAACGCCTCCTCATCTTGCTCTCTCATTCTGTCAGTCTGTTTAGTCTTTATTCCAGATGTGCTCCTTGTTTGTGTTCTCCTCCAAATTGCCCTGATTGTTGTTTTCATGTATTCGCCTCTTCAGTTGTTTGTGCCATTCGTCTTTCAGTGTCGAATTCCAGTGAGCTGCCAGTTCTGCCACAGCAAAACAACGTCTTAAGAACGGAGAAAAACAGGATGTTGGGATGGGGGAATGACTGAATGGAATGGGGAGGATGAGTAAAGAATGGGAGGGAGAAAGAGAGAAGAAAAACATTCATTTCAATTCATTTAAGTGGTCATTGTGAATACGCACACACAAATACTTTGTAAATAAATATGAAAGAGACTGAAACCCAGAGGGCAATTTAATGAGACTTAATCGAATTGTCTATTGTTAATCGAGTTATGTTTAATTGTCATCTTGGATATTTCTTTTAAAATTCCTTGGAATAAATACAAATATTATCAAATGAGACAATTGTTGACATACAATAAGAGCATAGAGCAATCAAATTAATGGGGAAATAATGAAACTAAATCCATTCAATTCATAAATAAGATAATATTCCATTTAAATAAATAATTTAGCTGAGAAATATTTGAGTCTCTTGGTATTTTGGGAAATTTAGCACAGTTTCAATGAGATGTTCTTGAGATCTCTTCTGATGTGAATGTGAGGTTACAGGGGTCTTTCTCAGGAGAAAAATCTAAGAAGCAGGAGACCTCAGCTTTTTCTCTCCTTTGTTGCCATCTAGGAGAAACAACTGAGATGTTAACAATATCTTATTTATAATTTTTCTTCCCATGCTGTGAATAGAGATAATAATTAATTACATGCTGCTTCCGATGTCATCGAGGACTGCCACTCAAAAGCACAGGGTTCCGTACCCCACCCCCCACCTCCCCCAACCCCCCATCCTCTCTGCCCAATGATTACCCATACCACCCTCCCCCCCTCACCATATACCCCATATTGCACGGGCCAGAACAGGACACCAGCCCTGATGTCATCTCTCCAGTTTGCACTTCTAAAAAAATTCCTCCAGACTGCATCTCTCCTCTTGTTTAGTCATCTCTGTCTCTCACTGTCTTCCATGTTTTCTCACCTTGTCCGATTGCAAAAAAACATTGATCCCTCTTGGAAATGTCACCAAAGTGGTTTCCTGTCCTTTTGTCTCTCACCTTCTCTCTCTGCCCCATCTCTATCACACACACACACACACACATCTCTAGTTATTTTTGTGTCCTCCAGTTTGTCAATCATCTTAACTGTCGCAGATACCACAGAGACAGCATTTGAATTAAACACCTCCCGTGTGTGTGTGTGTGTGTGTGTTTATGTGTGTGTGTGTCACAAGAATCACAGATGCAGACAGAGTGTTTTTTAATCTGTGGGTGCGGTGACAGTGTGTGCTGATTTGTGTGTGAGACTGTGACTGCAAGTTAGTGTGCGTGTGTGTGTGTGTGTGTGTGTGTGTGCACGTGTGTGTGTGCGTGTGTGTGTGTGTGTTTGAGCAAGAGAGAGAGAGGAGTTAAGCAGCTGTCTTATATGCTGTCAGGCATGTCACCATTCAGACTGACGAGCTTTCATCTGCATCATCTCTCTGTCTCATCATCCGTTTCTCTTGGTTTTTATATTCATTATCAGAATCTTTTTTTTTTTTTTTTATTATTCCCAATATCCATTTTACATCCATCATTTAAATGACACACACACACAAAACCCATCCACACAAACCTGCTTTTCGAGCATTTCCAGTCGAGTAGTCCTGGAGGAAAAGGCGATCCGACTCCTGGCTTCCTCAAAAGCGAAACAAGACCCTCTTTCTCTCTCTTTCGGACTCCGGTCCTCTTCCCTCCCTCTCTTGATTTCTCTCTCTCCGTCTAACACTCCCTTGTTCTCACCAGCTGTGTGCCGCTGAATCTCTTCAGAGGACAAACTCCTCTTTTTTCATCCCTCTCTCTTTCTCTCCTGCCACAACTGATTGAAATTTAAGTCATTTTTAATCCTTTCGGTCAGGTATCCAGGGAACGACAGAACAAAAAAAAAGAAAAATTAGAGCAGAAATAAAGGAAAAATTACAGATCTTTTGTAGTGCTGGATATTTTTAGCAGTTCCCCTCCATACCTCTGTCGTTTGTTTCTTGTTCAGTTTTTTTCCGGTATCTACTCATTTTGTTTTGTTATTTTTCTTCTCCTCTTTGGCAAGCAGTTGAGATGTTTGCGTGAACCAACGAGCGACTAAGGAGCGAGTGTCGACTACATGCACTGATACAGGGAGAGAGAGAGTGAGGGAGGGGGCTAAAAGAGTGAGAGAGAGAGAGAGATGGACAGCCCCCAGCAGTATTGGCTGAGTGAGATGGTTGGGGTAGCGAGGGAGTGATAAAGGAAGAGATGATAGAGATGCAGAAGGAAGAGCTAAGTATGGAGAAATGGATGGAAGAGAGTGATACAGAGAGTGAGCCGATAAAATGTGCATCAAACGCAGAGAGAGGATTGATATAAAATGTACAGCTGCCTGCTGTTAATAAGATTTTTTCAGCCCTAAACACTCTTACAGTGTTTAACGATGTTCATACATGACATATACAAGAGATAATGTTTACCTGCTAATATTGCAGTTTATTTTGTGTTTGAATGAAGGTGTCTGTTATTTATGTGTTTGTTTTGCCTACATTGTTAAATGTCCCTGCAAAGACGGTAAACCTTAAAATCACCTGCATAAAATGGTCTCCATGAGGAAATCAGCTTAATAAATATATTAAATGAGCCAATTTCTGTTTTCGTGAGTGTTCGATTTAGAGGATAGGAAATATCATTAGCTCAGTTGAAAAACAATAGAAGTCAGTGGAAAGGCTCCATCATGAAAAGCAAACGTGTGAAATTTGTGTATGTCTTTGAAATAGAAGGAAGGTGAGGGAGAGAGTGTGTGTGTGTGTGTGTGTGTGTGTGTGTGTGTGTGTGTGTGTGTGTGTGTGTGTGTGTGTGTGTGTGTGTGTGTGTGTGTGTGTGTGTGTGTGTGTGTGTGTGTGTGTGTGTGTGTGTGTGTGTGTGTGTGTGTGTGTGTGTGTGTGTGTGTGTGTGTGTGTGTGTGTGTGTGTGTGTGTGTGTGTGTGTGTGTGTGTGTGATTTACTCAGTTGCACCATCATTGGGCACCTCTCTCAGTCTCTGCTTGCTATATTTGTCTTGTCTTATTAGTTATTATAAGACTAGATGAGTTATGAACAGCCTTCCAATTTACCTAGTTAAAGGCAAACACATACAGAGTAATGAGAGAGAAAGAGTGAGAGAGAGAGATAATATGGAATGGTGTTATCTTAAGGGAGAGTTTTAGATTTTCATTGGTGTCATTTTTCATTTTAAAAAGCATTTCACAATATCTTTTGGCTGGTTTATTTCCATAATGATATTGAGAACGGTGGTCACGTTCTAGCAAACACAAACCAATACCACACCACACTCAAACACATTTACACAAAGACACCACAATAAAAACAGACTCACACGTCAACAACATATCAACACCCGACTAATAATAAATATACAGCAACCGTGCATCCATCCTAGAAAAGCAGTTTGTTTAGATATGCATATGTGTGTTTATTGTGTATGAGGTGCTAAGATTATTCAGATGTGACACACCTCATTTGTTCTGTTGATTAGAGGCTGCAGTGGTGTGTAACACAACTGAAAAACCAGCACTCCTTCCTCATATCTTTCTTCATTGTTATACTTGAGCGGGCAGGTAGATTCATCTGATGATATTTAGATGACATAAGATTATCTGCATTAGCCAACAAACTGTGTCTAATGAACAGAAGAGTCACTCTCCCTTGTGTTCCAGTGTTTTTTTTGTGTGTGTGTGTGAATTTCGAGTAAATATTGTAAATGTTCAGCAACATATATGTGTAGATCTGAAGTGGAATCATTAAAGCTGCAGTACAGGAGATTTTGGGGTTTAAAAATGAACAAAATCAGTTACTGAGGAAGTACAAAAAACAGTGTTCAAAATTGCCTTGTGTCTACTTGCTTTAACCTGATTCACAATAGTAAGCTTATAATAATAATTTATAATTTGAGCTGTTGGGTTGAATTTTGGGAGAAATGTCAGTTTTATGTCATTCATCTTTGATTGGCTGCATCGCAACCATAAATAAAGAGAATTACAGTGCTTGTGCGGTGCGGAGTGTGTTAGTTCTGAGAGTTTGTAGCCATAACTAAAGAGCAACATTTTTAACACAATGGACTGTGTTAAAACAACATTGGAAGAAATATTGTTTTAACACAAAGTGTTAAAGTCAAACAGTCAAAACAATATTGGAAGAAAGTTGCATACATTATTCATGGATATTCAGATACAGAAATTGGAAAATGTAAATATATCTATGATGCACTGATGCATCAATATTAAAACTCTATTTTGTGTGTGTCTATAGAAAAGGTTAAATTGTACAAAAAAAAAAAAAAAGAGTAGTTTTAGTTGTTACATATGAATTTAAGCATCTCAACTTTAAAAGGTATTGGACGAAAATGCAAACTCCTTCAAAATATGTTACAGATTACACGTGAAGTGTTTGAAAAATTAACTTGCAGTGAGCATTGGATAGTCAGAAATGTGTACACAATTAAATATCCGGTATTGGCCAAATTTTAAACAACTAATGTCAACTGATGACTGACATGGAATTTATATATTGTGCATCCCTAATTATTTGTTTGTTATTTACTGCAAAGACATATATACATTTGTGAAAGCTGGCTTAAGTGTTCTAATGCTGTTGGAACCGCTCTATCGGTTTTGCATTAGGACATTGAAAAACCCATAATAGTCAACGGCTACTTATTTTCACACTGTGCAGAAGGGCCTCCACCCCCACCCTGTCTGTCTGTTTGATAGAGCAATGTGTGTGTTTTGTGTTTCTCTATATTTAGTTCCTCCCCCATCCTCACACACGTTTAGTCATAACACATTCACACCATTGCCATAACACTTGCGAATGAAAAACGAAGACAATTAATCACAGAGACAGTGTCACGCTCACCGTCAAACTCTTCCTTGTTTTGTCTCGTGCTCTCTAACTCAGTTCAGCACCACGGACAGCGCATGTTATAAACATTGTTTGCTTTGCACTGAAAGTTTCTGGCGTACGTCTTAAGAGGAGTGTTGTCTGTTTACCATCTCCACTAATACACTTTTGCAGTTTAGTAGAGAAAGAGAGAGACAGATGAATAGATGGATTACTTGACAGGCATGCACTAATGGCTTCACACATTTTGAAAGAATGTGTATGTGTGTTTTGTTTGTGGAGTTCTTTTCTTAGAACTGTGTTTGTTCTTGAACAGATATATACTTTACCTTGTCACACCCCACTAGACAGACAAATAAAGGCCTTTCATTAAACTGTTTCAGACCTTTTTGCATAGAATTGTATGCATTCATTGTAATTTGTTTATTTGTTTGTTTGCAAATAAAGAGATTGTGGACAGTCGCAGACCTGTTTGAAATAGGCACACTTTGCTACAGGGCTGTTTGGAAATTTGAAGTACTTAACTAATACTCAAACATTTAGAGAGAGAGAGAGAGAGAGATAATGGAAATAATGGAATAATGGACTTCTGCAAGTTATAAGATCACAAGCATTTCTTAATTCTCTGTAGATTAGAACATGTGCTCAAGTGTCCTTTATACTTATTAGAATTTGTCTTGTTTGTCATACATACATAAAGTCTACATTAAAGATTTCTTTACACTTAAGTAATAGTTCACCAAAAACATTTAAGTTACATTGTAAATGCAACTCACATGAATCCAATGGTTTAATCCAATGGTCCATTGCTTTATATGATGAACAGATTCAATTTTGACTTTTATTCACATATAAATATTGATCAACGCACATACACTGAGAACATCAAATATGGAAAACGAAAGATCCAATGTGTAAGAACCAATGAGGTTTGTTCTCGCGTATCATGCAGCTTTTTTGAGCTACCGTGTTTACATATGATGAGCAGTATGTGTGTTGATCACTACTCACTTTAGAAAGTTGGACATCAAAAGTAATCAGATTTATTTGTTGTGTAGACTTTAATTGATGGACAAAAATTATGATAAAAAAAATATGTTCTGAAGATGAACAGAAGTTTTATGGGTTTGGAATGACATGAGGGTGAGTACATTATGGCAGAATTTTCATTTTTGGAAGAACTATCCCTTTAGATTAAATTAATGTTAAACTCTTATGGAATAATAATAGTAATGAGTCAAGTTGAGCCGAACCAAGCTGAAGTAAACAATGATGAAGTCGTCAAAATTAGTCAAACCAAACAGAACTGAATTGCAATCAATCAATGATCAGGAATAATATGTCAAATTGAGTTTGGTTCGAGTCAAACCGAACTGGAACTGGAGCTGGAATAACGAGTCAAATCAAGTCAAGTCGAATCAAACTGAATTGAATCAATGATCAGGAATAATAAGTTGAATCAAACTGAATTGAATTGAATTGAATCGATTGAAATGGAATCAAGGAGTAGAAATAATGAAGACCAAGAAGCATATATAAATGAGAGACTTCTCTATCAAAAGACTGACATGATTAAACAGAAAACAATTTGAGAGAAATAGAGAGATAAGACTGATGTGAAGGCTGATCTGTTAAATGAAGCCAAAAAAGCAAAGACAGAGACTGAATTTGACCATGCAGGGCTTGACAGGAATGAACAACAGCCAAATTAAAGCAACAATGACATGGCAAAAAAAGACAGAGAAAGCAAGACATTTCTTGCCATATCTCAACCAAACTCTTGTCCTCTCCAACATACAGGTGCAAGACCAGTAACATTCATTTCCCCAGTCATTCTCTCATTCGGGACTTTTCAGATCTTTCCTCAGCACTTCATGAGTTCATCATTCATCACGTTAGATCCAAGCAGGAGAAGAATAGGATGGAAAACTACATTAAATCCTCCATTAACTCTTCAGCTTCCATTTGAATCCTCTGGAGAAATCCCCTATTTTCTCTCAAGTTTTGGTGGGTAATTGAGTTTTGATCCCTTTGTAGAACACAATGTGTGACGTACTGTATGGGAGTTAAGGGCATCCATGTGTGTGTGTGTGTGTGTGTGTGTATACATGGATATACTGTAGGCAACATAGAGACAATTATCAGTCAGCATAGTCAACTCTGAAAAGGGATTGAATTCAGATCTGACATCATTCCTTTTTCCACAAGATCCTTTTTATATTCTTACTTTGACACATCATCTTCTGTCTCTCCTATAGTCCCTTTACACTTTCTAGATCTCTTTGTGTGTCACATAAAACACACACAAACCCCAAATCTCTCTTTTTTGTACTTGTTTCTCTTTGTCATATGACACACGCATTCCTGTCTCATGCCCCATTGCATACACTAAAACAGTGTTTATTGGTGCAGTGAGCGGTGTACACTGCTGTTTTGATAGCTGCAGTCTAGGGGCCCATTCCAGTGCAGGAGTTCTGTTATGGCCTGAACTGCAGCTGTCTCAAAATGCTAATGCATTTATAGCAGCCATCAGGAAAGAACTGAGTGCTTTCAGACAATACAGATTACAATTTAAACTTCCCACGCCCTGTGAGAGTACTTAAAAGCACTGTCACTGAAGTGGACAATCATGGGCCAACTTGATGCTTTGTTCTTTGTCAGCATCTAGAATAATGTTCTGCATTGTGTTTGTTTGTGTGTGTATTTGTTTGTTTGTTGTCATAAGTGGTGCTTGCTAAGGAAAATATAACTACAAAGTTCTGTCATGAAACTCTAGATAATGCAGGCTAATAGGTCATTTTACTCACCTGTCCATAATCACATCGTTATCTATTGGGCGCAGCTGATTGGTTCCTGCCGTATCAGTAGCCAATGAGCTCACTGCTCAACCTTCAAATACTTGAGTAGCATTTGCCTTAGCAGTGCAGCGCGCTTTCAGAAACCCTCCACCTTCCCCTCCTCCACCTGTATAGATCTGTGACGTGTCATTCATGAACGCTATATTGTACAGAAGCAGCATGTCTTACTTGCTCGCAGCAGCGTGTCGTGTATGTATTGGCAGTAGCAAGTCCGTTACTTGCTCTGCCGTAGCAGCAGCAGCGTAGCAGATCTATTCCGCCAAGACCAAACATACAACATTGTCATACCCATTACCATGCCAATCACTCCGAGAGTTGTCATGACAGAACTATTTTTCATACTTAGGATTAGATGGATGATAAAACAGGATGAAAAACAAAACTCAAAGACATGAATTTTGGCATGTGACCCGAGCCATACCAAAATATGATATAGACCTGTGTAAGCTCTTTGTCTTGTTCCAGTATGCAACCACCTAGCAACCACCTAGCAAGACCCTAGTATGCGCACACACTAAGAACACATAGCAACACCATAGCAATGACATAACCACACTCTGCAACCACTAACACCTTAGCAACTGTATAGCAACACCTTAGCAACTGTATAGCAACACCCTAGCAACTGCACAACCACACTCTAAAACCACTCAAAACATCTTAGTGATTGTATAGCAACACTCTAGCAACCACATAACCACACACTGAAACGACAAGCACCTTTGCAACTGCACAACCACGCTCTGAAACTACTAACACCTTAACAACTACATACTGTAGTAACACTCTGAAACTAGTAACACCTTAGCAACTGTATAGCAACACCCTAGAAACTACATAACAACATTATAAAACCACTCAGTACACCTTAGCAACTGCTGGCAACAACCTAGCAATCCATATACACACTCTGCAATCACTAACACCTTAGCAACTGTATAGCAACACCCTAGCAACTGCACAACCACACTCTAAAACCACTCAAAACATCTTAGTGATTGTATAGCAACACTCTAGCAACCACATAACCACACACTGAAACCACTAGCACATTTGCAACTGCACAACCACACTCTGAAACTATTAACACTTTAACAACTGCATAGAAAACACCCTAGAAACTACATAAACACATTATTAAACCACTCAGTACACCTTAGCAACTGCTGGCAACACCCTAGCAATCCATATAAACGCACTCTGAAACTTCTAACACCTAAGCAACTGTAAAGCAATACCCTAGCAACTGCACAACCAAATTCTAAAACCCCTCAGAACATCTTAGCAAATGCATAGCAATGCCTTAGCAAACCATATAACAACACTCTGAAACCACAGACACCACAGCAATTGCACAGAAACACCCTAGCAACTGCATAACAACATTTTAAAACCATTTAGAATACATTAACCACAATATAACAACATTTTTGGAACCACATAATCACACTCTGATACCACTAACACCTTTGCAACTGCATAGCAACACCCTAGAAGCCACACAACCACGCTCTGAAACCACTAACACTTCAGAAACTGTATAGCAACACCCTAGCAACTGCACAACCACATTTCTGCAGTTTAGCAACATCCCTAATCAAACACATCTAACACACAACTCATAATCTAACCAAAGGTCTTCAAGATTACTTAAAAATTACAAGCAGGTAATGATTAATTAGGGATGGTGCTAAAATCTCGAGGACCGGAATTATCCATCCCTGCTCTAAAACCACTCAGCACATCTTAGAGACTGTACAACAACACTCTAACAGCCACATAACTACTTTCTAAAACTACTCGGAACACCTTAATGACTGTATAAAAACACCATTGCAACCACATAATTGCACTCTAAAATCATTCAGAACATCTTAGCAATTGTATAACAATGGCCAGCTTTGCACATGCAAGCACTATTTACATATTTCCACAGAAAATTGAAGTATCTATTTGGTAATTGTTGGAATTTCCTGGAACTTGCTCTTGTATTGTTTATTTGTATTTACTTATGATTTGATGGTGGATAATCAGTGTCATCAGGTCTCATTTTGCAAATGGATAAAGCATGTGATTTCAGGAATTTGTTGGTTGCTCTTAGTTGGTAAAGTTTGGGCATCCCAAACTGACTTATTCATATGGTGGCTGTAAAGAGCATCTGACATCTTGTACTAGTTAATGTGTTCAACTGCCAAACATATTGAATAAATGCATGTGTTGTGACTATCAGCTGATAATCTAAATCACTCCTTTTTCTCTTTCAGACTAATATCCCATTCCTGCAGAATGTATTGAGCAATAGCCAGTTCCTGTATGCCACAGTTGACACCCAGTTTATTGATGAGAACCAGGAACTTTTCAACCTCAAACCAACACAGAACAGAGCCCAGAAACTTCTGCACTATCTGGGTCAGTGTGTGTATGTGTGTGTGCGTGTGTGCATTTATCATTGTGTTGCACCTGTGATGGCCTAAAATGTGTGAAAGTGCATTTGTGTTTAAACATCTGCTGTATTTCTCCACAGGTCACATCATGGTAAATGGACCCATGACTCCTATTCCAGTTAAAGCCAAATCCTCATCTGTTGATCCAGTCGTTCTTTCTGTTTCTCTGGGTATGACAAACACATGCACACACACACACACACACGTCTGGTTCACTATCTTTGTGGGGACTCCGACTCTCCATAGACATAATGGTTTTTATACTGTACAAACTGTATATTCTATCCCCTTACTCTAACCCTACCCATAAACCTACCCATCACACAAAACTTTTCAAAAAAACTAATTCTGTGTGATTTATAAGCTTATTTTCTCATGAGGACCTCAATTTAGGTCCCCACAGTGACACAAGTCCCCAGCGGGATAGAAAAACATTTACAAACACACACACATACACCTATAAACACACACACACACACACACAAACAAGTTACTTAATATAGTAAATAAATTACACCTCTTAAAAATGTATTTTTTAAATCGTTTGTTCATCATTTGTTCATGATAAACCTCTGTTTATTAAGATACTAATCCAATTTTGACACAAATATTTAAATGATTTTAAGTGATTAATAATATAACAACTAATAACTTATTATTAACCATCTTACTAGCAACCTGTTTATTTTGATTTACAATTTTTTTTAAGATAACTTACAACACATTTGTAAGTCATTAGAATGCCACTTATTAATAATTTATGAACTTATAGTCATGTTTTGTAAATAATTAGTTCATGATTAACTAATAACTTATAAATTACTTATAACTAAATTAACAAAACATTCATAAAATGTTAGTATATCACTTAATAATTTGTTAACGTATAGTCATGTTTTATAAAGTAGTTCATCATTAAATAAAAATTAATAAATTACTTTGAATTAAAACATTCATAAAATGTTAGCATATCACTTAATAATTTATGAATGTAGTCATGTTTTGTAAAGGATTAGTTCATCATTAACTAATAACTTGTAAATTATTTATATATGAACATTATTATAAAGTGTAAATGAAGATTTGATTTCTCATGTCATGTACCCTTTAAGAGATTTGTGTCTCATTCCACCAAAACTTTCAAGCTTCAAAAAGTTTGTAAATGAGTTTGTTTGTTCTTGTACGTCTAGCATGTTTGAGCTTTCATTCACAAATTTGTATGCACACGTCTGTGCATTAATCATTGTTTATATGTGAATAAAAGCCTAAATTAACACTTTAGTTTAGGGTCCAATTCTCACTATTAACTGGTTGCTTATTAGCATGCATGTTACTTGGATATTAGCTGTTTATTAGTACTAATAAAGTACATATTAATGCCTTATTCTGCATGACCATATTCTACATCCCTTAAAGCTGCATTCAGTAACTTCGGGATTTCTTCGCTGTATTCTCGCTTTTTGCTCGCAGGTTTCTCTCTAGAGCTCCCCCCACAGCTTGGGAATAGATATTTGACAACACTGTTGTAAAAACTCGTTGGCTATTCTCAGACACCAGAGGCTAGTAGATCAACGACATCAAAGCAGATGGGACATTCTTTAAAACGTCTTCTTCATTCGGGTTCGAACAGCGTGAGGGAGCGCAATAATGACAGCATTTTAGCAGATTTCTTTTGGCCGTAAAGCAATTGTTTACATCGCGAGACCTGATATCACGCGAGACTTCCTGACGCGGCGGCCGGCGACCCGCCGGCTCAAAGTTGCAAGTGCGCATTTTCCGCTTTAGGGGCACCAGGGGGGTGTGAAACGACCACCATTCAACCCGAAATAAGTAATATAACCATTCCAATGACTCCGAAGCTGTTCAGTTAAGGTAAAAAAAGTTACTTAGTTCACCTTTAATCCTAACCAATACCTAAACTTAACTACCTTACTAACTATTAATAAGCAGTAATTAGGAGTTTAGGCAAAAGTCATAGTTAATAGTTAGTTAATAGTGAGAATTGTACCCTAATCTAAAGTGTGACTCATTACACATACATTTTAACTAACTCTCATTAGAGTATTAGTAGATTTGTCTTCTTAATATCTGCACTTTATTTTGATGCTACCCCAACAGACAGTCTACTGACAATAAATTACTTTGCAAGTTCATGTCAACTTATTCTACAAACCCTAACCCTATAACAGTCTACTAATACTCAACTAATACTCTAATGAGAGTTAGTTGACTTTAGGTATGTGTGACGATGAGGAAATTTTCCTACCAGTTAATCGACACTGGTATCGTCACTTATAGTGCGTGTCCACTGGCGCGGAGCAGAGCGAGCGTTTTCAATTTAATTCCTATGAAAGTTGAGCTAAGGAAGTCAGGAATTAGCTGAAAACACTCACTCGTTCCGCGCCAGTGGACACGCAATGTTATAAATGTCCGTGTGGTCGTGCACATTTTACTTTTGCTTTCGAATTAGCGTAATTTCGACACACCGACTCTCGTTAGGCAGAATCACACACACGCTGAATTGAGCAGACTCGTTCAGTTTTTAATTGTAGTGTCTGTTCTCTAACTATAAAAAATTAAAATGAATGTGGGGTGGAAACGGTTTTCAAAGTGATGAAAACGGTTTTGCGGTTAAACACTGCATAACAGCGGTAACACCGACTATCGCAGCAAGCCTCGTTGATATGTTTGTGCAACATTACCTGTAGGTAACAGAATGTCTAAAGGGGACCATCAAAATAAAGTGTAACTGATAAGAATTGAAATTTTTAACTGAACTACCCCTTTAATTTTGTAGCATAGTTTAGCTACTCCCCAACTCTAAACACACGTATCACAAACACACTTGCCACATCAAAAGTGTACCACAACAGATGTTTGTGGAATTCATACTCATGTTTATAGCTGCCCTAAACATTGGCAGCACTCCCCCATCCTCTTCTCTCTCTCTCTTTTTCTCTCTCTGTGGATGGACTAGAGTGTGATAATGCAGCTTTAATCCTTCCCTTCTCTCCTTCCCTCTGCCAAATGAAAGAGGGATCCGGTCACATTAGAAATCTCATTACAGGGGTTTAGGTGTGTGTGAGCCGCATACCATGCTCCCTCTGCATGTATGTTTGTGTGAGAGAGAGACCGAGAGATTCCTGAGGGATAGGTGTGTGTATGCATATGTGTGTGCAATTAATTTAGCCAATTTTCTCCTATTCTCATTGGCTTACCTTTATTCTTGTTTGTTGAACATGATGTGTTTAAAAAAAAGAAAAAAAAAAAAGAAGATTTTCCCAAAGGACCCCTGATGGATCCCCTGGTGTGCATATATGTATGTGTATCCAAAAAAAGTTTTCCCACTTTCTTCCTGTTCTCAGTGCTTTATCTGAGAGTTCTCATTGGAACTGGTTGTAGTTTGTAGAGCATATACAAAATTGTCCCCCTACACAACTGGACCAAATATGTGCCGTGCATGTAGGTGTGTGTATGGAAAAGGTATTTCATGGGATAAAAAATGTATGTGTCTGTGTAAGTAGGTCACATCTGTGGTAGGTGTATCCCAAGCCTCATGAGATGCTCCTTAGCATTGTGTGTGTTGCATGTGTGTATCAGACACACAATGAGCGATAAATAGGCTTTGGCCTTCATCTCTCCTTTCATTTGCCCGCCAGCATTCCATGCAGAGAAATTCCCACAGGGGCACATACATTTAAACTTACATGTGGGTGTATGTATGCCGTGAAATATGCAAATCTATGCATCAATGTCTTACTAATTGCATTTCTATCAACGGTCTCCCCCGTCCTTTTTTATCTCACACTCCTTCTCTCATTGGACAGCATGATTTACTTTTATTTTTGCTTGAATAAGCTAGCGGCCCACCTGTTTTTTTATATAATTTTTAGGTGTTTGCCTCATTTGCGTTAATAGAGAGAGTCAGTATGTTCGGCTTTGGGGTGGGTGATATTATACCGGTCCGGTAGACACAATTAACTGGTAGAAATTTGCTCACTTGACATTACCGTGCTACGCCATCACGAAAGCTATCATTTGCATGTTTTTAAGCACTGCAGTGTAAAAAGAAGTGATTTTTAAACCATTGAAGTGCAATAAGTAGTGAAAAAGAGCTCCTTTTACTAATATTGTTTCACGCATTCATGAAGCCGATTCTCATGTACATTTGATTTATACAATTTATGTATCTTAGTATTTCTTATTTAGTGCTTTAAGGTTTTCAGGTAGGTCTATTTCATTTGTTTTTCACTTTTTACTATGCTTGTAATTAGTGTCTTTGTTCTTATATTAGTACTGTTTGTTTACTTGTCTTCAGTAAGCTTGAGTAGTTTTTTCTTTTCTTTTTTTAGGCTAATATTAGTTTTTGTAATAAAATGGTATCAAAACATTTTTATATCATAAAAACCTTATTTATAGCAAAAATAACTATATCATGATATATATATTTATCGTGAAATGAAAAATCTCATATCATGATATAAGATTTTGGTCAAATCACCCACCCCTAGTTCAACTTTATTTGTAATGAAAGTTAGTGGCGCCACCCCCTGCCTCCTGGGTTAATGGCCTCTCAAACTGCCACATCTGAGACCTATGAATAGTAGGAATTTCCCTGAGTCTGAGGTTGGTGGGTTCTCGTAGCTTTGCTACTATCCCGTGAGCTCCAGGCAGAAAAACAATGCACATATGTAAAAGGTTTAGCAGAGAAACATGGTCTGGCGTTAGCTGCTCAGCACAACTTTTTCTTCCTGTTCTCCTCAGCAAATATTCATGTGCTGTTGCTGTTCTTATTTCGTATTTACTTTGATCGGATGCCAAATGAAACGCTGCATGACAGGAAATCAGTGAGAAGTGTCAGTAGCACTCATTCAATTGATCACCTGTTTTAAAGCCGTACATGTGACAGGCCCACAATGAGAAGCAGTCAGACTACTGCAACATCAATCCAATCAGTCAATTGTTAATAGTAGATAAATAGTAGATACAGTCCCTTGGGTGTGTGATATGTATCTATGATACTATCTTAATTGTTGTTTTAATTATGTGCGAGTTGACATTATCAAGTAGCTATGTCACTCCCTTTGTGACACAAAGCTATGTCACTTTCCCAAAAACAAACAAAAAGACTCCTTAAGAATGCACATGTTCACTGTTTTAACTTATTAGAATGCAATGTGAATGCCTCCAGAATTTAAAACACGGGGGGCAAAAATGCCCCATATGAGTTTTTATCATATATTTATATCATGTCATATAGGCCTCGTTTACATTGTCAGTGAAATGTGACCCAATTCCGATTTTTTGCTCATATGTGACACAGATTGGATGTGTTCTATGACAGTGTAAACGGGAACAAAACACATGCATTCGGATATTTTGAGATCGGTTTCAGGCCTCATTCATATGTGGAAATAAATCCGATATGTGCCAATGCGACTGTCATGTAAACAGGCAGATCGGATTTTCTAAGGCATTAGGCTACGTCTCTGCGGTTTAATGACGAGAGCAACCCCGACGTGCATCTGCAAAGGGAAGGATGGCCCAACCAAACATGGACAAACGTTGACACAACATATCAAAGGTTGGCTTGCTCGCTCATCCTAAAATTTCGGGCCTACTGCTCTTAAAGCCCGCCACAATATGCTCCCACCAGTCCTGAGATCTCTCTCGCACACATAACTGAAACATATGCGCAATGATGATGCCCCTTTTCGTCCTCCTCCGCCTCAAAATCATGGTGATGTTTGGCGAACTTCGCATAGGCTATATCGCAAAGCTTGCATCAAGCATATTTCACGTTCGTCCATCTGTGCAAGAACCCCCTTTAAGCATGCGTGATGTTTCAGATAGTATGGCAAGTGTAAACACATGAATCGGATATGGGTCACAATTGAAAGAACGTGTAAACGGACGATCGAAAAAATCGGATAAAGGTAACAAATCAGAATTGGGCATCAAGACCTGCAGTGTAAACGAGGCCATAGTTAAGCAATATCACACGAGCAAGAGTGCTGTTTTTCAGAATATCAGATTTGTTAAATAAAAGTTAATGTTGTGAGCTACATTTTAGACACAAGTCTGTTTTTGCTCTGTTCCCTTTCAGTCGCTCACGTTCGGCATAACGTCGACGTGGCGACATAATTGGGATCAATTCAGGGAGCCCTATCAACTTCGAGTGTCTACAGAACGAGACAATGACCGTTGGCGTACGCTCCATGCGGCCCCTTCTGGATGACCCTCTGTCCCAGGTTGGGTTGTTCGGCGACGAGGTTGAGAGCTTTGCCCAACAGTTCTCAGCCACCCAGAAGCAAACGGAGGCCATCCGACACATCCTGCCCCGGCGGACCGCTGCTGCCCCCACCCGGCCGCAGACCCTCCGTCTGCTCGTCGCCAAGGTCGACCTTCTGAGGCATCCTCTGCTCCCGCAAAACCTCAGCAGCAGCAACCACCCAGATCTCAGCGTGGAGCAAACCGCAGGAAGTCGACCCCGCCCGTCCAGGCTGCTGCCGACCCTGCAAACGAATTTGAGACGGGCGACCCAGAGGTGGATCAGACTGCTCTTCAGGAGATGGCGAAGGCACCGCTCCTTCCCCCGGTGGAGGGCCGGGCGGAGAATCTTTTGGTTCCTTTTGTTTCTGTTCTACCACTGGCCCCCGGGCAGGGCAGAGATCGCAGTCCTACTGGCGAAGGACGCAATCGAGCCGGTTCCTCCAGCCGATATGAAGACACGGCTTCTACAGCCCGTTCTTCATTGTTCCCAGGAAAGGCAGTGGGTTACGACCAATCTTGGACCTGCGTGTCCTGGACTGTTCCCTTCACAGGCTGCCGTTCAAGATGCTTACGCAGAAATGCATTTTCAAGTGCATCCATCCTCAAGATTGGTTTGCAGCGATCGACCTGAAGGACGCATTCTTCCATGTCTCGATTCTCCCTCGACACAGACTGTTTCGTCACTTTGCGTTCGTGGGATGGGCATATCAGTTCAAAGTCTTACCCTACGCACCCAAAAACGGAGGCGTAGGGCACTGGGTGTGGCAGCAACCATGGTGTTTTCCTTGGGATCCCAATTACGTCATCACGCCACCTTTGCTGACCATCGCTGTACGACCGTCACGATCTCGGCTCCTCAGTGAAAAACAATGTGTGCGTGCGCCCACTTCCTGTTTATACCCGCGCAGCGGGGCGGGGCGTGTGGTGTGACACGATTCATGCACGCCAACGGTCATTGGCTCGTTCTGTAGACGCTCGAAGTTGATAGGGTTCCCTGAAGTGATCCCAATTACATTGTCACATCAACGTTACATCTCCCGTTCCCTCCTTCATGGAACGAGGGTTAACCGAGACATTTCCCCTACTAAAATATTTCTAAACAAAGCTGAGGGAAAACAGTTTTTTTTTTTTTTTTAACTGTCAGTAATTATGACCCGTGCTTCTTTCCTCGGTTGAGTGAATGGCTCAATGAATCACTAATTAAGTGAATAACCTTCACTTACTGGTGGTTTTAGTTTCATATTTAATGTATAATTTAATTTCTTAAATACAAAAATACACTATTTAATCTCATCATCTTTATCAACAAAATCCTAGAAAATATTGAGATCATAATTTTTGTAAATATTGTAAACCCCTAATAGTCCCCTACTATAGGTGTGCTGTGTACAAAAATCACTTTGTTTTTTTCTGTCTAGGTGAGCCACCCATGGGCTTCCGTGAAGTCCTGTTGAAAGAGGGTCCAGAGGGTTTTGCACGGGCAATTCGAGAGCATCAGGGTCTTCTACTGATGGACACCACTTTCAGAGACGCCCACCAGTCTCTGCTGGCAACTCGCGTCAGGACACATGACCTCAAGAAGATTGCTCCCTTTGTGAGCCACAACTTCAATAACCTCTTCAGCTTGGAGAACTGGGGAGGCACGTGACACATTCACAAAGTCATTTCCTAATGCACATACATTCACACAGAAGTGGTGAATTAATTAAATAATTACTCTATTTCAAATTAGCAGTTATTGAATGTTCTGGGTCACTAAGTTTATTGTCTGTGTATTTCAGTGATTTTTAGATGTTCCTCAGCTCTGTGTGTGTGTTGGATTACTGAGGATCAATTCAGCCTTTGATATCACTTCAGTCTTTGGCATGACCTTAAAATCTCTCTTTCTGTCTCTAGGAGCTACATTTGATGTAGCGATGCGTTTTCTGTGGGAGTGTCCATGGAAGAGACTCCAGGAGCTCAGAGCTCTGATTCCCAACGTCCCATTTCAGATGCTACTACGTGGAGCCAATGCTGTGGGATACACAAACTACCCTGATAATGCTGTGTTCAAGTGAGATCACACACACATTGGCTAATGTTATTTTCCATCCTCTACTCCTAATCCTTCCCTCACAGAAACCTTTCTGCATATTTAAATGTTTTTTAAGATATTATTTAGTATGCTTATTAAGCTTTCCCTGGTGCTGTTGGCTTGTTTACACAATTTAGGTGATTACATTTGTAGGCACAATATGAACAACACACACATACACACACAATAGAAGGCAATGCATGTATTGAGAGTTAGAGTTGATACCGTTGCAGCAGTAAACACAGTTGTAGTGCTCTTTACATTAATTTTTTAATATATTAACTTGAGTATTAAGCTGATACTTAATGCTATTTTTGCAGTAATCTGCATGTGGATGCAGTAGGTAGGATTTTCTTATGCTTTCATTTTAGGAAAATAATGCTTACAAATGTAACAAATACACCAATAATCTCCCAACAGCTTTGGTGAAGCTGCACATATTCATTAATTAGTGCTGTCAAATCAGTTAATCATAATTAATCACATTTAACATCAAAGTTTGTGTGTGTATATGTTAGGGGTTGAACGACTTCAGATTTTTCTTCAGTCGACATTTATGTGATCAAAGTCGAGTCAACGTCGACTAGTTGCTGATGACATTATTAATGAACAAATAAGCCTGAACCTTGAGCTGAGAGATTTGAACGCGGGTTGCCTTTTGCACAGCTAGGATATAGACCCCTTTTCAGTTAGTAAACATGGTGAAGTTTTTTGTGGGCAGAGTTTAGGTGGTGGCAGAACACTGGCCAAAACTCTGGCCGCTTCACTAACGTTAGTTTGCAAATTTTGTTAACTTGTTTTTTAACAATGACTGGAGAAAATCTGATTTTATCTTAATGGGCAAGGTCACTCACTGTTCAGGACTGCAATTGTTATTTGCAAAAGTTAATTTTAACGGACGGAACCAGATTGGCTGACCCGTACACGCTCAATCAATGGATGGACGATCTGACAGGATTAACATTAACGCTACCTCCGGTTGAGTGGCCTGACCTCTACACCTACCCGATAGAGAAACCGAGGGTAAAGAGAAACTGAGGGCATATAAATCTTTAGATGCCTATAACTATGTGCTGAATGGCCACGTACAAGACTTGTGTGGTACGATCCGAAGTTCTGCCTAGTCAGAGCCAAGACCAGAAGACGACAATGTAAAGAGTGACATTACGGTGCAATTTTAATGATGTGAATATTTTCTAGAAATAAAAATTCCAGATACAGCATATTAATTTTTCATAGATTATTGCACCCAAGATGACATTTAATAATAATAATAATAATTTAAGCTCCTTATTATGTAGCCAAATCTGTGCTGGTTTGTATTGGCGGCCTCCAGTTTTCCCTTTGTTTTGCCACCAGCTAACGTCGTGACGTAACTGTGATGTCGGTTCGAAATTGGTTTACAGTGGGTATAGAAAAGAATCACCCCCCTTTAAAATAATCACATTTTGTTGCTTTGCAGCCTGAAATTAAAACGGACAAAAACAATTTTTGTTTTATTCAGCTGTATTTACAATTTATAACAACCAACTTGTCAGAAAAAAAAAAAGACAAATTAAAAAACAGAATCACTGACTTGGAAAAAGAATCACCCCCCTCCTAAAAATGACTTGTAAACCCAACCAGGTGTAGTTAATCACCTTCTCAATAGCACACAAAGCCAATTGACTTTCAACTGTGATCAGCTGTGGTCATTTTGATTAACTCAGCATGAAACAAGCTTTTCCTGAAGCATTTCAGTCCTTGGTAGTGCAACTGAAGAAAACAGTCAACTATGGGTGGCAAGGCATTGTCAAAAGATCTCCGGGATAAAGTTGTGGACAGGCACAAGTCAGGAGACGGATACAAAAAAAATGTCAAAGGCTTTATCAGTGCTTAGAAGCACAGTGAATTCTATTATTAAGAAGTGGAAGGTATTTGGTACAACACAGACCCTCCCTGGGTCAGGACGTCGCTCCAAACTGGATGTAAGAGCCAGGAGGAAACTGGTCAGAGAGGCTACCAAGAGGCCTACAGCAACTCTGAAGCAGTTGCAGGAATTCATGACAAAGAGTGTGCATTTGTGTGCATGTGACAACAATATCACAAATTCTGCTTGTATGGGAGGGTTGCAAGAAAAAATTGCATAGCATACATGCAAAAAATAGCTTTAAACTCTTTAGAAACCCTATTGCAACACGCTAAAAAAGTCAGACCAGTTTAGCAACTGCATAGCAACACTATAAAACCATTCAGAGCACCTTAATAACCGCATAACACCATACAACTCAAAACGTTTTAACAACCACATAGAAACACCCTAAACTTCATGCCAAACTCCTTAGCAACTTCATAGCAACAAACTAAAAACATGCAGAACTTTTTAGCAACTGCATAGAATCATGTTAACCATGTTAACCTTAGCAACCACATGACAATGCTCTTGCAACCAGCCACAACCCCCTTAGTATCATGGCAATGGTTTTCATCTTAAAATTTCCACATTCCATAATAAAAACAACATACTAATTGTATCTGTTGGAAAGTTCTCTGGCAGGCAGCAAAATGTCTGATTTCAGTGGCTTGACTTGAATGTGCATTCACACAAATGTCTCTTTTTACTCTCATAAACCATACATGGCGGTTTTGAAGGAGTTGGCTGTAGTGCAGAGCTCAAAACATTATTTCCATTGATGATCTCTCTCTCTCTCTCTCTCTCTCTCTCTCTCTCTCTCTCTCTCTCTCTCTCTCTCTCTCTCTCTCTTTCTCTAGATTCTGTGAGGTAGCCAAAGAGAACGGAATGGATATCTTCCGTGTTTTTGACTCCCTGAATTATATTCCCAACATGCTTTTGGGGATGGAAGCTGCAGGGGCGGCGGGAGGTGTGGTGGAGGCGGCCATTTCTTACACGGGAGACGTGTCTGACCCCATGAGACAGAAATACTCATTGGAGTACTATCTGAAGCTAGCCAATGAGCTAGTTAAGGCTGGAACACACATACTGGCTATTAAGGTAGATCACGCGTACATGGAAACTACAGTATTGTCCTGACAATCATGTTCAACACTCACAGAGGTGAAGGATTTGCCAAATAGCATGGTATTTTTTGGCAGTTAATCAAGGATGTAATGACTAAAGACATTGACTGTAATACTCATTCTTGCTCTGTTATTTCTGTTACTTCTCTCTATTGCTTTGTTAATCTGCTGTAATGATACAGTGATTATTATAATCTGATTTTCTTTTCTTTGGGGTTCGCTTAAGTGGTTAAAAGCAGCTCTTCTATCTTTTCTACTCAGGACATGGCTGGCCTGCTGAAGCCTGAAGCCAGCCGTTTACTGATTGGAGCATTGCGGGACCGTTTCCCAGACATCCCCATCCACGTTCATACTCACGATACGGCAGGTGCAGGAGTCGCGGCAATGTTAGCCTGTGCACAAGCAGGCGCAGATATAGTGGATGTAGCAGTTGACTCAATGGCTGGCATGACCTCTCAACCGAGCATGGGTGCCATCGTAGCCTGCACCAGAGGAACCAAACTTGATACTGGTGAGTGGACAAGAATCGTAGATAAAGGTGTGATCCACTAAATTTCACAAGCAAAAAAGCTCCATATTCAGTCATGTATCAATACACAGCTCACTATGCACTTTTCTTTTGGTCAGTGCAGAAAATTCACTTGACCAACTTGAACTCTAGCTAAATCTGTATGGGGAACTTTAATAGCAATTCAAATTCTAAGAACATGTCAGAGCCTTAGGCTAGTAGGCAGCGCTCTTGACATATTGCATCACAGCACTTCCTGAGTTATGGCTTCAGGCCCTTTCCTGATCAGGTTCCCGTCTCTCGTCTCCTATCACCTTCTTTCTTTCCATCTGTCAAATAAAGTCATAAATGTGTGTGATCAGTGCGTCGAGAACGCACATACATGGTTTGTTTGCGCATCAATATAACGGACTCACACGTGCTCACTGTACGACTCCTGTAAGTCACCGCAATCGCCTTTACCTTGATTGACCATCAAAACTTTACTAGCGAGATGCTGGTTTGATTATCCAGCGGAGAAACGTAGTTTGCGTATCATTTGGCCAAAGAGCGCAGTGCTTGCGCTCTTCAGAAACAATCACAGAATATGATAGACCTCGTATTTTAGAGTGAAACGCACACACTGGAATGAACAAATCACTGAAAACGCAACTTGAGTCTCTATTCTCTTTGCCATGTCTCTCTGCCATTAAAAAGTTTGGGGTTGTTTAGTCTTTTTTTCATATTTTATTTCATAAGTCTATTATGATCAAGAATACAGTGAAAACAGTTATATTTAGTAATATTATTTGTTTTCTTTTTTAATATATTTTAAAATGTAATAGATACATGTGTTGGCATATACATATATATATATATATATATATATATATATATATATATATACACACACAATTTGTCAGCTTTGTATTATATTTTTTGCTTAATTCCACTACTGTCATGGCACAGCAACAGCTTGAAAATATTTAATAACAAACATTAAGTCAAACGTTTACGGTTTCATAGATTGTGTTTTTGGCCTAGGTCAGTACATGTGCAGTTTTCATTCAACAGGTGGACCATGGTCAGTTGATTCGGCCTAAGAGACAGTCAGGCTCAATTGATTAATGATGTCTAATTAGTCAAGTCGCTGAGCTCATTAATCAAGGGACTCAGCAGGGCCTGTCATCAAATATCAATACATTTGTACTTTTATACAGTTAGTGTACTGTAGTGTATGTGTGCTTTACTGTCTGTGTAAGTGTGATAATTGCCTGTTCTGAGAGGGTTGTTAAACAAAACGAATGTGTTGACACACACTGGACAAAGACTAATGACAGCAAAAAAAAGAGAGGTAGAGAACCTTACCTTCCCTTTCCCCCATTTTGTTTTTAACTGCACTTACACATTTATTTCCCCTTCCTCCACTTCATTACTGTCAAAGTTAAGTCATACCTTCTCTGCCCAGTCTTTCTCTCCCTCTCTTCCCCTCCTCTGTCCCCCCAATACGGTTCCTTAGAGGCAGAGTGGTTAGGTAATGGCCACTGCACTTCGGTTTAAAATTCTCCAGAGTCTAATCTTATGTTCTTGGACGATCTCTCATGTAACCACATCATACACAACAATCTGTCAATGTCTCTCTGTAAACATTGAGATACCAATTTCAACCTGATGGGTGAAAGATGAAAACCAGAGACAAATTAGGGAAATAAATTAAGAGCATAATAAGATAAAATTTTCTTTTTGACTTTAAGAAAGAAATTGGTGGATTTCTGTTCATAAAAAAATTTGTTCTGCACAAATATTCTGTCCAGTTTTCTCATCGTTGCCTTGTCTGAAGAAATTTTGCATGCTAGTGTGACCGCCCCTTTACGCCAAGACATAAAGTGCAGTGCAAAATTCCATTTCCACCCATGCTGGCTGGATGCTGGACAGGACAAAGCAGATTAAGCTTCTCTTGATCCGACGTCGGAGGACAGAAGGCCTGCAGAACGATAGGCCCCGCAACATTAGTGGGGACCTTAGGGAAATAACCTGGTCTAGGGTGGATAAAGGCCTTCACCATGCCAGGTACAAATTCCAGGCACAAAGGAGCTACCGACAGGGCTCGCGGTCTCCGATTCTTCTGAGAGACGAGATGGCAAGAAAGAACACAGCCTGAAAGTGAGGAACTTTTCTGAAACCTCTTCAGTTGGCTCAAAGGGAGCCATAGAAGGCCTTGCAATACAATGGCCAAATCCCAGGCCCTCACTCTGGTGCGTACTGCGGGTCTCAGCCTCAAAGTGCCATGGAGGAAACCTAAAGACGCACCACCCAAAGAAGTGTGGTAAGCAGCTATGGCCGCCACCTATCCCTTTAGGGTGGAGGAGGATAATGCTGCGGAGAACCACTCCTGCAGGAACTCCAGCACTGTACCAACAGGGCAGTTACCTGGGTCCCAATTGCGGGGTCACAAGGCTAGGTCAAAAGGAAGAACGCAATTTTAGTACGCTTCGCCCCCGAAAGCGAAACTCAGGAACTTCCTATGTTGGGAAAGGATGGATACATGGAAGTAAGCGTCCTTGAGATCTATCGTTACAAACCAGTCCTCGGACCTGATTTTTGACACGATTTGTGTAAGCATCTTGAACTTGAGCTTCTTTACAGAGTGATTCAGTTGGCGCAGATCTAAGATCGAAAGCAACCCCCCATCCTTTTTTGGAACAATAAAGTACCGACTATAGTACCTGGACTCCCTGCTGGAAGGAGGAAAATGTTCTATGGCCCCCTTGTCCAGCAGAGCCTTTACCTATTGCTCCATAACCAGAGCCTGCTCTGGGCCTACCACTGTGGGTAGAACCCCATTCAACCTGGGCAGGTGCGACCCGAACTGAATTCTGTAGCCCTTTTCTACCATTAGCAGGACCCACTGAGATATATTTGGCAGTAATTTCCACTCTGCCAAAAAATCTACTCTAATCTCTCGAGACTGGCATCTGGAGATGAGTCTCAAGGAACCAATTCAGTCCCCTGAAGCAGCGAACTGACAGGAAACAACCAAACTGATTGCTCTGAGACCCTCCTCATAGGGGGTGAGCATCCTAGCACTGCTACGTTTCCGGGCGGACACTGGGCTCGCCGGAGAGCACAGAGGGGATATTATCACCGTATAATGAGGTGTTAACCACTTCCCCCGGAGGGGACTGCCCTCAGAAGCCTGACACCTCTGGTGTCAGGGCTTCTTCGCCAAAGCCCTCTTGGAGATAATAATGGTGCTCAGATTCGCTTTATCCTTCGTAGGCTTGGGCTGCGATCGCCGCCCTGATCCTCAGTCTTTCTGTGGGGGAGTACAGGTAGCGACGCTCTCATCTCAGCGACATGCCACGGCCTGACCTGCTGCCAAGTATGCTTTACCCACCAGCTCTGAAGTGGCTCTTAAAGACTTGGTAGGTAACGTAGGGGATTTGAGGGTTGATACTGACTCAGGGGAGAGATAGCTCCCATGCGTCTCTTCAGTGTTTCAGCACCAAGATCTCTTGTCTCAAAACTAACAACATCCAACTTCTCAGAGCTGGATAGATGCAGTACTGGTGCTTCACTCGGGGCTGAAGAAACCACAAAGCATGTTTTTAATCCCTGAGATAAAGCACTGGATCTGGCAGGTGAGGGCAGAGAAAAGGCTGGGCCCGTCTCTAACCCCTCTACCAGATCCATCTGTAACCAGTGCACCAGTGTAACGCAGTTAGATGTTATGGGAAGAAGGAAGTGGGAACCGGCAAACGTTCAACAAAATGTTTATTGTTTCTATTTGAATATATTTTAAAAAATTAATTTATTCCTGTGATTGCAAAGCTGATTTTTCAGCAGCTATTACTTACTTCAGTCTCATATGATCCTTCAGAAATCATTATAATATGCTGATGTGGTGCTCAAGTAACATTATTATTTCTGCTTAATGTTTTTGTGATACATTTTTTTAACTAGAAAGTAAAAAAGAAAAAATAGCATTTTAAAATAGAAGTATTTTTGTAACTTTGGAAATGTCTTTACTGTCACTTTTGATCAATGTAATGCATCCTTGCTAGATAAAAGTATACTTTTTTTTATCTTCTAATCTTGTTTAGCCCAAACATTTCGGTAGTGTATCACAGTTTCCACCAAAATTTGAAGCAGCACAACTTTTTTTTAACCTTTATACCAATTAGATTTTTTTCTTGTGAACCAATTTTTTTCCTTGAGAAACCAAGTAAAAAATAAAATAAAATAAAAACCTATATATAAAGTAGTAGACTAGTCATTTGTTATGACCCATCCAAAAAATTAGATGGCTAAAAATACTAGAAATTGTGTGAGATTACAATTGAGTATTTAAGCAATAAGCCCCTTGAAGCCGTGTTTTACAGTGGATTTAGAACAGCTAAGGGGTGTTAGCTGTTCTAAATCCACTGTGAAACACGGCTTCAAGGGGCTTATTGCTTTTATAAAACGGTTACTCCATATAAGTATTAATTTTGATATTTATTTTATTCATAAAATGAACATCAGCAACAAAAAATATAACCCTATAAGTATAACACATTTATTCCTCCGCCAAGCAATATAGTTCCAAAGAGGTTGCTAAGCAACACATGCAGCAACAAAGAATCACAAACGGCAGTTGCGCAGTAATACTAATGTAATGCGGTCACAGGTGTATGTTTGTTGAGTAATTTACAACGGCTTCGAACACGGCTCAACCAATCAGAATCAAGGACTGGAACTGTCCGTTTTATAAAGAGATGTATACACCATATATCTTTTCTTCTTTTCTAGCACATGAGCATGTGTGTTTGTGTGTTAAGTACATCGTTTTTTTATTCATGGGTGCATCTGTTGAGGTAATTGGTACATAGTAGACGTCTAGTTTCCTGAAGATCCCTTTTTCCTCTCATCACTCTCTCTTACTGTCATTGGTTTTCTCTCTAGTGTATTGTGCTGGTTAATTTATTTGCCAGTGTAGCAGGCTAGCACAGGTAAATATTTAGCTCACTGTATCTCTGCCTGAGCTGTTAGAGCCATTTGTTATTAATGCCACACACACACACAGACACACATTTATTGTACCAAGCTTCTTACATGCATCTTGTTTTCATTCTCTATGTTCATTAGTTTTCTTTTCTTTTTATTTATTTATATTGTATATTGTTGTCTGTATTGCCCTGACTAGCTGCCCTGCCATTGATTTGTGTGCTCTAGCTGAGGTCCATATTTGGTGTTTTTGTCTTCCCCCTCTTTTCTCTTTTCCTTTATAGCACACATATTCTCTCCCATTTTTCCCTCTCTTCAGGCTTTTTTATTCACATCTTCTAATCTTTCCCTTTATGTCCTGTTTCAACTCATTCTCTTCCGCCTACACTCATCTGTCCCTATGTGTTTGTTTTCCTTCTGCATCTGTAAGTTATTTTTCTTACATTTCCATGTTTTTCTATGCAGTCTTCAAGCCCACCGCTTCCACTAACACTTCTCTCTCATATTCCATCTGTCACTTTTTCTCTCCATCTCTTGATTAAATGGAAAGACACATTCAGACTCACTTCCGCAATCAAACCTTTTATCCCTGTGCAAGCTGTTTGTGTTCACTTTTAAATGTCTCTCTGCTTTGTCTTCAGTCTTCTCTTTTTCTCTTTCTATCTCTTACACACACAAACACACACTTTCTCTCTCTCACACACACACACACTCACACACACACACTAAAACCAAGTCTTGATTCCCAAATATCTCAACATTATTTTGAGCTTTATCTCACAATTAACTTTTGATTATTCTGAGGTGGAAACAGACTTCCATACTCGCAGCCTTATCCAAGTTGGTGTTCTATTAGGTGGTCGGCCAGATGGTCTTCCAGTTATAAAGTACCCAAAACCCCTCTAAAACCATCAAAACAGACCAGATTAACCACGCTTGGCTAGGCCACCACTTTAGGCTGGTTTAAGCTGGGGGGGATTGGGGGGTTAAGTGTGAAAGTTGAATGCCACGATTTGTTTTAGAGCCTTGTCTTAAATCTGCTGTAAGCATTTTTCTGAGATTATCATGCATAAAATATCCCTAATACCTGACAGATATCACTGAAATGGGTGCCTTGGGAAATCACACTTGTCTCTGTGACAGCCCAAAGCTCTGTATACAGCAAAAAAAAAAAAAAAAAAAAATTAGAAAACTGGTCCATACTCTACTGTCATTTATAGCTCATGCAAGCACACATACATACATACTTCATATGTTCATAAATGCACAGTCATTTCGGGGGCATTTAGGGCCATTTATCTGCTGTAGTGACACATTAGAGAATGATAGAGTTCAGCACACAATGTACATTGACATCGCTTAATGGATTGGTTACTATTGTCTATTGGAGTGATGCGAACCCAGCAGGAACATTATAATAGCATAGAGCTTCTCACTTATGAAATATGTGTGTGTGTGTGTGTGTGTGTGTGTGTGTGTGTGTGTGTGTGTGTGTGGGGGGGGGTGAGTGTGTGTGGGTGGGTGTGTGCGTGCGTGCGTGCGTGCGTGCGTGCGTGCGTGCGTGCGTGTGTGTGCGTGCATGTGTGTGTGGCCTGAAGACAGGAAAGATGACTCTTGTGGCATCAGGCTTAATTAAATCCACATTGATTATTACAGTCTGACTTTATGCAGGGTCTTTATTGATGGATTGATGGTGTGTTTTGAGATGTGTCAGATTAGGACAGCAATATCAGTCAGTCAAATGTTTCTAGCAAAAGAGAGAGAGCTTCTAACACGACCACTTAAATGCATCTGAAAGGAGAGGGTGATTAATTTCACTGAATTAATACTTTCAGCCCAGTCATTTCTATCTTTAATATATTTCTGTCTTTCCTATGTTTTAAAAGACAACTTTACAGATGACTAAGTGACTCTATTCACAAATTACTCTGAGCAGTCACTGTCTTGTTAAACAGATTTGAAAAGGCAGTCTTTTGTCACAGTTTGTGAGAATACGAAATTCAAAAATATTTATCATATTATAAATTAATTACATATTTTATAATATAAGAATGATGTATAACATTTCATGAAAAAAAAAAAATATATATATTAAATATCAAGCATTCCAGAGAGCCATGTTAGAGCTCAACAGTGCCTGTCCACATTTTACATTGCGTTGGTTCCAAAAGATTTTTTTTCTTTCCATTAATTTTGACACTTGGGATTTAAAAAAAACAAATACTTAACCAGCTTCGAGTTGATATTACAAACTTTGATTTGAAATAAAAACAAACAAACAATACATTCAGACAAAAAGACAATGCAAAAAGATATATACAGAAATATAAGTAGTTAGAGAGTATAGTGAAATTTGCAGTGCTTCATGGGAGTGGGCAGTCGTTGTAGAGCTCTTTTAGCATTTTGTTCACTGCAGTTTTATGATTGGTCGATATTTCTCTGCTGGATTATGTGCATTGTCTTCACCAGCAATCATGCTGTTAAACTATATATATATATATTTTTAAACATTAAAAACAAAGGGGTATGTCTTTTTTATTGAAAATTGGTGTCTTATAATAGTATATCATATTGTTTTAATAAGCTGTCTGAAATCATATGGCTTATTATATCATAGTGACATTGCAGTGTTTGTAACACTTCTTCTGTCACACAGGTGTTTCTCTGGACAGAGTGTTTGACTACAGCGAGTACTGGGAAGTGGCTCGTGGTCTGTACGCTCCTTTTGACTGCACCGCCACAATGAAGTCTGGTAATGCAGATGTTTATGAAAATGAGATCCCAGGGGGCCAGTACACCAACCTTCACTTCCAGGCCCACAGCATGGGCCTCGGTAACAAGTTCAAAGAGGTGAAGAAAGCCTACGCTGAAGCCAACAAGCTGCTGGGAGACCTTATCAAAGTAAGACCTCCAAAAATCTCATTTTGATTCCAAATGTGTCACCCACTCTCTCTCTCTCTCTCTCTCTCTCTCTCTCTTTCTCTCTCTCTCTCTCTCTCTCTCTCTCTCTCTCTCTCTCTCTCTCTCTCTCTCTCTCTCTCTCTCTCTCTCTCTTTCTTTATTTCTTTATTTCCCTCTGTCCTTCTCTCCTCCTCCCCTGTTCCACATACTGAAGAGTGTCCTTGAAGGCCAGTGCGAATAAAGTGACTTTTCTATTGGATTTGCTGTCATTTAAATTCCACAAGTATATAATCACAGATCACAGCTCTGTAATTTTTGTTCCTGTTGGTTCAAACCTAACAATTAACTTAAAACATAGAAATTATCTGCAGTGTACCCTAAATTTTGCATGTAGACTAAATAACAATTTCATTGCGGGCACACTTCATTCTTTCCTCTGTTCACATTAAAATAATTACACTTTACAAAATTATTCTAGAGACGTTGGATGGATATTTCGAATCAATGGGATGAGCTGACGTCCTGTCACCATCCATAATCTCTGTGACTAACAAGAACAACTTCTGACACTTTCTGTCAGAGGAACAGTGTGATAGTGAGAGTTCTGGTTATCAGCTGATCTGCCATGTAAACTGATACGAGCAGTCAGTGTCACCTGCCAATGTTGGCTTCTGCTGTGTTACATTCTGTCTCCTAAGGCCAAATAAACCGATCAGCTGAAATGTGTCTGGCATCACTTTTGTAAGCCCGTTTATCGGTCCAATGGCGGTCTCCAATAATACGGGGAAGGTTTCTGCACATTACTGTCTTTCCTTTTACACAACACAACAAGATTAAATGAAATACATGTATTACCTCGTTATTTCATCTGACTCCATAAATGAAAAAGGTTTTAATGATATCTGAGCATCATTAAAAGTGAGTGAATGTTTGATTATTCTTTTTAACTCTTTAAGTATATTTTACCCGTTCCAGATTAGGAAACTATGTCGCTCAGAGGTCCTCACGTCTTTTGTTTAACACGGGTCTCATGTTCACAAGCTCATCAGTTTTGGTCACCAAACAGAGGTAATTGCTATATACCTGAGATCAGTCACATTCACATTTACACAATCAAAGATACTTTAGTATAGCCCCCATGGAATTGTATACACTTGAATTTAACTTAACGTTTACTTCAGTAGAGGTATGGCCACTATTACAGAAACAAGCTGACCAACATTACTTCTCTTATAATAGCTTTGGATTGGCCATGCCGTGGTTTCCCACGTACACTTATATAAAGTAACATTAAATATAAACAGAGGTAAGACACATGCAAATTTAGATTGGTCAAGCAGCATTCGCTGTTCTAAATGGAAATTCACTTCTTGTCTTTACAAACCAAGTACACTTGAATTGATATATGCCAAATGTTAGTCGTCATTAATATGATGCAAAACCTGCGGGAACATACAAATCTGTTTAATCTACTTCGGAAAACAATTTCAGAGTCAGTCAGAATAAAATCAAATGTTCACAATTTATTGACCAGGTAATAGAACATTTAATTCAAAATCCAATTCATAAAATAAAATCATCGGTTAATCAAATATAATAACAACAATTCGGAAATCGAGGAATTATAGAAATATTTACCTGGCAACGAAAACTACACACAGCGTTCGTGTGGGAAGTCTACCTACAGACTCCTCGAACCTTTTGCCCATTTTCCTTATAAACCCAGATAATTCAGTATGCTTACCAAATGGTGGTGTCTGTCATTATAATTAGATTTTGGTCCCCTATTGAGGGGTTCACAACTGTGAGATCATAATTTGTAATTGAATAGGTTCTTGTTTTACATACAGGAGGTAGTTTGAATGGAGGATCTGGGGAGGGCACACCTTTAAGGGGCACACCACATTTCTTATATTGTATAACTTCTTTTAGCTTTTCATTATGGCTGGGAGATGAGACCATTTTACCAGGCGCACTGAGACATTTTAAATGATACCAAACATGCATAGTTACTTTTTGTACACACTTAACATTGCATAGGTTTTTAGTGAGCTTTACGTGAGGAGGAAAATAGAGGGGGAGATGGTGAGGAGCTGTAAAAGTGAGGTGTGAGCTGCACTCTGTGGTGTGTCTCGGATGTTGCTGTCACATATGCAAGAGAGAGTTCAAATGTTAATTCTCAGGAGAGCCTTTAGTTTTCTCAATGGGTAGCCCAGACTTGCTGGCACCCGCCTTACACTTGCTTCAGTATTTTGCTCAATGCAATCAATTATTGGGATTCTCCTAATAGAAGTTTCTGTTTACCTCCATTGAATCTGCATGTGATTGTTATTCAGTTCACGCTCTTTATCTTGTTTTTCTGTCAGTGCATTCCTGCCTGCACTCGTTGTTGTTGTTGTTGTTGTTGTTGTTGTTGTTCACACCATCTCTCTCCAATTTAGTTCATGGGTTTGGGGGAAATGGGCTAGACTTTGGGATTTTGTGGTGATTCCATTTATATTCCTTTTGCTATTGCCATCTCTCTCTCTCTCTCTCTCTCTCTCTCTCTCTCTCTCTCTCTCTCTCTGCCAAGGTATGTTCAGAATGGCATGCCACATTCTATTTTTAAAAGAAAAGTAGTTTGCGTATGCATTATTTATACTTTGTACAGTATATGGAATACCTGCATGATCTACATTTTCCAGAATTTTCTGTTTAAAACGAATGAACCAGAAGTGATAAGATAACAGTAAAGTGACACTAAAGACATTACATTAGCCGCGTGTTCACCGTCGGGCCAAACCATTCTCGTTGCTTAACCGTTCCTTTCGGTGCTGATCCGGCCCAGCCGGTACGGATATGTTTTAATTTGGTTTGACAAATGCGTCAGCTATTACTTTGGTAACACCAGAGTTTACAGACGTTATGAGATGTAAATAGCTACACACTATGAAGGATGATTAGATATTTCTTTTTAATTTTATTATTAACTTGTGTTTGCGTCTCTCAAATAGCACACTTGGCCAGCTACAGAGAAACAGCCAGACAACAGACAAGTGATAAATCCTGAATGGTGACATCACTGCACGCATTTTACCAGCACTGTTAGCCAAGCGTGCTGAGAATTCCGGGCCGAGAACAGTTTGTAATCTTTCCATGCCAAACCAAGCTCAAGTGGGAATACAACTGGAACCATTCCTTTTCGTTCATAGAACTGTTCGGCCCGACGGTGGAAATGCGGCTATTGTTAAAGTTTCAAATAAATGCTGTTCTTTTGGACTTTCTATTCATCAAAGAATCATGAAAATATTTTATCACTGTTTCCACATATATATTTCAACATTGATAATAAGAAATATTTCTTAAACACCAAATCAGAATGATTTCTTAAGGATCAATGGCTGCTGAAATTCAGCTTTGCCATCTCAGAAAAAAAAATATATATATATATATATATATATATATATATATATATATACCAAACAGTTGTAATTGTAATACTATTTCAAATTGCAGTTTTTACAGTATGTTTAATCAAATAAATATAAATAAAACATTTAAAAATCTATTTAAAAATATTTACATAATAGGCAGCAAAGTGTATATAGTGCACAGTAAGCATTATGATAGTTTTCCATTCTGAACACAACCTTCATGTCTTGCTCTTCCTTGCTACCCAGTTTGCTGGGACACACACCAACACACACTCCTCTAATTCTGTTTCTTTTGAAGCAGCAGCAAGCACTGACACACACAAACCGTTCTCTTGAGTTCAAAGCTCTCTCTGTCCATGCCGATGGCCAAACAGATGTACCCTGTCAGTTAGCCAGAGATACCCTGCTCATAACACAGGAGAGAGTAAACACTTCTAGACCTGTGTGTGTGTGTGTGTGTGTGTGTGTGTGTGTGTGTGTGTGTGTGTGTGTGTGTGTGTGTGTGTGTGCGTGCGTGCGTGCGTGCGTGCGTGCGTGCGTGCGTGCGTGCGTGCGTGCGTGTGTGTGTGTGTGTGTGTGAGCAAAGACTGAGAGACAGAAGCAGAGAGCGACTGAGATGTACACAGAAGGGATTACTGTACGTCAGAAAAGCAGTAAGAGGAGACACTGACGGGCTTTAGGATTGCTGTGTGTGTGTGTGTGGTTGTGTTTGATCCCCTCTTAATCCCGTCTCAGTCTCATCTTATAACACTTTCCCCGACAGCCTCCATCACAGTGGCTTGGCCTGACCGAGTTTTGCATTGTGTCTGGGTACTTAACAAATCCTCTACTTAATTAACAACCCATTGATTTCTCTCTCTATTCGAACTAAAGGCAAAAGTTGAAGGATTTTTCAGTAACTAAGGGCGGCTTCTTCATAATTTTAATCTTTTACAAGAAACATGATTTATTTTATTTCATTTTAATATGAAGTATTAATTATTATTATTTAAAAATATATACTGTTTATTTATTTTGCATGTTTTGAAAAATGCTTTAGTGCAGTCATCCAGGTGTTCTTTACCAAAATAATTGATGAAAATGTATTATATATACAGTATAATAATTCATATAATTAATATAATCTTTTTGTTACCTGTTTCCCAGCAAGTTGTGATGCAGTCGTGTGCAATATTGTTGGTTATTTAGCTAAACAGGAAGTTAGGGGTACGTATCATCATGATGATATTAAAAATGGATAGTATTAAAGTTGACAGAATTCATTGGAAAAAATAAAAGATAAACAAAACAAAATTTTGAGAGAGAAGACCTTGCTGCAAAATCAGTCATTATTTATGTATGAATACGTTTGAATATGCATATAAACAATTAGACTAATGGAAATGAAATCAAAACTGGCTGATGATGCAGAGAAATAGCTGTATGCCACAGATGGGATTGTAGGGAGAGATGAATATGGGAAATATAACAGGTGTGCAATGAGGATGATGAAGGAGGCTCTCATAGCAGAGTAGCTCACAGTGCCTTGTATGTGTTGAATTTCATATTAATATTTGGTACTATTCATTGTTAAATGCAAAATTTTTAAGTTTGGAGTCTGTACGATTTTGTTTTTTTATTTTATTAAGTGTGCTTGCTGAAAGCAGCTTATTGTTCTTCTTAAGTTTTCTTCTTATTATTATTATTATTATTATTATTCCCGGGAGAGAAATTTTGGCCAGCTCCTGCGCCTAGGCCCTTTGAGACAGAGACACCGTTCCAACTTTAAAACGTACGGTCAGTACCGGTGTAAGTTGCTCGCGAAGATGACATCACGAGTCCATGTCGTTTGTCCTCCATATTGGATTGAACAGAAAGCGAAACTAAATTTTCACAGGTCACAAATTTGGTCCGAACTTCACGAAACTGGACGTACATGATCCTTGGACCAAGCCTCACAAAAGTTACTAGAAGGATTTTTGATTTTCGGAAGCGTTTGCCCATCACAGCCAAACGAAATCGGCGGCAAGGTCGCCAAAACAGGAAGTAGGTCATATTTCAGGAACGCTGTCACGTATCGAAACCAAACTTTGTACATGAACTCGGGACTCCAATGTGAGGATGCACAAGATCTGAAATGTTTTTAATTTTTTTTATTTCAGGCTAATTGACAAACCCATTTACCTATGTCTATGCAAGGGTTTCACCTCACACTTTTAATGTTAATGCATTTAGACTGCTGTATGTTGTATTGCACTGTTGTATTACATTTCACAGAGCTTTCAAGTCAGTGTATAGACTGCATTCGTTTTTACTAGGTTTGTCTTAATAAATGCAGGGCCTGAATTTCGTTTTTTAAACTGGGAGGGAATTCCCCGCTTACATGGGTCACAGGGGGATCTAAAGATTATGGGGGGGGGAGAATAACTTTTGATGCATCGGTCTAATTTAATCATTTGTATGCATGAATTGTGCATTTCCAGTTCTCAAAACAGTTAATAAAAAAAACAAAAAAAAAACTTTATACAAAATACATCATGCTCTTCTTCGCTAACCGAACAAACAATTCATTGTCTGTGGCTGTGTTTGTGCGCACGGGAAATATGCTGCGCATAACAATAGAAAACAAGGAGAAATGCGCAGTCACATGCTCAAACAATCAACAACGTCGCTCTAGAGGTGCGTTCCATTTGACCATAAGTGGACTGCGAAGTGGACTTCACAGGGTATTCCGCCATCTTAAGTGAGATTCCAATCCGAAGGGAGCGAACATGTTCAGTTCGAAGGGCACTGCGCACGTCATAGGGAATAAGGGAACATCAATACATCACTTCACAGGAAGTGGAGAGCGATGATCACCCAACTGTCATTTCGCGCAGCACGTCATCACCAGTCAGAACGGTCATAACTAACAATGGAGGAGTTTACGTATGTGTGTAAGTATTCATACATTTCGCCATTGTTATACAAATGACAGTATTTTTAACGGTTATTGTTGTGAATATTACATATACTATTTTTGATGATTATAATTTACCTCAGTGAATGCAGGCAGCTTAGCTAGTTTGTGAAGTAAAGTGATTTTATTTTAGGTAGTTGTAAAAAAGTGCAATATAATTGAAAATATATAATTCGTTGCTGCCGCGCTCTATCACTCGCACACCATAAAGAGCCAATTGTTTTTTAATGTTTCAATATCGTGATTAAAATGACATAATTTGGAAGCGGATAATTTCTTCACAAACAGCTCATTACAACTCAGGCCCCATCCACACTACTGCGTTTTCGTTTAAAAACGGAGACCTTTTGCTACGTTTGCACCTCCCGTCCACACTAAAACGGCAAAAACGGAGACCCAAAACGGAGAAGTTTAGAAACGCTGCCGACCCGTTTTTCGTTTTGAATCTCCGGAGGGCGTTTTAGTGTGGACGGGTCAAAACAGAGGACTTTAGAAACGATGACGTAGTAGAGGCTCACGCTCGGATCTATGATTGGGTGTCATCAGTCATGGCGTAGGCTATATCTTTTCTAGCAGCTGTTGTGCAAGTAAATTCTGCATTTTACAATGCTAACTGCCTACATGCGCCGCAGGCAAGCTATTATTCAAGCGATCTGTGACAATTCCCGGTAAAATAGTGGCAATGTGACAATTCCTGTGTGCAACTGACAATTCCCGATAAAATAGTTTACGTTTGACAATTCCCGGTATCGACCGTGTACATGGAGCGTCGGTTTTGGGTTAACCCGGGAAGAACCAGCGCATGGTGGGATAATTTTATCAATGAAGTTGTGTTTACACCGGCTCGCGCATGCCCAGTGTTGGTGAATGGTCACGTGATCCGCGTTTTCAGTCGTTTTAATGTGGACGGAGATCAATTCTAATACGCAGCTAAAACGCTGGTGTGGACGGAGATCGTATTCGTTTTAATTCTCCGTTTCTAAACAAAAACGCAGTAGTGTGGACGGGGCCTCAATGTTAGAATGCTGCACCTACACTGAGTACACTCGATAGTGTGAATAAGATCAGCGCAACACAGACCACTGCATTGACAGCGTGAAACATATGATCTGTCTACTGCCAGGGCTCAGCGGAAGACAGAAAATGACGGTCCAGCGCTGATTGAGGAATTAAATTCGAAAATAAAAGACAGTTTGACTTTTTTTTCTCGCATCTGTGAATTTATTTTTTAATAATTTGTTCTGAGATGAAGCGAATATATTTGTGCGGGAATTTCTCGCACTATAAAAGCTAACCTTGCGGGAATGGTTTAAATTTTCCGCAATCCCCACATTCCCGCACCGAAATTCAAGCCCTGAAATGGCAGTGGGATGTGTAACTCTAGCATATGGCGCATATGTCATATAAAGTTAGGCAAGGCCAAACAGCGTTATCCATGTTGTTGCGATTAAATCGCTAGAGTAAGCTAATAGTGAAACTGATAGCGTTTTTCATTTAATTACAATATGAGGACTGACGGTAGGCTATAAAAATCTGCGTTTCTGTGTAGGTGATGACAACCATCTTGACAGCAGCAATCAAAGCATCCAAATTACGGTAGACCTTAATTTGAGATAGTAAATTTGTTCCTAATCAAAGGGAACACTCAACCACAGAACAGCTGGGTGAGTTTTGTATTGGCTTATTGGATACAGTAAATGAAGACTGTCAACTTCTTTTCAATAGGCTACTATTTCATCACCCAAAACACTCCCACTCTGTGCTGTATATTCATAACCAATTATTTCAAAACCAACAACCAAGCCACATAAACAATGCCATTGGCACTAGTCTACATTAATGCACAATCTTGAAAAAAGTACTATTGTTGAAATTCTCAGATCAAGCAAACTTCAACGCACCCTTATCCACTACCTGCTAACGTTAGTGCACTGCACCCGAGCAAGCACACTTTGCAGTTCCCCCGGAAATGCATTTTTCTAGTTTTTATTATAATATTTTATTTTTTTTACTTTTATTGAGCAAGGATGCATTTAATAGTTTAAAATCTCTGAATCATCAGAAAATCCAGAAAAAAAGTGTATCTAAGTTTAAAGCGGCACAACTGGGTTCAACATTGACAATAATAAGAAATGTTACTTGAGCACCAAATCAGCATGTAAGAATGATTTCTGAAGGATCATGTGACACTATATATATTAAAATATATGAGGATAAGAGACTTCAATTTTTTTTTTTTACAAATCTTACCAACCCCAAACTTCTGAATGGTAGTGTACATTATTATTATTTCACAATCTGAGTATAGGTCATTATTCCCATGTCTAATGGTTTAATTGCATTTCATCCAACCAAAGAGGCATTTTCAAAATGTTATGCCTGCATTCTTGAAAACAACATAATAAAATAGTATCCCACATTTAGCACACAGTAATTGAAAATGTGAGCAATACCCTCACTGCAAAATAGTATGGTTACTATGTTATTCTTTATTCTTCTAATTTCTGAACACAACCAAAGTCTCAGACAAAGCAGGAGTTCTCCAGCTACCATGAGTCTTTAGGATTTGATTTAACATAAGCTCCAGTGTCGTTGACTTCAAATGACTGTGGCAGGATGAAGGAAACGTTCATGCTTAATTTAGTGAAATCACATTTGATTATCCAGACAGTTAAGTTTTCCTATTACGAAGAGTCATTTCTCTATGAACAGTATTCCCTGGCTGAGATTTCTGAAGCAGAAGAGTTATGCAAGAGTCACAGGATTTTAACATTTTACAAAGAAGTTAGCCTACTCATGTAACGGTTTGTAATGTTGACATTTATATGCATAAGAAGTTTTATAATTAGTCACATTAGGGTTTGGAGGTCCCTACTGTGTCATCCAATACAGTCCCAGCGGTGCTATAGAGTCACTCAGGGTTGTTGCTAAACCCTTTGCTCTGAAAAAGTCTTTGTACATGTCATGTCTGTGGCTTTGTATTTAAACAAGGATATTACCCTTGCGTAACCTTTGCAGGAGTCTATTACAAAACTTAATCCTAAATGTCACTCACATTTCTTTCTTTCCTTGTTTGACCTATTCCCAACCATCCAGTTCAGAGTGCTTACAGTTTGTTAGTTTTTTTAATACTATGTTAATACAATGATATCCTCTGAAATACCTTGGAGTGCAATGTTAAATTATAACCACTACTATGGCACATATCAAAATATTTGATGACATCACTGTACCACAGTAGCGAGGCCAGACATTTTAAAGTGAGCGGACCTTGGCAAAATAAGGTGGACCAATGGCTACAAGAGCTGCTTGTGGTCTCAGCCAACCCAACACTTCAGCACAACTTCTCCATTCAGCTAGGTTTGTCAACCATTACTCCTTCCTGGACAGCCAGGAATCTTGGAGTCGTGATTGATGATCACTTAAGCTTCACAGACCATATTACTACAATGGCCTGGTCCTGCAGATTTGCTTTATACAACATTAGGAAGATTAGACCCTTCCTATCAGAGATGGCCACACAACTCCTTGTCCAAGCTCTTGTTCTCACCAGACTGGACTATTGTAATGCTCTTATAGCGGGCCTTCCGGCATGTACTATCAAGCCTTTGCAACTGATCCAGAATGCAGCAGTGAGGGTGGTCTTCAATAAGCCGAAGAAAGCCCACGTCACACCTCTTTTCATCAGTTTGCACATGCTGCCAATAGCCGCTCGCATCAAATTCAAGGCACTGATGCTTGCCTACAAGACAATCACTGGCTCTGCACCAATATACCTAAACTCGCTAGTTTAGACTTATGCGCCCTCCAGAAGCTTGTGTTCTGCAAGTGAATGATGACTCGTGGTGCCATCCCAAAGAGGCACGAAATCACTCTCAAAAAAACTGCCCGTATCTGCTGGTCTAGGAACAGGTTTCTCTGTAATAATAGCATATTGGCAATTTGGCAAACGACCCCATGCGTATCTGTGTTTGCGCTATGGAGAGTGTCAATGGTTTCTATTTACGTGTTGATTTCTTGAAGCAGTGGCCAATCAGAGGTGCTTAAGTTAGAATCCACTCACCGCTCAAAGCACCAGAGTTTATATCCAGTGCTGAGTTCAATTCTCGCAAATCCTCTCATTATAACAAACAATAACATTTTTCATGCTTGACCAGCGGCCATGTACACGTTGCAAAGTCTTGCGACTGACATCTGTTAAATTCATGTATTCATTATTGTCTTGTAGGCCTGTCTTGCATGATTTTTTTCTCTTTTCACTCAAGGTTTGCTGTACATAAGGTATTTTTTCCACAGAGCACTGTACTATTTATGTGAAAGAAAAATAGTGTGACATTTAACTTCACCCCCTGTGTGTCTTCCCTCCTCTCAAATCTTCATGGATCTCTCATTTCTATACGGTTTTCTCACTCTCTTGTTTAGTGGGTTTTTTTTTTTTTTTTTTTTTTTGGTTTCTTTAGTTAAAACAGATTTGAAGTATTGTTCTATAATTATTTTGTGTTGGTCACATTTAAAGGAATAGCTCACACAAAAAATGTAAATCACTCAACCTTATGCTGTTTCAGACTTCCTTTCTTTCGTGGAACAATAGGTGTAGTTTTAGAATATCCTGAAAAGAATGGCCAAAATTATGAAACTGAATAGAGGTACATGAAATTGGCCATTTATTAGACTTTCTAAACTAATCTTTCTTTTGATGCAGATCTCATTGAACCCTTTGACTGGTATATTCTTCAAACCTTTTTCTTTTGTGTTCTATGGAAGAATGTAAGTCATACACTTTTAGAACAAATGATGACATAACTTTCATTATTGGGGGAACAATCTGTTTTGACTTTGTTTTGATCTGACCTCTCCACAGATAAATTCCTCTTTTGATTTCCTAATTTTTTTCTAGTTTGTTTGCTTTTTGGGGTTTGTAGCAGTGTAATGTGAATTGATTATTATGCTTGATTTGTCTGTATAATCGTTGGTAAGCGTTTCTAGCTGAGGGGAAGAATTTTCAGCTTGTGGATGTAGAGTTTATTTCCCATTGAAATGTGCTGTAAGAGTTTGTTTTAAAAGTTTCCAGAAAGGAATAGCTCTATTTTGTATAAATTCTGTGTCTCTATCTCACTTTGTTTCTCCAGGTGACCCCCTCGTCTAAGATTGTGGGTGATCTGGCTCAGTTTATGGTGCAGAACTCTCTCTCTCGGGCTGATGTGGAAGAGAGAGCAGACGAGCTCTCCTTCCCTCTGTCTGTGGTGGAGTTTCTGCAAGGACACATTGGAATACCACACGGAGGATTCCCTGAGCCCTTCAGGTCAAAGGTGAGATCACACTGTTTAATGAAAACTGATGTAAAAGTGCAACAATATTTCTCATAGAAATGTTCCTTGGAGAATTCAGGTTTTTTTTGCCATTACATTCAGTCATTTAGCAGACAACTTTTATCCAAGGCACCTATAAATGTGGACAAACACAAGCAGGTTTTTTATTATTATTATTATTATTATTTTTGAGAGTACTGTTGAGAGTGACAGTGGCTTTATTTTTGAATAATCTCTAGCCACACATAGAGAGAAAGAGTGTGGGCGATGAGAAAATGAAAAGGTGAGTGGATGCTATAAAGTGAGAGGCAGTTCCTAAGATCAAGAGAACAGCTTTGTGTGAATCCATCATAAAGTTTTTGTATATGTCTGAAAAACAGGATAAGAGACTAAAGGCTGAGTAAAGCTTGTCACTTGCAGGTTCCTTGTCACTAGTGTCTGTGGCGTTTCCTCCTCCTTGTGCTTAAAGACTTGCTGAGAAAAGAAACCAGATTGATCCACTATATTGCACAAACACATCTACAGTCATATGGTCACAGGAGAGACTTTTGCTTTATTTTTTAAATGGAGTTGTTACTGTGGAGTGAGGACAGACTTTTTGCAGCTTTTGCAGTCGAGGGCAAATTAACTTTGATTTCATATTTCTCTGGCACACACAGAGACAGACAGACAAACCCTTTTGAAGCACTCTGAAGTCCAAAAATGAAAGATCAAAAGCTGTTTATCAGCACTGGCAGCATTTCCCTGTAATAGAGCTCAACGTGTGGCCTCACTGTAACAGAGAAAAATAGACCAAAAAAGACAGAGACAGATTTTACCATTTCATATAGCGACTTTAATTCTGTGTCTTAGTAGGACAGATAAAAATATAATAAAGTCTGAATTAAGTCAATTAAACTTTGTAAGTGTGACTGACATTTGCAAACTGCTTTAATTAACCTTTTCTCACACAGAACCATGAGGTCATTATATTTTTGAGTAGACAAAAATATGACTTACTTCTCCACCAGGCAACAAGGATATTTCTGATATTCCTGTCTAAAAGTGTGATCATTGACATGTTCCAGCAATTACAAAAAATCCAACGCATATACTTTGTGCCTAGCTTAAGTTGCTAAGTAATTAGTATTAGTATTTAGTATTTATTAGCTACAATATGACAAAAGTAAAACGTCTCGGTTACATATGAAACGTCTCGGGTTACGACTGTAACCCTTGTTCCCTGAGAAGGGAACGAGACGCTGCATCGAGAATCGACACATTGGGGAACGCCTTCAGCGTGACGCGTCTGAAGTCTGTATAGAACTAGTCCAATCTTGATTGGTGTTGCGTCATGACGTCACTCGTGACGTCGCATGTGACGGTGATGCGGAAGCTATAAAAGGACACTGGCACATAACAGCGTCAGCTTCTGATTGGTCGAAGCAAGTCGTTCTCAGGAGCGCGCAAAGTGTGGCCGAGGGACGCAGCGTCTCGTTCCCTTCTCAGGGAACAAGGGTTACAGTCGTAACCCGAGACGTTCCCTTTCGAGGGAACTCGCGCTGCGTCGAGAATCGACACATTGGGGAACGAAATGCCCACTGCGCCACACTGAGAGATATACGCCCTGGTGTGAAGCAATCTGGCACACTCAAGATGAGAGCAGAGGTGTAGAGGGCAGATCTAGACTGTAATGTCTTATGAAGGTGTGTGGGGAGGCCCATGCCTGCGGCATCACAGACCTCTTGAAGGGAAACACCCGCTAACAAAGCTTTAGAGGAAGCCACTCCTCTGGTTGAGTGGGCTCTTATTAGAAGAGGCGAAGGCAAGTCGCGCGCCTCGTAAGCCGAAGAAATAGCTTCTACTATCCATCTGCTGATAGTTTGCTTAGAGGCAGGGGAACCCTTCTTCAGTGACCCAAAACACACAAGTAATTGGTCCGACTTCCTCCAGCTCGAGGTTCTCTGAACATAGGCCTCAAGGGCTCGGACAGGGCATAAAAGATATAACTTCGCTTGCTCATCAGACACATGCGGTGGAGGATGAAATGCCTGAAGAATTACAGATCGTGCTACATTTGTAGGCACCTTAGGCACATAGCCAGGTCTAGGGTGGAGAATGGCTCTTACTCTGCCGGGAGCGAACTCGAGGCAAGAGGGAGCAACGGATAGCGCCTGCAAATCGCCGACTCTTTTCTGGGAAGTAATAGCGAACAGGAAAGCTACTTTCAAAGATAGAAATTTCTCAGACACCGTGTCCAGTGGTTCGAAGGGTGCCAGGGATAACCCCTCGAGAACCACAGCCAGGTCCCCCGTGGGGACCCTGGACTGGACGACAGGCCTCATCCTCCTTGCTCCACGAAGGAAACGTATTATAAGTGGGTGTCTCCCCAGGGTGCCCACCCCTAAAGGCGTGTGGAAGGCAGCTATGGCCGCCACATAGACCTTAAGCGTGGACGGGGAGAGCCCGTCAGAGAAGCGACTCTGGAGGAACTCCAGCACTGAAGCCACTGGGCAGTTAACTGGGTCCAACTGATGTTCTCTGCACCATAAGTTGAACACATTCCATTTTAATGCATACAGTTTCCTCGTGGAGGGGGCTCTAGAGTTTAGGATGGTCTCAACAACCTCAGTTGAGAGACCAACATTTATGAGATGGTCCCCCTCAGGGGCCATACCCACAATTTCCACAGCTCCGGCCGAGGGTGAAATATTGTGCCCTCGGCCTGAGAAAGAAGGTCCCTCTTGATCGGTATTTGCCACGGAGGGCCTGAGAGAAGGGTTATGATGTCCGAAAAGCATACTCGGGCCGGCCAGTACGGGGCTACTAGTAGCAAGCTGATCCCGTACCTCCGGATCCTCTCTAGAACCCCTGGGAGCAGAGCGATCGGGGGAAATGCATACAGACCACGTCTGCACCATGGCATCCAGTCCCAAGATGGTGGTCCTTCCACAGACCCCTGGTGTAGCGGCCCTCCATGACCGCACCCCAGCCTGTGAGGGATGCATCCGTGGTCAAAATTTTTCTTTGACACGGTGCTCCTAACACAGGGCCCTGGGACAGGAACCATGGTTTCTTCCACATTATCAAAGAACGAAGGCATCTGCGCGTTACTTTGATCGTGCGAAATGGGTTTCTCCTCGGGGAAAACCCTTTGGTCCTGAGCCACCACTGCAGGGCTCTCATATACAGCAGGCCAAAAGGTATCACGTTGGACGCTGCTGCTAGAAGACCCAGAACTCTTTGAAAATGTTTGACAGTGATGGCCTGGCCTAGCTTGATACTCGTTACTGTAGTCAAGATGGTGTTTACTCGAGCAGGAGACAATTGTGCCCGTATCGTGACTGAATCCCATACTACTCCTAGAAAAATAGTTCTCTGTAGAGAAGAGTCTCAATCCCAAGCACCTTAGATGGTTCAGAACAACATCTTGATGTTGAACCGCCATCTCCTCTGATTGTGCTAGAATGAGCCAATCGTCGATATAATTGAGGATGCGAATGCCTTGAAGTCTCAACAGAGCAAGGGCAGCATCCATGCATTTCGTGAAGGTGCGAGGTGACAGTGCTAGGCCGAATGGAAGAACTCTGTATTGATACGCTTTTCTCCCAAAAGCGAACCTTAGAAACTTCCTGTGTTGGGGAAGGATGGATATATGGAAGTAAGCGTCTTTTAGATCTATCTTGACAAACCAGTCCTCGGACCTGATCTGACTCGCAATTAGCGGTATGGTTAGCATTTTGAACCTGAATCTCCTCAGAAACCGGTTCAATACCCTGAGATCTATAATAGGACGCAACCCCCCATCCTTCTTGGGAACTATGAAGTACCGGCTGTAGAACCCGGCTTCCCTCTCCTGAAAAGGAACTTGCTCTATGGCCTCCTTTGCCAGAAGGGACTGAACTTCTTGTTCCATGACCTGACCCTGCTTGGGGCTGACAAGCGTGTGTATGACCCCGTTGAATTTTGGTGGACGATAATCGAATTGAATTCTGTACCCCTTTTCCACTGTGCGCAGGACCCACTGAGATATATTTTGAAGACCTTTCCAGGTGTCTAAATAATCTACTAGGGGGACCAGTCTGTCTGGACTGGCCTCGGATGTCATATTTTGAGTTTCGGTGACCTGAAGCAGTTGACTGGCAGGAATTAAACGATATCGTTTTTCTACAGGCCTCGTGAGAGGAAGCGAAATCGACAGGGCCGCAATATTTTCGGGCGGACACTGCGATTCGCGTTCGCTGGAAACCGATGCATCCCGAAGCGCATTTAGTGGCGGGAGGCAAACATCGATTTCCTGAGGGCTCCGTGAAGGAGCGAGATGTTGTTGCTGACCACCCTCAGAGGCCTGTGCATCGCGTCAGGGCCTCTTCGCCCGAAGCCTTCCTCGCCTGAATAACAGTCCTCAGATCTGCTTTCGGCTTGGAAGGCTTCGACTGAGAGTGTTGCCTCTGGCTCCAGGCCTTTTGCGGGGGAGCACGAGAAGCAACACTCTCCTTCTGCATCTGCGGGTGTGAGGAGCTGGCGGCGGCCTCGTGGGACTGCCCCCTGGCAGCAGACCCATGAGACCTGGAACGACGGCAGGGGATTAGCTGTTTGAACGCGGCTGACTGTCGTTTCGCCTCCTGAAACCTCTCGACGACATTATTGACGGTGTCGCCAAAGAGGCCAGAAGGCGAAATCGGGGCATCGAGGAGGAAGGCCCTGTCCCCGATGCCCGACAGATTCAGCCACAGATGTCTCTCCGTAGCCACCAAAGCTGCCATGGAGCGGCCAATGGAATGGAATAATTATGTACGAGAGGGCTCGATATACGTGAGGAGAAGGGCTTATCCCACGATCTCGACACCTCAGAGTGGAGATCTGTGAAAAATGGAAGACTCCGACGCGGAGGTTGTGACCGCGATTGCAGGAAGCGCTCATCAAGTTTACTTTTTTTAGTCGCTTCCTGCTTCTCTGATGGCCATTCAATATTCAGTTTACTGACCGCTCCGGTCACAACCTCCAGCAGCTTCTCAAAGGCAGGAGAATGGGGTGGCAAATCACATTCTCCTACCTCAAAGCTCATAACATCTAGCTCCTCGGAGCCAGATAGTTCGAGCATCGGGTCCGTTTCGTGGGCGGAAGAAGCCGCAGAGTGGGCTTCCGACCCGTGAGCGGGACCGATGGAGCTGGCGTCTGAATGCTGAGAAAGGGCCGAAGCCGTCTCAACATCCTCAACCAGCTCCATCTGCGATCCCCATGAATGCAAGCGCCGCGCTGCCTCGGCAGCCGTGGGACCCGATCCATGGGGAGCGCGTGCCTGGCCTGTCTCATCAAACAGGCTCAGGCGGGAGCGGAGCGTTCTCAGGGGCATTTGATCGCAGTTAGCACAGACAGCACCCTCGAGCGCTGCCCGTGTATGCTCCGCACCCAAACAAACAACACACAGCGAGTGTGTATCACCCTCGCTTAGATAGCGTGGGCAAGGGGACACACACTGCAGAAATTGTTTGCTCTCTTTTGACACCATGATATATATATGTGCTTGTGAAATACTGACAGGAAACTATAAAGCACACCTGAACCAAACAACGTCAGCTTCTGATAGGCTGAAGCAAGTCGATCACGGGCATTCCGGGAGTATGGCAGGGTGACGCAGCGTCTCTTACATACGTAACCGAGACGTTCCTTCTCAAGGGAACTCGAGCTGCGTTGAAACGCTGTGGGAACGCTAATACCCACGCCGCCATAAGAGCAAGTGTCCGTCTGTGTGAAATCAATGCGTACATCTAGGCGAAAGCAGCTGCGCCCCTGGATTGGTGCAGCCATACTCCTGGCTGAAGGCTGACTGGCCGACTAATAAGCAAGTGAGATGGCCGTGACCACCCACTTGCTCATCCTCTGCTTAGATGCCAGGCACTCCTTTGTGGTTACCCCAAAGCAAACGAACAGTGTTCAGACTTTCTGCACAGTTCTGTGGACGTAAGCATCTAAGGCCCTAACCGGCAGAGCAGATAAAGTTTCTCTAGGTCTGATGTCCAGAGGAGGACAGAAGGCCTGCAGTACTCAAGGTCTTAGAGTATTAGTAGGAACCTTAGGAATGTAACCTGGTCTTAGGGTGAAGAACACCCCTTACCATACCAGGAGCAAATTCCATGCAAGGGAGGTACCGAAAGTGTTTGAATGTCTCCAATTCTCTTGAGAGATGAAATAGCGAAGAGAAAGACATTTTCAGAAACTTCCTCAATGGGCTCGAATGGAGCTAGGGAGAGGCCTTCTAGTACAACAGCCAAGTACACCTTCAGTGTGAAGGGGGATAACCCTGTGGAGAGGCGCTCCTGCAGGATCTCCAGCACTGCACCCACTGGGCAGTTAACTGGGTCCAGCTGGTGCTCTCCACACCAGGAAGTGAAAAGTCTCCACTTCAAGGCATAAAGTTTCCTTGTGGATGGCGCTCTGAAGTGGAGAATGGTTGGGCCTCAGTTGAGAGACCAGAACTTATGAGTTGGGCCCCCTCAGAGGCCAAGCCCACAGTTTCCACAGTTCTGGACGGGGGTGAAGGATCGACCCACTCGCCTGACAGAGTAGGTCCTTCCTGATCGGAATCTCCAGAGGAGAGCCGTCGAGGAGAGACACTAGGTCCACAAACATATTCGGGCCGGCCAGAACGGGGCTACTAGCAGTACACTGACCCCATCCTGGCGAACCCTTCCCAGAACTCCTGGGAGCAGAACAATCGAGGGAAATGCATACAGACGTGACCTCGGCCACGTGTGCACCATGGCGTCCAACCCTAGAGGGACTGGATGGCTGAGTGAGAACCACAGTGGACGATGTGTGGTCTCTTGGGATGCGATCAGGTCGGCCTTGGCTCGACCGAAGTTCTCCCAAAGGAGCTCCACCACCTTGGGGTGGAGTCTTCACTCCCCGGGCCTCGGCCCCTGCCTCGACAGGATGTCTTCCCTCTGATTTAAGTACCCTGGGATATATCGCTCTCAACGAAAGTAGCTTCCCCTGGGCCCACAGGAGGATCTGGTGAGCCAGCTTGTATAAGGGGTGTGATCGCAGTCCCCCCTGATGGTTTATATAGGAGACCACCAATGTGGCTCCTCAGGTCTGGGAGGAAGTGTTTCAGAGCCTGAAACACTGCCAACATTTCTAGACAGTTGATATACCACAAGAGATGATGGTCCTGCCACAGACCTTGGGCTGGGCGACCACTCATGATTGCCCCCCAAACCGTGAGGAAAGCATCCGTCGTTAGCGTGACACAATGACAAGGAGCTCCCAGCACGGGCCCTTGGGACAGGAACCAAGGTTCTTTCCACATAACTAAGGCATTGCCGCGTGACCTTGATCATGCAGAGCGGGTTTTCCCTCGGGGAGAACCACTCGGTCCTGAACCACCACTGCAACGGTCTCATGTACAACAGGCCACAAGGTAAAACGTTGGACGCTGCTGCCATCAGACCTAACAGTTTTTGAAACTGCTTTACATTGGCTGGCCTACAAAAGGAAGAACACAATATTGGTACGCTTCGCCCCCGAAAGCAAAGCTCAGGAACTTCCTGTTTTGTGGAAGGATGGATATGTGGAAGTATGCATCTTTTAGATCTAACGTGACAAATCAGTCCTCGGACCTGATTTGTGACACGACTTGCTTAAGAGTAAGCATCTTGATTTTTTTTTTTTTTTTATTATTATTTTTTTTAGCTTCCCTACAGCGCAGATCTAAAATCGGATGAAACCACCCCATCCTTTCTTGGGACCATGAAGTACCTGCTGTAAAACCCGGACTCCCTGCTGGGTGGAGGAACCCATTCTATAGCCTCCTTTTGCAGAAGAGCTTTTACTTCTAGTTCCATAACCAGAGCCTGCTCGGGGCCAACCACTATGGGTATGACCCTACCTGCAGGACCCAGCGAGATATATTTGGTAGAAGTGTCCAATCTGCCAGAAGATCTACTAAGGATACCAGCCTCTCGAGACTGGCCTCTGGTATATCTCTGGAACAACTGAGTGCCCTTAAGCGGTGCACCGGCAGGGAACAACTGGCCTGACCGAGCGAGCAACCCTCGGGTAAAAACTCACTGGGACCCTCTGCGCCCCGGCATTAAGGTGGGGTTGGCAGACCGGCTCCCTGAGGGCACAGAGGGGAGACGGGCACCGTATAATGAGGTGGAAACCGCCTTCCCCAAGGAGGGGCGTGCCCTCAGAAGCCCGACACTACTGGCGTCAGGGCTTCTTGGCCTACTTAGAGATAATAACGATCCTCAGATCCGTTTTACCATAAGTACAGATATTAGAAAGGGCACGAAGCACTCGGCGCGTGCCCTTACCATAAACATGGATTTAGAAAGTGCATAGTATTTTATACAGCAAAAAAAAAAACAGAAAGATATTTATTTTAATTTCTCAAAATTAAATAAAACCATAAACATAGATTTTAGAAAGGGCACGAAGCACTCGGTGCGTGCCTTTACCATAAACATGGATTTTATAAAGTGCGTGTCATTGTAAAGACTGAAATTCTACCCCTACAGCCTTGTGTTCATCCATATTAAATTTGTGACTAAAGTCTATTGCACATGGTTACAATACTTTCTCATGTTTTATTACTTAATTAGAATAGACGACAATGTTATATAGTTTTATTCTGCATTGATACTTCTCTAAACATTACGCTAAAAAAAAAATATCCTTTAGGGTGCCATTGTTGTTCTGTCACCTCCAGATACTAAATACAAGAAGACACAAATAGCTTCCGAACACTAACTTGGGGTGTTACCCATAATGCACTTTAAGATAGCTAATGATACTATGTCCTCTGACCTGGGTATACATACACCACCACAGCCCCAGGCATGGTCAACATATGTGTCTGTGGGTGTGTTTTGAGATACATTCATCATAATTGGTTGGAAAGGTTTGTGCTGCAGGGCCTGTGGTGACTCTCACACACATCAGTGGCTCTATCTCTGCCAATCAGCTCATAGATAAACTCAGGTACACACCACTGGACAAACACTGATAAGAATGAGCAATCTTCTCCCACAGTCGTACACACGAAACACATTTTTACACGCACAAACAGGTTGAAATGGAAGAAATACAACCACAGTCTTAATGATATGATCAAAACATGTCATTTTGAGCAGTCTGTGCTTTTGCAATCGTTTTAGATGGAAAAACACAACACAGGCACAACGCAAACATCCATCATATCTTTCTAAATATTTGAAGTGTGTATTTATGTCTATATAGTCAGTAAGAAGCAGCTTGAGGGGATAAAACTCTTTCCCTATACGCAATCGGTTTTAGTGACGTTAGCAGACACTTCAATTAAACATCGCTCCAGTCTCAATCCTAAGGGCAATTAACCATTCTATCTTTAGAAACCCTTCCTACCACACACTCACACACATATCCCAGGCTTATAAATGGCCTGAAAAGCTGTCAAATTAATGAAGAGTGACTGAATGAAGCGTGGAGCATCTTTGAACTGCAGCCACTGTGACTAATAGAATTGGTGAGCCCTCTTTTGTGTCTCATGCCTCCGCCAAGGGAAAAGCCTCTAAACCCTTTCCCGGCAATCCTCAGGGAGCTCCTTCATACACTAATCAGCATGTTTTATGTATTATTTAAAATGCATTAGCTTGGCTGAATGTGCTAATAACTGGCTCATCTAGAGCAGAGACACTTCAGCACTTAATAGAAGGAGCAGGGCGACCATGGGAGGGTATGTCACATTTAAGATGCGTAAGTTTAAGGTGCGCAGAAAGATCTGGAGAGCACTGGCACGACGTTATATGATGTAGACAGTGATGCCGGAAAGAGCTTTAGAGTGGGTGGGTTATGATGTCACTATATAAAACGACTGAGCTCATTAAATATTAACAAGTGCAACAAGTGCAAATAGCCCGCCTTGTTGGTAGAAGCTATTTACACTCACTCCGCCCACCAATGTCTGGTTGGGCAAGACAAAACTACAAAAAACTCATTCTGCTCCCTTTTCCCATCGCATATCAGATTGGAAAAGCATTTATTTTCAATAAATGTGAAGAAAATATGTGAAAAGTGGAATTAAAGTGCCTAACGGTTATTTAATATTAAAGTGTTTATTGGATAGGGTTAGGGGTAGGTGTAGGGAGTGCTTCATTGTCCTAATAAGGCGGCATTTATTTAATACATTGTATAATTTACGCTCAATATGTTATTGCATACTGTTTTATAATGTACTAAAATACTGTATTTACTGTATTTAAAACTACTATTTACACTTGTTGCAAAGAAAATACTGCTATTTTTACATAGTGTAAATAGAATCTATCACTATTTTCACTTAGTGTAAATACCATATTATATTGTTATAAATAAAAAATATTTATAACAATATATATATATATATATATATATATATATATATATATATTTATTAGGAAATATTATATTGCCTAATATTAATAAGTTGCATAGTTGCTCAGTAATTTCTAGTCATGTTACCAAACCTTTGCCATGGTACTTTTTATGAATTGATTACCCGTGCCAATATGTTTGCATGGGCTTGTAGCCATTTATTGTGGATTTGACATTTTGATATTTAAGATTCAATTTTATGTTCACTGAGATATTTTTGTATAACATTTTTTATTATTAAGTGATAAGTTAACCAAAAAGTTAAATTTTGACATTGTATCATCAAAAATCCCCCTGAGTTGCATGCATGCACTTAAAATGCTGACTGACTGCATCAGTTAAATGCTGCGGCAATTTAGTAGGTCATAAAATAAAGAGCTTGTAAGATTTTTTTTTTTTTTTTTAAACAGGGTCCAAAAGCTTTCAATTCCTGTTTCTCACCTTTAGATCAAGACTAGTAGGTGTCACAAATTAAATATCTGTCAGACTTTAAGGATAAACAACCACATGGACTCTCTACTATCAGGGTTCTTTATAAGTCTAGACTGATCATACTCATCTGCACACTTCAGATGATTGACTGATTGATTGACTGACTGAGACAGGGTTTCAGAAGATATGTGTGAATGACAGCACACTCCTTTACATCCCTTTCAACTCGCTGAGTCTGCCAGATCATTACTGTCAAAGCCTGTAGGCTCAGTCCTAGTGTCATGCATGTTCACTTCCCCTATAGGAACCTGTCAGGATTGCACCTCTACTGCAATGTTGGGGAATATCAAACTAAAAGTAGCAATTATAGGAACTTTAACTACATTTTTCATTAGCATCACAGTAGCTCAGCTGTTAAGTAATGAGTTTATTTTACCAACAGATGAAAATGCTACATCAGTGTTTTGACAAAAATTTCCTCTCTCATGCTCTATAAAGCATTTTGAATTCCAATGAATTTTGCTGAATAGTTCAAATTTAATGAATTTAAATTAAATCATCTTTTTTTTTTTTTTTACTAATTCACAGATTCATTTGAGCCACAAAATGGCAATACAATATTTTAATATTTTGAATAATTTGACAAAATAATATACATGACTGCTTAAAAGTTTCTGCTTAAATGAGACAGAAAACTGCCTCCAAATCCCCAGACGCAGGTTAATCCACCTGGCTGCTGATGTAGTCTACGCCATAATGCACGCTGGGAGTTTGTGATCTGTTATTTTATTAAAAGTGTTAGTAATGCTTAAAAATTTTTTTTTAATAATTCATAATTCTTGAATTAATTAATTGTTACAACAGTTAATTGTTGTAAATAATTAATAATTCACCAATCATGCATTAAATTAATCTAAATATCTTTATATCATTTTACAAAAGATTTTATTTCAAAGAAATGCTGTTCTTTTAAATTTCTTTAAAAAAAAAAAAAACATGTCACGGTTTACGCAAATATTATAAGCAGCACAACCGTTTTCAGCTTTGATAATAAGAAATGTTTCTTAATTTCCAAATCAGCATAATAGAATGATTTCTGAAGGGTCATGTGACACTGAATACTGGAGTAATAATGCTGAAAATTCAGCTTTGCCAACACAGAAATAAATTTCTACCAGAAAGACTCGGGAGAATTATTTCAACAAATCGTACATTTATTGACAGCTCAGCAAGCTGATAATATACAAAGTCATTTGGCGTAGGCCCCGTCCGTAGTGCATAATCCGAGGGTATCGGATCTGCAATTCCTGCCTGATGACGAAGGCAGGGGCGCAGCCGACCCCCCCGGGAGGTATGGACAGGACCATCCTGGTGGTGGTGGGGAGGATGGGGGTAATCGTCGCTTCAGTATCTGCGAACTCAAACATGTGTAAGTACCGAGCTTTATACAGTGAGCATAAGAATATGATTGGATAGAAGTGAAGGCAATAGGTGACGTAGTAATTGAGTCTTCCCGGCAGAACTTATGCTAAAGCTTTCATTACAATTTAAAATGTAAAACAGTTTTAAGTTAGTAAGTAAAAATATTTCAATTAATTGGTCAATTAATTGCAGCCCTGGTAAGAATAAGAAAAACTATTTAATCTTTAAAAAATATGTCCTGTAAAATGTCTTACCAACCCAAAACTTTTGAATGGTAGTGTACTTAATTATTATTTGTATTAGTTAAATGTTGTTCATCATTGTTTTTAATAAATAAATAACCTTTTTGACAATATTTATTTTCATTAATATTAGTATATTAGTATCTTCATATTATTAATATTACTATTATTAATATTATTTTATCAATTAATTATTAATATATATATATAGAAAGGCAGTGTATAGACATGCATGCATGCGCATTAATGCTAACACAGTAACACACATACACAGACATACACCTGCCTCGGCTGTGATTTTCCTTCATGTTTCTATATATGATCTGGCAGTTAACTGTGTAAACATACTTACAGTTGGGACAATTACACAGCTCCCTCAGAGGCTCGACCACAGCAAGATGCGTTCAGGTCAGAGAGCGAGAAGCTTCACACTGTTTTATGGCTACATGAGTTCCCATTACAGCCCACCGCTTTGTAGTCTTCTCTCCTGTGAATCCCTTGAGGAAAGCAATGGACCATCACGCCTGACGAATTTGATTTGGGCCAGTGAAATGAGTCTCTTTGTTAGCTAAAGTGCATGAGAGCACTCGCAGACAGATGGAGAGCAGAAAAATTCCTAGTGGATTTTCAGACATATAATTAAATGCGATCCCTTTATGCCCATTTCAATGGAAATTTAGGAGGTTTTTTTTTTTTTTTTTTGGAGAATATTCCTTAAAAGTAGAAATCAAGAAGTCAGGGGCAAATAAATGTAGTTTGCTTGTTAATTTATGTATTCAGTAAAGCACCAAGAAGAACTTAATCAGTTTAGCTCTTAATAAGCACTTAATGTCTTTTAAAATTGAATTAAACATCACTTGACTTCTTCTCTTTGTACTGACACACAGATGTCTGATGATTAATGGTCATAGAGACCGGTAATATTTTGGTGGCACTTTTTTTATCCAGGCTTATTGATCTTTCCAAGAGGATTGTTTAGCACATGACATCACCCCAGCAATATTTCCAGCCCGGCTGTGACAGTACAGAATAACAAACAGCCTAAATGCACACACTGGGATGGGGACAGATGATTCAGGGGAAAAAAGAGCAAATCTTATCTCCTTTCAATCTCTGTCAACAATGTCAAATATCCCCTTTCACCTAGCACAGAAAGCAATGTGAGGAAAACAGAAGCTCTCCTAAGCAACTTCTCCTGCCTTAGACGTCTGATATAATAACTGCTGTTTTCTGAGTTATGAAATTATATAACCTCTGACAAGAGTATATAAACAGTTTCTCTGCAAACTGCCTGGTAATCCATATAGCATAGTTTTCGAAACCTTATAGCAGAGAGTCTGAGTGCAGATGCCAGCAGTCTTAGAAAGCGTCTTTCTCCACAGTATGTTGTAGCACAATTGCTCTTGCAGTAGTTTATGGTAATGACAGGGCTGATAAGGAATACATAATGCTATGCTTTAACTTACTATGAAATAAATGCAGTTCAAGTTTTCTCCTTAAGCTCCTTACCTTACCTCAGGCTTGGAAAACTAGCTTTGTAGTTTTCTCACTGCCTTTGCACAGCTTTACCTTCTTCTTTTTTTTTCTAGGTTTTGTGCTTAATGTTTCCACATAGGGACTATATGTATACATTTCCTCGAACAAGATGCTAAATGTGGAGAAGAGATAGAGACCTTTCATAATACTTAAAGGGATAATTCACCTAAAAATGAAAGTGCTGTCATATGTCGCTCCAAACATGAATGACTTTTTTTCTGCTGTCCATACAATAAAAATCAGTGTTGTCCAGCTTTATTTCTGAATCCCATTGACTTTCATTGTATGGACAAAGAAATCTTCTTCAGAATATCTCAGAATATCCAGGTTTGCAGCAACATGAGAGTGAGTAAATGATGACAATTATCATTTTTGGGTGAACTAATCCTTTTAGGATTAGCTGTGGAATAGTTTGTTTGAAAAAGGCTTTACTTGCACATCATAGGTGTAATGAATAAAACCTTTACAATATAAGAATGTTTCGGTCCAAATGCAATGACAGGATGTCCTACCTGCCTGTCAACATATGTATTTCCTTACCTCCGTGCTCCCATCACACGTCATCAGCGCGTTGTAGACAGTCACTGGGCCCTTTAAACAAAGAGCAGTCTTCTTTTTCAGTTCCTCCTGAACCAAAACAAGAGCTTATTGTGCGTTTACACCATGTCATAACCGTAATTACAACATGGCAACCCATGATTACTCAGTTCACGTCCTCAGACTCGGATTTATGCATTTACTGTCAATACCGAAATTAATCTCCAGAAGATTGTTTACTCTCTGTAAGTTGTTTACGTTCATTATTATTGAAATGTTATGTGCTTTGAGACATGAGGTTACTAATGTGCAAACTCTGCTGTGTGCGTTTATGTGTTTTAAAGGAGCCGTGGCTTTGGAGAACAGGATCTAAAGATAGCTAGCCACTATCGCAATTACCTACCCTACCTTTAAGAATGAATTTGCGATGCCTGCAACTGACACATTCAGAGAGGAATCTTGAGACATGTTACTCTATTGCTAAAAACAAACAGCATCTCAGTTCTGAGGTATTGAGATTGTTATATATGAATCATCAACTTCACAGGACTAATGTCCCTATGGATTCTCAAGTGTTGGAGTGATGAGAAGGAAAAAAAAGATTAGAACATGTGAGCTTCCGTACCCCACAGCTAGCCTGGGCAAATAAACTTGCATACAAATATTCAGATGGCATAACTGAGTCACAAAACTACTAAAATAAACCTATAGGACATATCAAACAAAAGCGAGCCCATATGGCTTGAAATTATGACTCAACTGCTATTAAGTGGCAATTTATTCAAAAGTTAGGTGGGTTGGGACTGCAGGCAGCCTTTTCTGCTATTTTATCTGAATAACAAAATGGGCTGCTGAGCGTTTTATGAGCTGATCTGTTTTGTTTTCCCTCTCTTTCCTCCACAAGCCCTTTTGTGTAGTCTATTCACTTTTCCCCCGTTAGAAACCAGGCTTCTTCTCAGTGCAAGTCCAAGGACCATTTTTCAATTCATTCTCGCTGCTGTGAAACAAAAAAGGAGAAAATAGTGTCACTTGGCTGGTTGGTTGCCATGCCAACACCAAGAAATCAGCAATTTTTTGTACATTATGAATTGAGTCATTTTAATGGCATATTGGTAGTGTAGCTTCTCTTTTGCAATTGACCTATTTGTCAAAGTGTTTGTGCTTTTGTTCATTAACGCCCACTCTGACAGCACTAATGATGTATTTAGTATGTTTGAACTTGCAAAGTCAGTCACTTGCCAGAGGACAAAGACATTGTAAGATAGTGAATGATAGTACTGTTTATTCATTTGTTAAATATTTATGCTTTTCAGTGACCTGAAGACTGACTCACATCACTCTTTAGCTGTCTGGGTTTTGAGCTGCTAGTAGGCTATATTGCATGTGAGGATGTTGGAGGTGGAGATTTATAGCCTTTTCTCACAGCACTTGATGTAATTAAAGACTTCGGAGTGGCTACAGAAAACAAGAGACTGCAACCGGGCCCATGCGAAAACAAGGATAAATATTGGAAGGGCATTAAATGTAGTCACGCAATGCTGATGTTGTTAACATTAACAATTTGAGAATAAAGTATAATTTGCACGGTTTGACATGATATGATAAGCGATCATTAGATTTAATCAGCGCGATTTACTGCAATGCTATTTTTTTTCCTTAGTTGGTCAGAACAAAAGTGGATGTTACTTGCTTGTTCAGATGACATTTCTTATGTTGGTCATACTTCCAAAAAGTAGAATCTGTGATTCCGAATGACAGTATCCAAACCGGCGCGGTGACTGACAGCCGCACATTCTCCTCAAAACATTGGATTCATCCGCACTGTGCCGTGCTGAGGCACAACCCACACAAAGTTGATAATTCCGCGAATAACTGCAATTGCAGATTTCGAACAGAGATGGTGACAAAGAGGAAAAACTACGGACTGCAGCTTTAAAGGAATAGTTATCTTAAAAAATTAAATTGTCATTGTTTACTTCATGAAGATTCATTTGTGTAGAATGTTCTGACAATTTTTTTTCCATATAATGAAAGTGAATCAGGACAGTGACTGTCGACCTCTAATTTTTTTTAAAAAGCACCACAGAATCATATAAGTGGTTCAAATGACTCACCTGTTATATTCAACATTTTCAGAAGTCATCATTTTTGTGAGAAAGACCGGAATATAAGCCATTATTTACTGATGATCTTCTGCTCCAGTGGGCTGATAACCACTGCAACTGGATCATTGAGTTGAACTTGAGAACTGAATCAGTCCGATTCGTGACCGAGTCATTCAAGTCATTTTTGTGAATTGTACCAGCAGATTCATTGAAAAGAATGATTGGTTCACAAATCAGACATCGCTTCTTCTTTAAGAAACTCTTATGAACATGTCAAGGAAATCTAGGGAGAGTTTCTATAATGACAAACTTAATATTCAACAATAAAATTGACTTGACTGCACTGACACTATTGGATGAGAACTGAACTGAGCTGGATGATGACATCACTGTTTTCTGCAGAACTGCTTTATAGATGAAATGAACTAATAATTGATGATCTTTACAATGGAACTGAATCAAAACTGAACTGACTTCAGATGAACAATGACACATTTTTCTTTTACAGCTGCTGTGCAGCCGAAATGAACTGTTTGCATCACTGAATTATTTTCCTGTTATCACTGTAAAGCTACTTTGAAACAATCTGTATTGTAAAAAGTGCTGCTTGACTTGACTTAATGGCAAAGCTTCAGAATGACAGAACATACATTTTTGGTTTTTAGTTCAGTTATACTCAGCTGGTACTCTGATTGTTGCCCCATAGTATATGCCCATAACAAGTTAAACGTTTGATGTTTCTCAAAGGTGCTCAAGTCGTTGCCTAGAATCGAAGGTCGTCCCGGGGCTTCACTTCCACCGATGGATTTTGAGGCTCTTGAGTCTGGTCTACGAGCAGCATATGGTGATGAAATCACCCCTGAAGATGTGATGTCAGCAGCCATGTACCCCAAAGTCTTCCAGGAGTTTAAAGAGTTCACATCAAACTTCGGGCCAGTGGACTGCCTTAACACTCGCCTGTTTCTGGACGGCCCCAAAATCGCAGAAGAGTTTCAGGTACGTTTCTATTACACTGTGATACGTGAGGACATGCTGCGACTCACAGCAATTACATCGATTGACTTAATTTCCTTATCACTATGCTCATTCCTTCTTACTAAATTTTCAACTATATTTTATTCTGTTAAATTTATAACACCATGGGATGTAAGTGTGACCTTCTAAACTTTACACTGACTGCGCTCTTGCTGAGAGATTTGCTAAATTAGATTTCCTTGTGTCCTCAACTAGCCTCCAAGTTTATTAGCACACTTTATTGCAACAGTGGTTGTAAAATTGATTAGCATAGTAAGATTGAATTGCACTTTTGTGTTCAAAATATGTTGCTTTAAACATCTAGACTCTCTTTCTGAAGGTGCTGTGAAGTCAGATAAACAATAAATTATATTTTACACCTCTAATTTAACTGAGAGTTTGACTTTGTAAAGGTCAATGAGTGCAGGTTTTTTAGCTTAATCCATGCTAGCTCCTAAATAATCTCAAACTGGTACAGCTGTATCTCTATCTAGATGAGCCCTGAGGTGTTTCTAAATGTGTTGATTGGAGCTTAGCCGTGTGTTTGGCATCTAAAACCCCGTTATGAGTTAAGTGGGTGTTACCTGGCAGCCATAAATGTGTCTCGGAGTCCTACTGCAGGCACCACGAGAACTGAGAGCACCAGATGCAGGACTTGCATAGCTGATCACGCTCCGAGACAGACCGAGAGCCAGCCAGGAATCAAACTCACCTACAAAGTCGTTTTAATTTGAAAAAAGCACCAAATCTGTTAGATTGCTTGCATCTCTTAATCATCTGCTGGCCTTATTCTTCAAACCAGGTTTCTACTCTTTCAAAATGAACCAGATTTTCCTCGGTTGTTATGCGTAATCGTAAATTTCTCAGGGACTGAAGTTATTTGGCGGCGTGTTTCTCCACCCAGTCGTGCTGTCCAAATGGGATGTTAGTCGTGGCTGATTAGCGTAGATTAGCATGAGCTATATTAAGCTGTCACTGAGGCAAATGCAAGCACACCCCAAAATAGCATCCCCTCCACAGCCAAACAGCACATGGTACAGACCTAATGCCTCCCAGAGGCCTGAGCTAATCACTCATCCCTTAATCTGCCTTAATTCCAAAAGGTTTTTTTTTTTTATTGGCCTATTGTGCCCCAATCTGGTTTTGGTGTGTGTTTTTTTTTTTTTTTTTTTTTTTTTTTTAAGCTCAATCGCAGCTTTTCATTTCTCATACCTAGCTCTTCAATGTGTCTTTATATGTGTCTGGCTCTTTCCTCTCACAGGTTGAGTTAGAGAGAGGGAAAACGCTGCACATCAAAGCCTTGGCCTTGGGTGACTTGAACAAGTCTGGTCAGAGAGAAGTGTTTTTTGAACTCAACGGCCAGCTGCGTTCAGTCTTGGTCAAGGATACGGCAGCAATGAAGGTAACTGTTTGCTGTTTATTTTATTCCCTAGATTGGTTTGTTTCATCACTGAAAAGCAATTATCCTGACGCAAACAGTACACTCAATCATTCAGACATGTTTTGCCAATGTTCCATTTTCTCTCTCGAGGTGTGAATAATTTCTGTCATAAGCTAAAAATGATCTTGCTCTTGCTGTCATAGGCGTTTATCACTTAGAGGCAAAGGTGTTAAAAACATCTTTTAAATTATTAGGGCGTACAATGTATAGCTGCGTTCCATTTGACAGGGTCCCTACACAGTGTCCACTGCTCCCTACTCCATGAACATGGTGTATCAGTTGAAGTGAACTTCGCTGACAATAATCACTCATGCAAACGTCATCAAACAAAGTTAATGACAGGGCAGATTATGATAAAGCATAAATAGATATTATAAATTACTTTCGAATTTAAAAAATATAAAATACATATACACAAACATACAATACATATACAAAACACACATTATGTATTTGATGTAATATAATCAAAACTTAGGCTATATGTTTGTATAGCCTTCTTGAATGACTTGCGGCAATTAATAGACTATTAACAGATTTTAAGCAGTTCTAACTGTAATGCTATATGAAAATAAATTATGATTTGATTAACTGTGTAAAGGTGTTCTTAATCCATGGTCTGGGTCTTATCTCGTGCGCTTTGACCACTTTCTTTTCCACGCTCAGCCGCATAGTAAACACTCCTGACTTAAATGAAGTAGCCTAAAATAAAAAATGACCGAGCCTCATCCTCTTCTCAACACTTTTACTTTGTCATGCTTATTCATGCAATAGAATATGCAAATGTAACATCCATCGCCATAACCATTCATAAATACTCTAGTTTGTATAATAATAACAAAATGTATAAATAGGCTACTTAAAACACATGCGTAAATTCATCCATCGCAGAGCCGTTTAAAAACTCTTTCAACGGCTCTGCTCCATCCTTAGTTCTGACTGGTTGGGTGATTTTCGCTCTCCAATTCCTGTGAAGTGATGTATCGATGTTCCCTTATTCCATATGCCCTATGCCATTCGCAATTCCCTTCGAACTGGACATGTTTGCTCCCTTCGGATTGGAATCTCACTTAAGATGGTGAAATACCCTGTGAAGTCCACTTCGCAGTCCACTTACGGTCGAATGGAATGCTCCTTATGTTTTCATTACAAGTCAATAGTTCTGTGTGGAAACTTTGTCAGCCATGGACACAGCAATGTAACTGCACCACACTGCTTGTAAAAATATAATTTGGCGGATTATAGCATGATTTGACTAAACTGAAGTTCTCACTTTCATTGCCCACACATAAAACACATCATGTTTAAGATGATTCATTACAAGATATTCTTTCTGGTAAAAAAAAAACATTCATATAGTCTGTCCTACTCTGGAAGATGGTTTCTACCCTCTGTAAATACTCTTTTGGTTTATTATTCTTAGTCTTGTTTGGCAGACAGAGGATGGTCCAAACACATAGTGTCTTCAGTCACAGATAAGTCAGAGTGATGACACTTGCTTAACATATGCTCAATAGAGCTCGCCTTCTGCCTCAACACAATTAGCAAGAACATTTCTCCTCATGTCACATGAAGTTAATTTTTGCAGGTCCAACATTTTTCTTCTGCTGTCTGAATTGTGTATGCCTTTGAAATGAAAAATAAATCTGATTTATCTCTAGGCTATTAGTTAAACGTTTAACATGAATGACAGATACTAACACTGTCACTGGTTTCTGCCTTATTCATCATAGCTGTGAAGTTAGGGGAACAATCGTTTTTTGGTGTGTTCGCACTGCAGGAACTAGGAACGATTTTAGTTCTATGAACTCCTTTTGGAGGAACTAATTTAGCTCCTATTTCAGAGTAGGGTCTAAACCAGCACTATAGGAGCTACCAGTGACGTTAGTGTACACCGATTGGCCGAACGCATGCAAAACACCAGCACCCACCATTTTTTTAAAAAGCTGTATAAACACACAGAGATTATTCCGTATATATTTACTCCCCAAACTAATTCTACGAACATGAAAAACAGTGATAGATGGGCCTCAGTGATGGATTAGCCTCTTAACCTTTGCGCTAAGGAGAAAAATTTAGAGGGGACCAAGAGAAACATGATTAGGCCTATGTATTTCTGCTCAGCTAACAACACTGCACATCAACCACATGGCATACGCTAATACCTTTTCATATACCGTCTCCTTTCAATGTGTAACAGTTCTATCTAATAACGTATTATTGGACTATTATTATTATCAGGACTGTTAGACAGATCATAAACTAATGAACACGGAGAATGCGAGCACTGTGAGCTCAGGTTCTGGCTGGCGTTCTTAGCGCCATCAAAATAAAAGTCACAACAACAAGCGCGGCTTACGTCACTTCAGAGTTCCTACTGGCGGTGCGAATGAAACCTGGAAAATGTTCCTAGGGGAACCATTAGTCACTACACTGCACAGAAGCCCCTTATATATATATATATATAAATTAAATAACATTAGAAATAGTATATACAGTTTTATGGCCAAGTTTGGGCACCCCTCTGAGGTTGCATGATAATTTTCTCTGTCTTTTTTTTAAATATCGTTGTGATATGCCATTCAGTTTCTAGAGAAAGCTGGATAATGTGATGTTTTTCAGACAAAACTTCTTAGTGTAGCAGTATTGAGTTGTATGAAATAAAATCAAATGTGAAAAATAGGCTGTGCAAAAGTTTGGCCACCCTTTCAATTGTGTTGATTTGAATACCTGTAGTCACTAAATGCTGATTGATTGCAACACATAATTAATTGAATTAGCTCAATGACCAGTAGACTGATAATACAGGTGCAACCAATCCTGAAAAAGGACATTCAAGGTAGCTAATTGCTAGTTGTGTTTCTCTTTGATTCTCTACTGGAAAGTAGCAACATGGGAACCTCAAAAGAACTCTCTATTGACTTAAAAACTAGGATAATTCATCAATATGAATTAGAAGAAGGGTCCAAAAAGTTATCACAAAGGTTTAAGGTGTCTGTCTCCACAGTCAGAAATATAGTTAGTAAATGGAGGGCCACAGGAACAGTCCTTGTGAAGGAAAGATGTGGTAGGCTAAGAAAAATATCTGAAAGGCAAAGACGAAGAATGGTTAGAATGGCCACAGACAAACCACAGACCACCTCCATGGAGCTCCAAGAACATCTTGCTGCTGATGGTGTCATTGTACATTGTTCCACTGTCCAGCGCACTTTGCACAAGGAACAGCTCAATGGAAGGGTGATGCGGAAAAAGCCTTTTCTGCGTACTGCCAACAAGCAGAGTCGTTTGAGGTATGCAAAGGCTCATCTGGACAAGCCAGAAATATTTTGGAATAATGTGCTGTGGACAGATGAAACTAAGCGCTTTGTTTGGCGGATAAAGAACACAGCGTTCCAGGAGAAGAACCTGCTCCCTACTGTAAACTTTGGTGGAGGGTCCATCATGCTATGGGGCTCTGTGGCAAGTACAGGTACTGGAAACCTTGTCAAAGTTGAGGGTCGCATGGATTCCACCCAGTATCAGCAGATTCTTAAGAACAATGTTCAAGAATCAGTCAAGAGGTCGAAGTTACGCCGGGGTTGGTTGTTTCAGCAGGACAATGATCCAAAGCATTGTTCCAAATCTACCAAGGAATTCATGCACAGACCCAGATACAGTGTTCTAGAATGGCCATCACAGTCCCCAGACTTGAACATCATCGGAAATCTATGGAATGATTTGAAGCGGACTGTCCACACTCGGAAACCATCAAACCTGACTGAACTGGAGACATTTTGCAAGGAAGAATGGTCCAAAATTCCTGCAGCCAGAATTCAGGGACTTATCAGTGGCTATAAGAAGCGACTACAGGCTGTTATTTCAGCAAAAGGAGGCTAAATATTGATGTGGTAATTCCATTGGGGTGCCCAAATTTTTGGACCTGTCTGTTTTTGTTATGACTCACATTGTGTTGTTTCTGTTGATTCAATAAATGTTATTTCAGAACTGAAATCTTACTGTTTCCATAAGGTATAAATTATATCCAAATGAAGTTGCTGCTTCGAAAGCCCAGCAGATTTTAAACTGAAATTTTGATCATTATCAGGGATGCCCAAACTTTAGCATAAAACTGTATATATATATATATGTATGTTATTTATGTTATTTACGCTAAAAAGTATAATTATTTTTTCCAGAGTTCGAGGTCGTTAAGATTTCAAGGTTTTGAAAGAAGTCTCTTTTGATCAACAAGGCTGCATTTATTTGATCAAAAATACAATAATATTGTGAAATAATATCAAGATTTCAAATACTTTTAGCACAGTTTAATTAGTAGTCTATTAAAAATATATATATTACTAAAGCAGAAACATTATATGTTTGAGGCGTGCACAAATTCATTATGATCTTTCTAATTGTCAACATTTTAACAGTCCATTTAATCATGTTTCTCATAGCAGAAGATGACTGGTAGTTTGGAAATAGTTGTGAGGGAAAATGTGTCAAATATTTCATTGCCTCTGGTCTCTCCTGTAATCGTCTCATTCTGTTTTCTGCTTCGCCAGGAGATGCACTTTCACCCTAAAGCCTTGAAAGACGTGCGGGGACAGGTTGGAGCTCCCATGCCCGGGAAAGTGGTGGAAGTAAAGGTGAAGCCAGGCCAGAAAGTGGAGAAAGGTCAGCCTCTCTGCGTACTCAGCGCTATGAAGATGGAGACCGTCGTCAACTCGCCAATCTCAGGCATAATATCCAAGGTGCATGTCAATGCCGACAGCAGCCTGGAAGGGGATGACCTCATCCTGGAAATAACTGAATAAAATGTAAAAGCTACGGAGGTTAAAGGTTGCTTTTCCAGAATTCATTTTTAGACTGATCTTGTAATTTGGTGGATTGTTGGAATTGTGATTGCTGATGATTCTAACGTGGTGTAAAACTCTCCTGAGCTTTCAGAGTCAGAATCATTTTTTGGCTGTTGTTTGATTCAAAATACAAGGATATAGATGAAGCATTTATAGCCTGTAACCAGAAACAACAGAAGCCTTTTGTAATTCACTTTTTGGTATTCAGTTATCGCTCTGTTAATACACAGAGGACACTGAATGTACTTACAGCCTTGAGGAAAGGAGGACACATGACACCGACATTACAGACAGATCATTCCAGTTTTAGTATTATTTTTAAAGTCAATTAATAACATATTAAAATGAACACGAGTCATTATAAATCCAGATGACAATAACATAACTGAATTTAAATGTGTGCGTGCATGTGTGTGTGAGAGAGAGAGAAACACTGCAAGTTGTAAGTTTGAAGAGGAACAGCAGTTTCATATTAATGTCATGTTAGTGGAGCGTAAAATCAATTTTAAAATGTCTGAAATATTAATACCAGCAACTATTCTAGTACATGCGCATTAAGCACAGTGTCGTCATGATAACATCATACTGCAGATCTTGCCAAAAGCAATAAAGTTGATTAATCATGAACACATAAGATATTCAGATGTATATAATAATCAACAATTGAAGATTCAAAACCAGACATTATTTTGGACTAGCTCATTATGAGGAATGTGAATGTAGCTAATGTACTGTGGTAAATGTGTTACTATAATGCTTTTGAAAGTTACTGCACTACAAATTCCTCTTTTAATCACTCTATCACCTTTGCACCACGGGAGCTCTAAGGAATGCGCTTCCACTGTAAGTGAACTGCAAGTCATTACATAAGCAATAATGAAGTAAACAAATGCAAAACATATGTCTGTGGGGCAGCAAATAGAAGCTTCATTTTACAAATACTCCTACAAAATGTTTTGTAAATGTAATTGTGTAATATGTTTGCATAAATCCCAGTTAAAGCTCAAACAATGTGTTTTTCTCATTCAGCAGAATGCGTTTTAAAACATTCCATATTTGAATGCTGTAGAAAAGGAGACCGTAATTATGGGTAACCGTTGATGCACCTTTAATAATGGAAAAGTCTTCAGTCTGTTATTAATGATATGCTGCACAAGATAGTTCATACTTGACCTTGAAATAAGCCTTGATTGTAGTTTCATATAGAAATCTCACTGTGACATTTCGAGGTGGATACATAGTGAAAATGGGATTCACAAAAGAAAATCTGGATTTTTTTTACAGCAATATAGGGTCATAATACAAAGGTTCATACTGATTGAAAAGTTGATGTAGTCTGAAGAGATCAAAGGACGAGGGTGATTGTTTATTGCGCTTTTGGATGCATTCAGTTTTTCTGATTGAATCTTGCTTGCTTATCAACGGCATACTGCAGAGAGATTCCACAATTTGCAATAAATCATATGACTTGCACATGCTTTTAGAGGAAGTGTGTGAATGAGCCTCTGCAAAAAGTGTTCATATATGTTTTCGTGTGTATAAAAGCCAGAGATGCATAGATGCATAGACAACCCACGTGTTACCAGGGATACCAAAAGATACATGAAGAAAAAAAATGAACTAATGTTCATTGAAGCTGCTCAATTAAAGCTGTTTTTTAAATGCCGCTGTTTGGCAGGTTCTGCCATGTTCTGAGGTTTACAAAAGAAATGCTCAACCAATAAGAACCTGTAAGGTTATCTTGTGGGTTTGATGAAGAATGTTTCTGTTGAACTAACAGGACTACAATTATTATTTATACAGAGCAAACTTCATAATTATATTCTATCATCATTACAACTATTGCCTTTTCTTTTTGTCCTTTGGAAATAATTACTGTTAAATTTGTGATTCATAGTAAACTCAAATTCTGTACGTGGGCGGATAACTGAGAACATTAGCAATTCAGTCCTTAAGTCTTTCAGTTGAGGATTTCTTTATTGAAGCTGAAGAATTAAAGCTCCATACATATTGGTTTAATCATTTAATTAGTTGTAAAAGGGAATGTTTTGTCTTTGTATGTCTGTTAACTATGTATGTTGATGCAGTTCAGTTGAAATCGTACGTTGTATTTACATGATTATAAGAATGTTTATTTTGTCGTTTTGTTTCCTTTTCCTCCATTTTAAACTGTCTACGGTTGTTGCTTTGTAGTAATCATATTAGAGATATGTTCAACAAAGATTGAAAAGAAATCAATAAATTAAATAATTACAAGATAAAATATCTCACATGTTGATCTCTTTACTCACAAATGCACTGAATGAAATGAACTGCTCTTCTAATAAATTGTGATGTGTTAGTGAATTTAATGACCTAGTGTACTCGCTGTACTGTCGGCCATTGTACAAAGACTATGTCAAAGGTTTTTTCACAACACATTATTTTTAGGTACATCATTGAATATATCATTGAAAATGTTAAAGGTAGGGTAGGCAACTTCAGAGAGGCTAGCAATAGCAAGTTAGCATTGAAAGCATGAGATCCCACCCTCCCTTCAGAGCGTCTCAAAAGCCACGGCTCCTCCAAAAGACATAAACACGCACAGCCAGAGCAGAGTCTGCAAAGCGTCACGATATGAGAGACGGCGTTAAATTACCTCATGTCTCAAAGCACATAACATTACAATAATAACAGGGCTGCCAACTCTCAAGCATTCAGCGAGAGACTCACGCAATTGACACTTTTCACACGCTCTCGTGCCACACATCCATTTTCTCAGGCAGAGAAAAAGTAAAACAGCTGGAGATCGAACAATATCCCAGGAAAGCTATTTAATGACCATAGCACGTTAGCTGGCTAGAAAAATGAGCTAAAGAGGGGAGTATTTTGCTAAATATGTGCACTGTATTACATATTTTTTATATTTTTATTTGTATCATTAAAATATTATAACGTTATTACAATAAAAACCGCATTATATTTCATTTGATTTGTTATTTTTAACCTTTAAAAATAATACTATAGCTGACGGCTCTCTGTATGTTTACATCATTAGGGGGGATATTTTATTTTTCTTGAAAAAACTGTACATGTATCATCTGTACCTAATATTTATCCAAATGAATCGATATTGAATCAAGATCGGAATCAAATCACAAGGACTGAATTGTGACACTTATGTCAAGCAACAATAAAAAAGTAGCCTGTCATTGTATCATGTAAACATTGTAACATGTTGTCACTAAACTTAATAAAATTCTGTTTAGTTACCAAATGTTTTGACAATCACAATACACTTATTGTAATGCAGGGTTTTGTTTTTACATCTGATACAGCTGATGTAGGTGATGTCTGTGCGAGCAAGATGCATGGAGGTATGGAAAGACAGGTTGACAGGCAGGTAGGACATCCTGTTGGACAAACTTTTTTTTTTTTTTTTTTGGTCCAGAGACTTCCATAGAAGTTATATGTACATTTATATATATATATATATTCAGGATGTGAAGAGATTTACAGCCAGTAGGCTATAACAAAAAAGTGTTTATGACAAACATACCCTACCTTTAATCCAAGGAGAAATGAAGGTGATGATATACAGTATTTACTCAGTATGAAACATCTGCAGAGTAAATATAGTATTTAATATCTAATAAATACTTAAATGTGATATGTATAATCACTGATTCATGCATAATGATTATAGCCACAACCTGTCATCCGCTTTCACTTGAAATTTTGATTCAACTCAAAGGCAGATGCTTTGTTGTTAACAGACCCTTCAAGGGATACGTGACCTGGAGGCTGCCATGTTTGTTTCGGGTACATTTGTCATGTGACAGATCACTCGTCAAATGCAGCAGACGGGGGAAAAACAAGTCAATTTCATGCTTTTAAGAGCCCTCCATATTGAATCTGCTGCTGCTAAAACATTTACTATGACAATACCTTATTTTTTTGTTCCTTGAAAAAAGAAAAACATTTTTGTCGGAATACAGATTTTTTTAAATGGCTGTCAACTGTTTCCAACCCCGAAACAAGAAAAATTAAATGTTAAACAAAAACAAAAGTTTTCCTTAATAATACTCTCTAAGAAAAGTCCATAAAAAGGGCACAATGTTAACAGTCAAGTCAAGTCAAGTCACCTTCATTTATATAGCGCTTTTAACAATAAATGCCTCAAAGCAGCTCCACAGTGACAACAGGAAATCACAGCAACGGAGATTGTTTTGGCTTTACAGCAGCTCTAGAATAAAGTTATTGTCCAGCTAAAGTTAGTTTTGATTGATTGATTCACTTCCGTTGCAAAGATCATTAGTTATTAACTTAGGGGCCGCTAACACGACACCGCTCTAACAGAAAACCCTCAACACGCTCCGGCCTGCTCATCCACACAAAACAGTGCCTGGTGGCTTGAGAACGCAAACCCTGAAATAGATTCCAAGGAAAAGAAAAAAAAGGTTATCTCTGCGCAAATCTCCAAAACGCAAACCCGCGAAAACACAGACGCCGTGCACATGCGCATCACGTGTTTAGTCTATAGGTATGCGCGTTTGAATATATATGTGTGCAGGCGTGTAGTGCTTCTTTACAAACCAACCCTCAACAAACTACTTATCTGGCCTTAAAAATGTATAATAAAGAATTATTTATCGCTTCCCCGTAGCCACGTGAACCGGAATTGTCCCGACAACGTTTTATCTGTACAAAGGTAAAGGGGAGAGACTAGTTGACACTTCAGGACTGCGTTGTCATCGCGTCCAGGCGCAGGTCCTTCGTCAGATCTGGATACGGCTTGGATCCGGCGGACTGCAGTAAACCTTGGGATAAACAGAGAGACTAATAATTGCGTAGACGCCATCCTTCTTATGATGTAACAAGTACATCAGGATTTATGGGAAGTGTTCCCGGTTCCAGCTGACCTAAACTATGCAGCCTAACATTGAATTATAGAAATCTATAATGTGTTATGTGTATGCTAGTTCAAAGAGATGTGTTTTTAGTCTAGATTTGAATTGACAGTGTGTGTCTGCTTCCTGGACAATGTTAGGAAGATTGTTCCAGAGTTTTGGTGCTAGGATCTAAAAGGATCTACCACCTGTAGTTGATTTGATATTCTAGGTATTATCAACTGGCCGAAATTTTGAGATCGCAATAGACGTGAAGGACTATAATGCGTTAAGAGCTCGCTCAAGTACTGGGGAGCTAAACCATTTAGTGCTTTGTAAGTAATCAGCAATATTTTAAAATGTATACGATGTTTAATAGGGAGCCAATGCAGTGTTGACAGAACCGGGCTAATATGGTGATACTTCCTGGTTCTGGTAAGAACTCGAGCTGCTGAGTTTTGGACCAGCTGTAGTTTATTTATTAAGCGTGCAGGGCAACCACCCATAATAACATTACAATAATCTAGCCTTGATGTCATGAACGCATGAACTAATTGGTCCGCATTTGTCATTGAGAGCATATGACGTAATTTAGATATATTTTTCAGATGGAAAAACGCAGATGCAGATACTAGAATGCAGATACTAGACATGCAAATACTAGACACGTGACTTTCAAATGAAAGATTGGTATCAAAGAGCACACCCAGGTTCCTAACTGACGACGAAGACTTGACAGAGTAGCCATCAAGTGTTAGACATAGGTTATTACGTGAGGACGTTTTTTGTCCAATAGCAACATATGTTACTGTAAAAAGCTCTGAAAAGTGAAAAGCCCTTTCACACGACTCATCCACGTCCCCCAGTGTTCTATGGATTAAAGCATTGTGCTACACAGTGTCACTCCCGGCACAGCATTCTTTCGCTACATTGAGACATATACTCTTGAATCTTTCCCTTCACTGAAAAAAAAAAATGGCAGTAACGCTTCATCCTTGTTACAAATGTTAAGGGGTGTAGTAATGATAGTAAATGATGCACAATTACATGCAACTAACCCTGAACCAAACCCTGTTCCTAACCCTATAGTAACTACATGTAGTTAATTAATATTACTCAGTAGTACTTAAATGTATTATTACACTGTAAAAAAAAAAAAAAAAAAAAACACCTTAAAATACCCAAAAGGGCATTTTTGGTTTTACTTAAATTTACAGTTAAAAAATTATATTTCAGTAACTGATATACTATTAATATTTCATTTGATTAAAATACTGATAATGCATGATTCACTGAAGAAGGCGGATTGCCGAAAAGTTGTATTGATCTAATCGTGCTTTGTTGCATACATTTTTTAAAATAACAATAATTTATTAAGAAGACACAAGCAAGTAGAGATCTTTTGTTTTTCATTTGAAAAAAATACTAAAAGAAATCTGTAATGTACTATATAATATTCTTATAATTACCATAATGATACTTTTAGTGGTAAAAGAGACACATTATGATCACAAATAACTTTTCCACAATCTGAGGTAAATACTAACATATAGAAGGTGCACATGGTTAAATACAGCACACCATCATGGTAACAAACATTATACTAAAATAATGCAATAAACATTAATTAAACGTATTAAACATCATTAATGAACCTGTACATAGCTAATATAAAAAAACAAGAAGAAACATAATGAATAAAATACCATCCAATGTAAAGTGTCACACAGGCAATTGTCCATATGTCAGTTGACGATTTTTTACTGTAAATTGTAGGATTACTATTCTTTTTCACCTCTTAAAACTGTAAAAATGCCCTGTTAGATCTATTACAGTTTTTCACTGTATAGTAAGGGAACTTACAAATATAGCAGGTTTTTACCATAACATTTTTAATCTTTTACCGTTAAAATCACAAAGGTTAGCATAGCCCTGTTAGACCCTGCATGCCGTAAATACACCTTCTTTTGCACACACACACACACACACACACAAAAATTCTAACACATGACTTTCTTTCTTCAGTTATTTTATAGAGGTCTTTGAGGTCAGCCAATGATGAAATCCTCTTGGGCCGTTATCTCTCATCAAAATCCCCCCCCCCCACGTCTCTTGCGTTCTCCAGATTCCTTGAGCTCTTCCATCTTGTTTGCCAACAATAACCAGAGAAGGACAATGATGGAGAGCCGCAGGCTTTACAAAGACAGAGAGAGAACAGAGCAGAGGTGAGAGGAGAGGAGAGCTGGATTAAAGGACCTGGGAAACAGATCTCGCCCCGCAGGTCCTGCTCTGTCTCGCTCTGACACTTTCCTTCATCTATCCAGAAAGAAGAGAAGGACGATTTTTCTTTTCCTTCCCTTAAAAGGTTAAGTTCTCTTTACCTTTCCTCATTGTCTGAGACAGCCTGTCCTCTTCCAGACTTCCTCTCATTACTCTTCTCTTTCCTTTTCCAGTGGCTTTCATTTACATACTGTCTCTCAGCTTGCAGTGTGATTTGTATATCATATAGAAGAAAAACTATATATTGCATGCAGCCTCTATTCCATCTTTACACATATACACACGCTTGCATTCAGACAAACACATAATATTTTGCTCCTTAGCACTGATCTTCAGAAACACAAAGCTACACTCAGTCATACTGACATACGCAACATGGCTGGGGTGAGGATGAGAAAACAATACTGAAGAAATGAAAGATCAAAGGAATGACCAAAAGAAAGGATTTTACTAAGGTAAATGCAATACAATGATGGATGGATGGATGGATGGATAGATGGGATATTTGAATATTTTGAACAGCATCGTTAGCCAACTATGGTCGCAAGTTCCATCGTTATCAGCATAGTTCAACGAGTCTGTGTTTCCCGAAACCATCATTCTAACAAACATTGCAAAGTTGTGTGGTTGGAACGACAGCTCTCGACCTGTGGTTAGAAGCATAGTTTCTTGTTTCATGTAGACTTAATAAATCCTTATCTTGAGCAAAATAAGCAAGCTGACATTCAGTCAGTGGTGGAATATAACGAAGTACAAATACTTTGTTACTTTACTTAAGTAAATTTGTCACGTATCTGTACTTTACTTAAGTAGAATCAATAGTGCATACTTTTGACTTTTACTTTGTTACTTTTTGCAGCAATTATTATACTTTCTACTCCACTACATTTCTACAACGTTTCGTTACATTTTCGTTACATTTTCTGATCAGTTTTTCCCCCTGCCAAAACAGGGATTGAAAAAAATCTCCATGTTTTCGGTGCTGACCCGTTCATGTAATATGTAACGGTGGCGCTGCCAATAAAGCACCTAAAAGCTGTCACAAAGAACCGGCAAAAGTAATGAATGAATATGTAAAATATAGCAAGGAGACATTTTAATTGTTTATTAATAAACAAAGTGTTTTCTGTGTCAGTGTCGGCTGCAAAGATGAAGTTGACGATGCTAACTCGAGATCTTCGCAGTAGTGAACGCGGCAGAGAGAAATGCACATTTCATATGGATTACATAAGCAGAGAGCAGTCTGTTTTCTTTCGTTTTAAATTGTTCTGTTTAAAAGTAGACATTTCAAGCTGTCTATAGATATATTTATCAGGTCTTCGAGGCAAGTAGGCTACCTTATAGCTGAGTTTCGGTTCATTTATGAGACGAGCTCCAGTTCACGCGCCGGCGCCTCCGTGTCGTGATTATCTATTCTCTGCTATATTTACTTCTTATTTATTAAATACTCCACTTTTTTGGGAAATAGGCTCATTTTACAACTCCCCCAGAGTTAAACAGTTGAGTTTTACCGTTTTCGAATCCATTCATCCGGGTCTGGCCGTACCACTTTTAGCATAGCTTAGCATAGATCATTGAATCGGACATGACCATTAGCATCTCTCTCAAAAAAATGACCAAAGAGTTTCGATATTTTTCTTATTTAAAACTTGACTCTTCTGTAGTTACATCGTGTACTAAGACTGACAGAAAATGTAAAGTTGCGATTTTCTAGGCTGATATGGCTAGGAACTATACTCTCATTCCTGCGTAATAATCAAGAAACTTTGCTGCCGTACCATGAGTGCAGCAGGCGTAATGATATGACGCAGCGCCTGAAAATAGGTCTAATAGGTTAGACAAACTTAGTCCCGGTCACGTTGGAAGTTACTGAGCTGGGGACTATTTTCAGGCGCTGCGTCATATCATTACGCCTGTGTGAAAAAAGTGGAGTATCCCTTTAAATCCTGGCAATTGGTTGATGAAACATTGATTAAAATTAAGATACAATTAATACAAAATGAAATTCACTTTAAAAAAAGGCTTTGTGCTTTATGTTTGAGGTCTCTGTGAATGTTTTAAAGCATTCTTTTAGTGCCGCTTTCAGAGCGCTCACATGCGCGTAAGAACTGTCAAGTAACATTGTTTTTTCCTCATAAATGCGAACACGAAAAATAAAATAAAAATTTTATGTTCTGTGGAGAGCCAAACCTTCTTCATCCGGTGGGTATTACTTTTGGTTTGCGCAGTGTAATTAACAGAATTACTACAAAATATTTTGCCACCTAAAAGTTCAAGATTTTTTGTGTCCCGTAACGCATGTGTAGCCTAGGCTATTTCCCTCATATTAAATATAATGTTTAGACTGTGTAGTAGTCTAAACGCATGTGTAGACTGATATTTTTCTAACTCCTTTATTAAGGGAGTATGGATATATAAACAGTTTCAATATGTATTAAATGCATTTTCTTTGAATTTATATTTCAAGTTTTTACTGCAAATGTCCCGTTTATAACGCTGGAATTGCCCAATATTAAAGAATTTATCCTCAACTAGTTTTGTGGTGTAGGTCTACGTATTGTATAATGTTAACTTCAAATAAGGGGTGTGTCGCGATTCTGCCTTCTCACACCGCGACACAGGTTCGTGGATCTGAGTGTCGCGATTTCGGATTCATATTGCATATTGTTACAGCCCTAATTATTAGAATATAGACATTAAGAGAATAAATTGTTATGCAAGTACTTTTACTTTTAATACTTAAAGTACATTTAAAATCAGGTACTTTTTACTTTTTACTTAAGTAGGGTTTTCATTGTGGTACTTCTACTTTTACTAAAGTAAATATGTCTCTGGTTATTTGTACTTTTACTTAAGTACTGAGATTCAGTACTTCCTCCACCGCTGCATTCAGTAGGCTACAACCAGTGTCTTTAATTTAGAATACATAGCCTACAAAATGTCATTTACGTCTTTAGTTTGTCAAGAGATTTAAAGCACAGTCTTTGAAGCGTGCGCATGTGCGAACGTGCTCTACCACGTAAGAACAAGCCTATTATTGAATCTGGATTGAAAGATTGAAAACATCTAGCATTAATTCGATCTCAAACAGACTCATTAAAGAAAGTTATTACTCCACCACCTGCATCATTAACGTGGTTGAACGATCTGAACTTCTTTTCTCAGAATTGTGAGGGGAAACTTTCTCAGAATTGCGATTATATATATCACAATTCTGACTTTATAACTCACAATTACGTGTTATACGCAATTGCGACTTTATATAACGCAATTCTGACTTTTTATAACGAAATTCTGAGAAAAGTCGAAATTTCCTTTTTTATTTTTTATTCTGTGGCAGAAACAAGCTTCCATAGCAAACATAGATGGTGAAAAACAGGCAAAACTTGCACACTACTGCTTTAAGAAATAACACAATTAGTCGAAAAGCCTGATTTATATGAATTGTGAGTTATATTTCAAAGTCTTTAAGTCATACAGCAGCTTTGTGTGACCACTTCATTTTGGGTGCTTTTGCATTCTTTTTGAAGCTTTTTAAAACCTCAGTCCCCTTTCATTGTAATTGCAGTGGAGGACGACCAATACAATTCTTCAAAATCCTCCTATTGTGTTCCACAGAAGAAAGAAACTCATACGGGTTTTGGAAACGACATGAGGCTGAGTCAATGATGAGATTTGGGTGAACTCCTCATTTAAATCTTTTCAGTTCTTGTTCACACCCATGTACTGTTACTTTGTAGTATTGCATCATTCTCTTTCTCTTGCAGGCCTCCAGAACCCATCTCATCCACACTGCTGCTCCTGTGTCCGACCGCCCCTCTCGTTTGTCTTTTTCCATCTTTCTGTCTCCATTTTTTTTATCTGGCTGAATTCATCCCGAGGCTGCGTAGACGCAAGGACAGGTGGTCTGGCTGTGTGTGTCAGTGAGTGTGTATTGCAGATGACAGGTTAGTGTGTCTGTTGATGCATGTGCGAGCAGTCCCGTGTGTGTGTGTGTGTCATCTCAGTGGTGGGTCCTGAGGTTCTCACGGTGCCCTTTCATCTCCAGGAATGTTCTGGCATTCTGTGTTTGTGTCAACGGCCCCCCTCGCGCTGTCACGACAGGGGGGAGGAGAAGGGGACGGAGAGAGAGAGGCAAGGTGAGGTGAACGGAATGAGGAAATTGCTTCCTAAAATGTTTGATTTTATTTATTTCCAGCCCCCTACTGAGCAGTAAACCAAACTTCCTATGAGTGAACTGTTTCAACATTTGACTGCCCTTGGATGTCAAACACATCTAAATCTTTTTATAACAACACTGAGAAAGAGAGAAAGATGGAGAAGGGAGGCCCTTTATGAGTCATAGATGCTTATTTTACTGTCTCCGCCTCCATGCTGGTGTGTGTAAATGCATTAGCCCCCTTGAACAGAGCACGTGACTCACTTTCCATAAACACCACCACACAACAAGTGTGCATCAGCTCTGACTCACACACACACACACACACACAGGCTCTGGTTTATTCATCCGTTAAACAGACATTAATTCGGTTGCATCCTGTCTGGTCAGAAACATTTTAATATTACAGCGGTAATTTGTGTGTGCTGTGTGTGGGGGTGTATTTGCCGTCGGCCTGTCAAAAAAGATAATATGACCTCTACAAAATGTCTAAGTGTGATTAACATGAGAGACACTCAGAGATTCTTCTTTGAAATGTCAACCTAACACGTTTTTAAGAAAATGTCATTTAAGGATATGGACTGAAATTGTATTTTAAATCAAGTGAACTTGTTTGGAGCCCTCACAACTGATGCCCTACATATTCATTTAATAATTTGACTCCTGGTGGTCTGCTATTATTATTAATAGTCACTTTTCCTGTCCATTAGTCATTAAATCCTCTGTAAACACAGCGGCTGTCATCATTAAAGGAGCTGAAGCATTATTTTAACGGAGCTGAGTGCTCACTAAAACCATTAATACCAAGCATTTCAGATTCATTTTAAGCTCATTTTGATTCGAACAAGACTGAAAATGATGATAATGTGCAAGTTTGCGAGTTGTTTACTCTGTTATTAATTAGTACGACCTATTGCAAGCATGAGAGGTTGGCATTATCCCATTTAGATTTATTACACCACCTTTCCTTATATCAGAATGACATTGTTATGAGCCAATCACAGAGCAATAAGAAGCATTGCCTGCCTCTAAGAAAAATGAGCAATTATACCTATCAGTCTATCTGTAGGAAAAAATATAATTTTGTATAACTAATAATAAAAGAAGCAAATCTGTCTGTGTGTCTAATTCTGCCACAACACCTGGAGTTTGATTCTGTCTTATCTTGAATAAAGTGGTATGTTTTCTATATCCATTAAAACCTGAGGTGGGATTTGTCATACTCTAAAGGCTGTCTGGTTTGTCTAGCTGGGGTTAGACAGCCTGACAGCCCTCGAGTCCACTCTCTCTCTCTCTTACTCATTCTTTGGCTGTGTGTTTCCCCCGAGACTTAACATGGGTGCTTGGATTGCCAATGAGAGCTTGAGGCTCTGATTCTTATTTCAGGTGTTGCTTTGAGGCGATGTGTGTGAGTTTGTGTTATTACAGGGGATTAGCTGGTGAGCTTGTGTGTTCGAGACTCACAAGTGTATGTGTGTTTGAAAACTCAGGGCCATTTTCCGGTGTCATACGACCAAATATTTCTAGATGAAACATGAATGCAGTGCTGTATGATGAATGAGTCACTCAACATATCAAGGGTTAGATTAGTGGACCATCAAGATTATGAAGGAAGATAACGTAAAATAGAAAGACTGGTATAGAGAAAAAGAGATCTCCCCAGCTGTCTTTAAAGAAACGTCTGTTCTTACTCAAACACAATCTCTGGAGGATGATAATAACAGATGTGCATCTGTGTGGAAATGTATGTGCGCCTGAGTTAAGAACTATCACTCTCTTTAGCATGCTGCTTATAACCTCTCTCTTTCTCTATCCCTCAGGTAAAGTTTCATCTCATTTAGTTAATTACTATTATCTCTGCATTGTTAGAGCTTTTGTACTACACACAAACACATTTCACACACAAGCACATCCACACTGCATGCGTACTAATGCTTTTAGCACACACACCAACACACATGCACATGCTACAGTATCAAATATTAAATGTAATCAGGGCTTGACATTAACTCTTTTTGCTCACCAGCCACTGTGGCTACTAGTGATTTTCCAAAGTTACTAGCCACTCAGCATTCTCACTGGCCACAATTTTGACATTGATACCAGGGGGGAAAACTGCCATATAGATTTTTTTTTATATTATTATATCATAATTTGGCATCAGGTATATTAGGCTGCTGTCACGGATGCATGGATCCATTATTCTGTTACACATGACTTAGTGAACTGTTTACGTTTACTTAAAACATAACTGACTGTGTTTACGTGAATACTTGCCAAGTTTAAAACTATTGAAGCGCAATAAGCTGCAAAAAAATAACTCAATTTAGTACTAAGAGGCTGCTTGATGTGTACGAACTTTGGGTGCTTGGGTGTGAGCACAAAATCTGCGGGAATGTGTAAAATTATGCGCAATACACGCAATCCTACGCCAAAATTCAAGCCCTGTAACACCAAAAATATTCATCCGGAGCAAATGAAATCAGTGAGTAAGGGGAGGCAGGTTTGTGTGTCAACTCAATCTCTTCATCTCCTAAATAATTATAATTGTTCCACAGGGGGTCTATAGAATGACATTTGATGTTATAGTTGTCACGTGTTGTGGGGGAGACTAAACACACGAAAATGATAAAGACGGTAACAGGCTTTAATTCCAACAGGTAAATCCAACAAGGTACATCCAAACACATCTACGAATAGACAAGACCAGACACGCAAACAGAACTGAACTTAAATTGTGAGAGGATAACGAGTTACGAGATGATTGATAGGTGCACAGCTGAAACTAATGAGTGTCCATGACAACAAACTAACGGTACTGATTGAAAACAAGAGTCCATGTGGTGTGAGAGCGTGACAGAACACCCCCTCCTGGAAGACGCGTCCTCGCGCCATGGTGACAAGGAAGCAAAAAGGATGAGGCGATGGCAAAGGGTTAGCAAAACAGGCAGAGGACACAGGAGGAGGTTCTGGAGGTGGACAACCGACCAGGAGGAGGTTTTTTTTTTTTTTTTTCACAAAGCACAGGAATACTGCTTGCAAATAATGCTGTTAAACAATGATATTCACCAGCTAAGAGTAATATAGATATGTTTGGACTGATACAACAATAGATTTACTATATAAAATAAGATTTTGAATGGTCAGCAGTCAACATGAATTGAAATGATAAATGAATACATTTCAGTAGCAAATGGCACTGTTTCCTGAAAATGATCCTGATTTGGTTAGGTGGCTCAGCATTTGACAACATTTTTCAATTAAACAGGTACATTTACTCACCTGAGAGATCTTTATTTATTGAAACACCCTATAGACTATACAGTATATAGACAATAAGACAACCTGCTCTGATGAAATTCGTTTCTTTAAGGCCAATCACAGCACCATGTACAAGGGGAGGTTTATGAGTTTATGAGAGTGAGTTGGAATGAAAAGAAATATAGAGGAAAACACACTGACATTTGCAAGCATGTTTGTGACTCTCATGATTCACTTCTGCTGCCTTGGCCAACTGGGACAGACTGTCTATGACACACACACACGCTACTTCAACACCTGCCTGGATTAGAGAGTACACTTCTCTCTGTCTGTATATCCCGGCTGGAGCATAATGCTCCAATCTGTATGCATGTCTCTTTCTCTCTCGTTCTATCAAAACACGTTCTGTCGCACTGTGTGGACTATAATTAAATAGTTTACCTGAAACACCCTCATAAGGCTATACATTATACAGTATATAGACAATGAGATAGATCATCCAGGACTTTTTGCCTACTTTGTCTCCCATGCACTTTGTGTGTATGCGCTGTTACTATCATGCACAGATCTGCAGATCATTTAGAAATAATAATTTAGGATAACACCTGTATGTTTTTACAGTTTTCCATTTCAGATAACTTGCTGTCTTGGAAGCCAGCTAATGTAGGTATCTCAGTAGGTTCTTGAATAGAGTTCAATAGGTTTCTCTCTTTCTGTCTTTCTCAAATACAGCTCTCTCTCTCTCTCTCTCCTTCTCGCTCTCTCTCTCTTTGTCTGTCTCCTACTCTTCACACCCACAAGCTGGGATAATAGCGCTGCGTCTGCAGCTTGGCAAGATGGAGAGTGTGCAGAGGGAAAGAGGAAGTGCTGAGAGATCGAGAGAGAGGGAGGGAGAGCAAGTGAGAGCATCTCTAGCGACATGATATTTAGCACAGCCAAAGCTATCAGAGAGAATAGGAGGTCACAGAACGGAATATGTTAATGAGAAGAGCAGGCCTAGAGCTCCATTTCATGAACTCTTCTGAAAAGACCAGCATATCTAGTCACCAGCATGTGTTGTGTTTTGGATGCTGGTGTCCTCACCATGCTTCCCAACAAGCTTAATTAACAAGGGGGTTAGTTAAACTAAAAATGAAAATTGAGCACGGAATGTGGCCCGAACCCAGAGTACTCCCCCCATATCCCTGGCTGTGATAAGAAAAGATAAGAGTGAGGAGTTGGGATGCTGGAACACTGTCATGGGACAGAGGTGAGTCGGCTATATATGTGTGTGTATTTATATATCCACTCGCGCTGATTGGGTAGTTTATCTGAACATGCTTCTCTCAAACTTTGACATCATTAAGTTGATGTCTATTAAAAGTGGATGTCAAAATGTGCCTAAATATAAAGCATGATTAAAACAAAGGCTATTAATAAAAATAGAACTAGAACTAGATCAGGCTTGTCCCATCCTCCTCCTGGAGGGTCACTGTCCTGCAGAGTTTACACAGCTCAACACACCTGCCTGGAAGTTTTAGTATGCATAGTAAGACCTTTAAAAGCTTGTATAGTTGTATAATATATAGGTATAGTGTTTAAATTGGGTTGGAGCTAAACTCTACAGGACAGTGGCCCTCCGGGGGAAGAAGTGGACACCCCTGTCCTAGATACTAGAAACAGCATCAACTCCTCTCTATAAACAATTGAGGCTGGAGTTTCCCAGACTCCCTAAAATCCCTAATAAACAATACAAAATGGACAACACATAAAATATTTATGAACACAATAAAATACATTGATGGAAGGCTGCTCCACAGTCTCTCCATCATAAAGACATTTTGAAGAACGTTTCATCAGTTTTGCCCGTCCAATGAAAGTCAAAACAACACTGAACCATCAACTTTCATTGTAAATGAAGAAGAAGAAGAAAAAAAAGAAAAAAACTTTTGTGTTCCAAAGAAGAAAATAATGGAAAAGTGAAGTCGAATGGAATGACATTGAGGGTGATTAAATTATGACAGAATTAAAAAATTATTATATTATCACTGTGACAGGTGTGATTTCCTAGGACACCAGTGATAGTAGTAAGGTAGTAAAGACAAAAAAATAAATGCTTACAGCAACAGACAACGATATCTTCTATATCACCAAACCAATATAAACCAGCTTTGCTGATCTAAGATTTTCTTTACAGCAGGACATTAGTGCAGCCAAAGAAACTGAAAGAAAAACACATGGCGAGAGCAGAATGGATGAACGGAAAATGCTCAAATTAGAGTGAAGGAGTGAGATGAAAACTGTGGAGGACAGAGAACAAACATAGTGAGAAAGGAGCGCTAATAAACACAGACTCTGATTGACTCGAGTGTTTTTAACGGGATGCTGCCCACGTCCGGTACCGTCACCCAGGCTTTGTTTTCACTCCGTCAAGCCTGGTCTCCTCCGCTCCGCTTGCTGGAGTGTCTCTGTACGTTCTGCTCTGCCTCTCCACCCCAGCGCTCGTATGAATGATGGGGAGCTCAGAACATGTAACTAGGATAAAAAAAAAAAATGGAGGATCAACAAAGGGACAAATTATTTTGAAGAATTTCCCTTTTTTGCCTCTCGACTGTTCAGGAATGAAACGGGTCATGTGCAGGTGTGTAAATGTGTCAACACAAAGATGTTAGCAGCAGATCCTTCAAGTTCTATAGGTAGCGAGGTGAAGCCACCATGGATCAAAGTTGTTGGTCCAGCACATCCCACAGATGCTCAATTGGATTAAGGATTTGGAGGCCAGGGACATTTATTTCCACATGAATGGGTTTCCCGGAAGAACATTACCCAGAGCATCACACTCTTTCAACGTCCCACAGTGCATCGTGTTGGCATCACTTCCCCAGTTAAACGGCGCACAAGTACACGGCCGTCCACAAAGAAAACAGGGCTCACCGGACCAGGCGACTTTCTTCCACTGCTCCAAGGTCCAGTTCAGACGTTTGCATGGCCATTGTAGGTGCTTTTGACGGTGGACAGGGTCATCATAGGCCCTCTGATTGGTCTGTAGCTTTTCAGTAGAGTGTGATGCACTGTGTGTTGTGACATATTCCTCCCATAACCATCATTATAATTTTGTGTGACTTGAGCAACAGTAGACCTTCTTTTGGCTTGAACCAGATGGGATAGCCTTCACTGCCCTCGAGCATCGATGAGCCTTGGGCGCCCAACACCATGTCACTGGTTTGTGGTTTGTCTCTCCTCAGACCACTGTCGATGAATTCTCACCAGTGCTGACCGGGAGCAACCCACAAGCCTTTCCATTACAATTAGGCCCATATCAAAGTCAGATCTTTATTCCTGCCCATTTCTCCTGCATCTAACAGGTTGATTACTAGAACTGATTGTTTGCTTGCCATCTAATCTAACCAGACCTAAATATGTGGCCTTGTTAGGAGATGATCAACAACATTTGCTTCACCTTTAACTGCTCATAATGTTTTGGCTCATCAGTGTATACACTGATCAACACACACACATACATACATACAACATCATCATTTGGGTTTGAAACGGCATGAAGGCGAGAAAATTATGAAAAAAATGTTTGTGTGTGTGTGTACTATCCCTTTAAATGTGCTGTAACTTTTGTCCCTATTACCTGACAGATATCACTGGTTTCCTGGGAAATCACACCTGCCTATGTGACAGCGCCACACTCTAGCCAATCAGAAACACTCTCTGCCAGAGAATCATTTTGCATAAGTTGACATGCCTTTAGAAGTTCAGAGTGAGCGGTTGTTTGGTAAAATGTACAAAATGGCAGGAAGCACCATAAAGTATAAAAAGCACGAGTTGTAGTTCAGGATACTCATACTGTAAATTATGCATCCCAGCAGTGCTAAAATACATGACTGCAACAATCAAGGTGCCGAGGTTTAGATTGTTTGTATGGACAGTTGCTGTTAGTTAGACGCTATTCGTCTTATTCCACTGACGGCCATTTAAAATCAAATTTGTGTTCAACTGAAATTAAAATTAACAATAATTTAATTTAAATAATGTATTCTCCACTTCATACTCTCTGGTAAAAGCTAATGTACGACACACCATGCTTCTGTGTTAATGTGAAGAAAAAAAACACACCTTAACCTAGCTTACCTATCAGGGATTATATCTTGTGCAAGTATGTCACTAAATTAATTTGCTTTATAAGATATTTTAATAAACAAAAAAACGAAACAAGTTTGTCCTATATTGGAAATCACTCTCGTCGTTTTTTTACTAGGCTACTTAAATGAAGTGTATTTTTATGGGTCTCATAGTGTACTCATTAACCAACTCTTTAATGTCCGTCCACCTTAAAGCCTCGATATCTTACCTCTTCCTCACGAGTCTGCACAGCTTCACCTCTTCAATCTCTACAAATCACGAATCACTCAGAGACTCTTGAATCGTAAGATTCATTAAATCTCAACGACCCAATGATTGAAAGCAGAAGAGTCGGTACTTGATGTACGCAGGGCTCGAGTTTTTCATTTTCAAATGCATAAATTAATACTAGAAGTTCTGGAGTTTTCTATCCCCCGTTGATTATATATTTTTTTGTTTTCCCTCAAGTGCGTCTGTTCATGTTACGTTAAGTGTTAGCCCCATCTAGTGGCTAAAAGCAAAATATAAAGCTCATTTAGCACTAATGGAAATGCGTCCCCTAGAGGCCACAGGCGGTACATGTTTACATTAGCCTGTTGAGCTAACTCTGGCTCATTTACAGTTATTTTACTGTTAATCAATGCGCACTGTCCCTGTAAAATAAACAAATAAATGAAATGAAATGTTTAAAATAAAAACCTCCAGTCTCTACCAGTCCTGCAAGATGTTATAATTAACGAGTCAACAGCGAATGTAATAAAAGTTTAGATTTTAATAATGCTTCTTGTTATAAATACATGGTTATCTTGAACACTTAATAAATAAGTCTTAAAAAGCACCCTCTGTTTCAGATCACTTTACAGGTGTCTATAAATACAATGCATTACAACAACAGTCTTTCAAAATGTACTGGGAAAAAAACGATTACATCTCTTGTTTTTCTGAGTGCAATAAAAGGTGTTTGATTGTGTTTTCGTGCGTTCTGGGAACAGACAGCGCTTTTCACTGAGACCTGATCCTTCTTCCTTCTAAAATACACATCTTTAGCAATTAAAAACAGATCCAAGATCAGCTTAAAGAAGCAGTTTTCGATAGAAAATATATGATGTGAGTGCAGTCCTTTTCGCCCCTCTGGTGTTTATAGTGTACATAATTGACCTTTATAATCATTTTAAATAGCAAAGACTGATAATGATCAGAGTTTGTATCAGACTTCATTTATGGTCAGCATTATGAATCTATTAAGTGTGAGGAACTCAAAGTATTAGGGTACAGAAAGGCTTTATATGGTCTATTAGCATTTGGTCAACAGGTTTTGAATGTCCATGTTGTGCTCCAGAAATTGATCTGGGACCAGACCTGCCTTATTCATGTATTTATAATGAAATATGTATTTGAAAGGCCAAAATTGATCTTGGATCATAAGTTACTACACATAATAAACATCCTCTGTTCTGATCAATACCAGTGCATAGCATTTGATTGGATTTAATAAGCTGTTCTAAAGGTGTTGGTAAATTTGTGTGTTATTTGGTAATTATTAAAGGGAAGGTTCACACACTCTCTGAGCGTATTATTATCTTCTTTAAGCTTTTCGTATGGCGTGTTTTCCTTTCTGAAGTTGGGAGACGTAGATTTTGGTTTTGGTGCCATCTGTGCGCTTGAACCAGACCTCTCCTGCGCTGATCCCTGTTATTACGACCCTAAGAGAAACACAAGAAAACAGGGAGACCGTTTCAATTGAAATGTCTTTGCAAACAAAGCCAAAGCGACAACAGATGCGGTCTTGTGTCTTATGATCTACTGACTGTGCTGGGCTGTTGTCATTGACTTCTAGAACGACACTGCTGCCTTTGGAGAATCTCTCTCCATCATAGAAGAGAGCCCCATCTTCACATCGCACGGACACCTGCCTGTCTGAGGGACAAACAGACACGCTCACCATCTTCAACATGTTACGCTTTAATAGCTCAGAATGCTCTAACCCTCTATTGTTGAGACGTTTTATCACTATATAGCAGGGGTGGGCAACTTCGGTCCTGGAGGGCCACTGTCCTACAGAGTTTAGCTTCAACCCTAATCAAACACACCTGAACAAGCTAATCAAGGTCCTCAGGATTACTAGAAAATTACAGGCAGGTGATTTTTTCAGGGTTGGAGCTAAACTCTGTAGGACAGTGGCCCTCCAGGACCGAAGTTGCCCACCCCTGCTATATAGGGATGTCTAGAAATTGCTGTCATTAAATTGGTTCACAGATGTAACATGATAATGGGTCTCATTCATGAAACACGAGCAGAACGGATTTTTGCGTAAATCGTGTGTAAAGTGGTTCTGGCGTAAATTTTCGGATTCATTAAAATGTTCGTATTTTCCAAATGTTAGTTGGTACGAAAGAAATCTACACCTGCTCCCAGCCACGCGTAAATAGTGCGTTTAACATCCGAACGGTTTGCTCATTAATAAGGCTGCATTTTAATTCACCTTAATCGGGTACATATTTACACAGCATTTTGAAAAAAATATTATATATAGTAATTACATACGGTTTTTCTTTTTACTTTTATCACGAGAGCCAGTAATAGCATCTGCAGTGCAAACGGAACACAAGTCCGCAAGTCTTTTTATTTTTTTATTTTTTTTACAATTCCGCAAGTCACAAGTGTTGCAGCCAAGCTTCATGTCGAACCATTTTCTTTTCACTTCTGGGACTGTTCGATTAACAGATGAAACTCCATTAACTGCATCTGTAATATGCTGCCAAAAATCCTTTTTTTTTAGGACCTGATACGCCACTATGTACGCTTGAAAATAAAATGTGGCGTTTTGAATGAACTTCTGATAATAAAACTTCAATTTCTGCATCTGAGAAATTTCTCTTCTTCATTCGCTTTTGAGAAGACATGTTGAAATCCTTCGTTTGGTGTCATAATTATGATGCCCATATATAGTTGTCAGTCGGTTTTAATGGGCGGGATTTATGGTAATTGAGAATGAGCGTGCACGCGCGTCCCATTTACGACTGATTGGAATTCATTAACACACACACACACATTTCACTGTCAAATCTGACGTTTACGAAGTATTTGTGAATCAGGAGAAGAATTTTCGGGAATGTCTATTTACGCGTAAATCACTCACATATTTACTCGTATATTTACGAATGTTTCATGAATGAGACCCATTGTGTAAAAGAGAAGTGGTAAAGGCATAAATAAACAAAACCCACATCTGGTTGTCAGTAGGTTGTGAAAACTTGTTATGCAAATAATATATGTTAGGAATATACTTAAGTGTGAACTAAATATCATGTTTTCAGACACTTCACTGCATTTTAATTAAAATTAAATTACATTAAATTGTATAATAGTTGAATTTATATCACAGTTTTTCCCGATTGCTAACGCAATTCATGAAACGATTCACCATTTTCTCGCAACTATAAAGACAATCTCAGAACTACATTCCAACTTGCACAAATCTCAAACCGTCACGTTTTATCTTTTGTCAGAATCAAACTTTGGCCTCAGATGACACACAGAACCTAACAAATTCACAGATTACTTTCCAGATCAATTCATAACACTGTAACAGAAACCTCTTATTGGGATTCAGGAATCATTTTGCAGCTCAATGTCTATTACAGTATTCAACATAAATGAAAGAGTGCAGATACAATAAAATACAACAATGAGCTTAGGAAAAATTACCGCCACTTGAATCAGTTATAGTGTGTTAACAATTGAGAAAAATTGGTATAGTAATTATTGTAAACTAAAATGCCATTTCAACTGAAACTTGTGTCATGTATTTAAATATTGGTAATTACAAATTTGTAATTCAGTACATTTACAATATATATAGTTTAAATGTTTGAACACACTACAGTTAAAATGATCCGTATCAAGCACCTTGCTTTAGTAGGTTAGTCAACATCAAAATAACTGAATTTCTTTAAATAATGGCAAAAGATGATTGAAACAATGCTTTAAAATGTAAAACTTTTAATTCAAAGTGCACTCTTTAACAGTGTACTTTAGTGTGTTAGGAAAGTGTACTTTCTTTAAGTAAACTTAACTGGTCTTTTATTTAATTAATATTATATTGTCTAATATTATATTAAGTAAAAAAAAAAAAAATTGAAGTACACTACAACTGCCCCAGACAGCAACATAGTGGAATCCACATGTACCAGATCTGGGCAGACACTACGTTGCTGTCTGGGCCACACTCAATACAATTAAGCACACTTTTTCACAAAGGCAGCATTATTAAAAGTGGTGTATTTGGTTGTAATTTATGCCTATTATGCCAACGAGGACAGCAAAGGAATGGAGGGATGAAAGTAAGAGCAAGAGTGAGATCTGGGGAGAAATAAAAAGACAAATGAGAGATGGAGTGGAATCAAATGTTACACGTCAAGCCATTTTTCTTCCACAAAAATAAAACAAGACTCTAAATGTGACATTAAAAATCAAAGAACTTTTAGTCGATCAGTCTGGAGTGACAGAACAAGGGAAATAGCGCTATAAATCAAATGTCAGTATCTAACTTAATCAGAGGCCAGACAGATAGAGCTTGTGAGTGAGGGTCAGGGCTAATGGAAGAAACTGGGACGGCAATGGAGAACACGTTTAAGCATTTGACACCATTTAAGCTAGAGACAGACAGTAACACTGTACATACTGTGTGTTTATCTATGAGTGAGTATCCCTGAAGGCATGTTTACTAGGAAGTATTTTACCAGATAAAGACCCCATTATTTGAAAACACACAGCAACACACTTTTTAAAGTGTTCCAAAAAAATTATACAGTCACATTTTTAGAGAGGGAAAGAGAGAGTCCAATTTTGCCCTAGAAAATCTATTCCGAGCCTGTCGGGAGGAAGAAATCATTGGTTACATAATATTTAGCCTAAGCCAAGGACCCTGACGGTCAGCACATGTGATTTCCCTCAATAAATATACAATGAGTTCATTCTTGGAGGCAGTCAGTTTTGTCAAATTTTAATGAAGTTCACCTGACTACCATGAGGTCCTAGACCTCCCAGTGTAGCTGCGTGAGAAAGACAGAGACCAACAGGGAAGCTTGAATGAAGAACTTAAATTAACCCAGTCCCATTTAATAATTGACTTACTGTCTGCTTTCTTTTTCAGAGGTATCAGTGCCGCTTTTGCCTGAAAGACAGAAAGATAAAAGTCACGATCCGTCACATAGCTTCACTGTGATTGAAGGGATGATCACTCAACATGAATACCTTCTTGATGGCTGTCCAGTCCTCCAGTATATCAATGTCTCTTAGCATATACACTATGTATGGCCCTAAAAAAACAGACAGACATGTTGAGCAAACAGGAGAGGAAGTAAGACAACTTGATTTTTGGGTGACTATACCAGGCATCTTAACTAGCTTAGCCCATTTTCAATCAGCTTCTTAAGAAAGACCATGCTGGTTGAGCAAAACTAGCAGAAATCAGCTTGGACCAGTATGGAAAGTCTCATGAGGTCTAGTCTCAATTTCCTTCTCAGAAAAGGTCCAAACAATAAGACGGCATGTTGTATGAAAGATTAAGGCCGTTATTTAATTAAATGAAATAAGTCATGTGTGATTCCTGTATAATCACACTTTCTGATCTCGACTACAAACTGTTAATTGGTGGCCTTTGGTGAATTGAATTAATGTACTGTAAGAACTTTTGGATAAAAGTGTCGGATAAATCACTAATTAGCAACTGTTGGTACTGGAACAGGATTTAATCTGGAAGGCAAGTGGTGACTGAACAAGAGAAGAAGAGATGGATCTGAATATAAAGAGAACAGTTCATTACCTGACACAAGAGCCGCCTTCTTTTTCCTGTCTGGGCGAATCAGGTGACGACTTCTCTTACACTTCTTTATCTTCTCTTCATCATTCCACCATTCTGATTGACAAAGACCAAGTTTGTGTGTTTAAGGATCTGGTTAGTATTTGTATGTGTTTCTAACAACTAGTAGCAATTCCTGGAGGACAAATATGCTTAAAAATGTCCCCAAAACAAGGTTCCCACAGCTTGGGAAACACTTAACGTAACACATAGATGCGCGTAACTAACGTAAATCAAGCAAGCTAGTACACTTTAGAAATAACACTTTCATCCGACCGGAGGGAATAATATGGATTTTTTTTCCAGAAAACTTATTGCACAAAATAAATTCAAGCACTTTCAAGGACTATGTATGTTTATTTTCCAAAACTTTCCAGGGCCTTGATTTTTTTTTTTAGATTCACAAACTTTCAAGGATTTCAAGGACCCGTGGGAACCCTGCCACAAGTAGGACAAAACCTCCTCTTGAAAAAGTGTTTCATAAATAAAGTGAATAATGTTTTTGTTATTATAAAATAAGTAATATTCTATATCTAATTTTTATAAATAGAAATATACAACAATAATTTGTTTTAATTTAGGGACACTGTTTAGAGATTTGCATGAACTTGAGAGACTGTGTGACCCGAACAATCGCTTCCTCTCTCAGCTCTGACATAGCAGAAGAGAGCGTTTAATGGTAACACTATAGTGTGCTTTACTGTATCATATTTGAAATGTACATTTCTAAGGTGCCTAAATGATCAACATGATCAAACTGATTTTTTTTTAAGAGTAAAGTAAAAGGACTTTTAGTATCATTCTAAAAATACCCCCCTTCAGGTCATGGTCCATGTGTCTTTTTGCAGTGAAATCTTTACTGATTTTTATAAAGAAAACTCTCAATCATCACTGTATTGCATTGCATTAAATGTGTTTTTCCCACAGAATAAAAACTACAGAGCTTTTATCATAAAACTAAGCATTTAAATATCATCTTATGATAAGTATATGCATTTTATGCAAGTAGTTTGCTATACTGTTATACAGATATCATTGACTTACATTATAAGATAACAGGAGCCGTTTTCACAAAACCACTAAGACTTCTCCTAAACAGCAGTAAAAGTTCTTATGTAAGAGTTTCCTCTTAAAACCTATTCACAAAGCAGCTGAGACCAAGTTGTGGCATGTGTGATTCCTGTATATTCACACTTTCTGATCTCGACTACAAACTGGTAATTGGTGGCCTTTGGTGAATTGTATAATAAGAACTTTTGAATAAAACTGTCAGATAAATGACTAATTAGCAACTGGAACAGGATTTAATCTGGAAGGCAAGTGGTGACAGAAGTGGTGACGGAAAAAGAGAACAATTTTAGGACTAAAATTAGGACTGACACGCCCATTATTTTTAATAGTTTCTCCTACTTTTAGCCTTAAGATGTTTCGTGAATACGGCCCGAGATTTTAGTCAGGTAGCACACCTGACCTGTAGTAAGCTTAGGGACTGAGAAGCTACATCCCTGTTCAGATAGCCAGGTAAATGTGTGTGTGTGTGTGTGTGTGTATACCTGAACTCTGTTTGTCATCCTCCAGTCTGCGGATCTTCTCCATCAGTTCTGTTTTCATGGCATCAAGCAAGAGTGTCCTCTCACTCTAGAGAAATGAGCATCTCATTACATACACACACTGACTCGATACGATTCATGCACTGTCAACAAACAAACAAACAAACAAACAAACAAACACAACTGTTTTGGCAGAGACATGCACGTATTTATTTGCAGCAGTGTTTTTTCTGTGTGACACTGCATCTAGATTATGATAAATGTGGTGTGTGCATGTTTGTTTGTATATGAATCTGTGTATTAAAATGTATTATGACTACTAGGCATGTAAGTTTGTTGAATCATGAAAAACCCAGCAGCAGAACCATGTAAATTCTATGGTACATGAATATGTACATGATACAGATGGTAACCAACCAGAATGCCTATTACCGCCGCGGCAAAACTACTGCGGCAAAAATAAACCAGTCGCATTTCAAAGTCATTCGCGAAGTGACCGCCAAGTGGCGCAAAGGGATATTGTGCAAAACAGCAGCAATTGCTGCATTTTTTTCAATTGCCGTAAGTGGGGTTAATGTCAATTAACAGTAAGGATGAAATACTACAACTATGGTAAACAGAATAGAACATTTTATAAGGCCAGAAAAATAGAATAACAAGTTAAAAATAGAGACGATAACAATATAACCTGTATTTCATATTGTAGGCCTAGACGTCGGTGGGCGACAAGCCTATTCCCCGGGGAGCAGTGCGAAAAAAAGAAAAAAAAATTTAATACCAAAAATAACAAACAAAAGTAAATTATGTGCAATGAAGCTGATTATTTGTTCTATTCTATTGAGGAACGAATGAAGAGCGCTTCTCGCTCGTGTGAGCGAACACACATTGGAACGTTTGGGCATTTCGCAACGAGTAAAGTCATGGCCGAGTGGTAGAACTTACGTTTCGATCATTTAGATGACACGGGTTCAAATCCCGAACCAACTTGGACTACTGAAATTTTTATATTAACCTATTAATGCATTTTATAGCCTATTATTGATGCAGAGAGATTTGTCTAGTTCTAAAACTCTGTTACAACATAGTTTTTTGCTTATATTTATAAAATAAAATTACCATGCATTTCCATTTTACACTAAGGAACAAATATTATACACTGACTTTACTTCTGTAGCCTATAATAATTCCAATCGTAATTTCAAAAGCAGTTCTGTTAAAAAAAAAATATATATATATAGGAATATATATTATATATATATATATAAAAAAAAAAATATATATATATATATATATATATATATATAGGAAAGGACAAGGAAAGGGTGAAAATCTCACTCTAATTAAATGTAGGCTAAATCGCCCTGAATTAAATTGTAAAAACAGATCAAATAAATGTATTTGTCAATGTTGCGATATTGTTTCATTCAAGGTCATAATTATTCTATAAATGTTATTTAGTTTAACAGCAGCACGAAGCACTGTGGTTCGAGATTTATTTGAATAAAAAAAATAAAAAACTTAATTCACAAATCGCACCCTGGTTGTAAGGATTCAAAGATCCCTGTGGAATTTAATATTGAGTTGAACAAATGAACATGCGTTTGAAGATTGTATTTAGTTTTGCTTGGAAAAAGCTGGCCCAAACTGAAGTAGCGTTTTAATTCTTCAATTATTGAAATAGGCCTAATTAAATATTTAGTAATAAACATTTATGACAGAAATATTACTACATAGCCTAAATTATTTAATTCCTTCATTATCAACACTTGAATAGCCTATTGCTAATGTCTAGAATAGCGATTTAAGTGTGAATTGCAAACTCTTTGTTTGCAGTCTCAAACTCAGATAGCCTGTGGGGGGTTTGGAGAAGGCAGTATAGTGGCTTTATTGTGGGGGTGCAGGACAATAGGTGTTAATGTTCCGTCTTTCATATGGAGACTGTCGGATAGCAAACCTGATGAGCAGGCAAAGGCAAAATTATTTTAAGGATAAATCTCAAAATCTCCAAAAGTCCATATGTAGGCCCTATATCTTATTAAATTATAAATATTGTAGTTTTATTGATTGTATTTAAAGGTTTTCCACACACAATTTCAATTTAGCAGATACAGAGCTTTTTAATTCGCGATCAACCTCGTTTTATTGTAAGGTGAATTCAGCAAGGCCTTGAAGCAAGTATCTTTGCAGCAACAAAGGCTATTTGTTACAGTTTTTTCTTTCGTGATTTGTGTGGATGACACGCAGCGACATATACAGTATTACCAGCTGTATGGTGTGTTTTTACCCTGAAATGTTTAATTTCGAGAAAGACTCGCAGTGAGGGAGACAAAAGAAACTTACTAAAAAAAGATCCAGCGCGAGAGAGAGGCCAAGAAAAACGCCTGTTCTTAATTTATGTTGCTTTGTACCGTTAACATTTTTTAACTTAGCTGCAATTTCTTTGACAATAGAAATGTAAAATGTTGCAAGAATAAGATTCTGTGTTTCTTATTTTGCATCGCAAAGGGAATAAACTGTCCCGACACTTTATTTATACCTTGAAATGTGCGAAAAAAATTGTTTTACATTTACATTGTTTATTTCTTTTAATTGAAAGCAATACTGTATTGAAAGTATTTTTCTGATTTGTTCGATCTGTTTTGAAAAATGTCTTCAGTTGCTATGGCCGGGTATCACTGTTAGTCATATCAATTTCGTGAATGATTCACAATTTTTTTTTTTTTTAGCAGATTAAAGACGAGCTTCATCATTTTCATTTTCTGGTGCGATCGGCTGACAGTCTTCCTTCATCAGATGTGTCGTCTTTGCAGTGACTCAACTGGAATGTAGCAAATTTATGTTGTAATGTACAATTGATAATTAAACAAGATGCTTGACTTTAATAAACAGATACATATTTAAGCATCAAGAACGGAAAAACATAAACACTGTCGGCTACACTGAGATTTGATCTCGGATCGCTTGAAGCTCCGAGAGGCTCATGTTGTTGCATTGACCACAGAGCTATCGTCTGAATACTGTTAAACTAATGTCTTATGCCCTTACAAAGCCTCATTGATGTGGCCTAATATTTTTCTATTGCAATGTTTTATGTTGATTTTTTTTTTCATTATTTAATTTATTCAATTTAATTTCAGTAATTTCAGTATTGTGATTATGAATTCGTTCAGTGTTTCATTTGAATTGATTTGCTACCAGCTTTCAATCGCTTTCAACGAGCCGTGGCGCGGAGGCAGATTACGCAATAGAGAGAATAAACTGACACTTTGCAAAGTCTGTGATTGTAGCGCCTCTTAGCGGTAAGAGGCTGCAAATACACACCCGCAAAAAAAGTACATTTACATTTACATTTATTCATTTAGCTGACGCTTTTATCCAAAGCGACTTACAATTGCTATATATGTCAGAGGTCGCACGCCTCTGGAGCAACTAGGGGTTAAGTGTCTTGCTCAGGGACACATTGGTGTCTCACAGTGGATTCGAACCCGGGTCTCTCACACCAAAGGCATGTGTCTTATCCATTGCGCCACACCACCCAAAGTATTATTCTGGTTGAGTACCATCTGTAATTAAGTACCATGGTACCACACAATTAGCTTTTTGAGTCTTTAACTACTATGTACCTACATAAAAAAAAGTTAGGTACAACGTATTGTGTACATGTTTTATTGCAAAACAGTTTTGCTGCTATTGTGGTGGGATGTGGGTAAGGTTAGCGGCAGGTTTGGTTGTATGGTTAGGTTTAATGGTGGATTAAAGTGTAAGTGAACGTTCAACGGTGCAATTAATAGAAATTAATTACAGCTGTAGTTACATGCAGGTATTTGTAATAAAGTACAGGGTTACATTTTATTTTAAGGTGTCATTGTTACAGTGTAATTATATATTTAAGTACTGAATAATAATAATTAACAACATGTACTTACTATAGGGTTAGGGTAGGATTAGGTTTTGGTTGAGGGTTAATTGCATGTAATTATGCATAATTTACTCTTATAGCTATGGTAAGTACATGTAACATACATCACAAGGACACTGTAAATGTGTCACCATGTACAGTGTAAAAACATGTATGTACACAAGAATTGCATTGTATCAAATGATTAATTGAAATGTTAGCCTTTACCTCTAAATGTTGTTTTGCCCCCTGCACTTCACATTCATGTTTGTGTTTGACCACTTGCAGACATAGTTCTCTGTACACACCTAGATGGGGCGACAGGGAAATCAGTGAATAAACAAATAACAGTTGATCCAAGACCTGCAGTTAAGGTGAAAGAGAGAAATTATAAGTAGAGGTCGACCAATATTGGATTTTGCCGATACCGACAACTAAGTTGGGCAGTGCCTGCCGAAAGAAGATTAATGAAACAATAGTTTTAAAAAAAATGATTCTGTATCAAAACATAACACTCAAAGTAAAATAGTGCTGAACTTTAAGCAGTATTGACCGATGCATGAAAATGTATTGAACTTTTAAATTAAATATATAAATATTAATATATATTAATTAATAGCCTTTGGCTTGCTTGGTTGGGGACATTTAATATTCAACAATAATATTGATCTGCCTGCAATGACATCATTATATGAGAACTGAACTGAGCTGGATGATGACATCACTGTTTTCTCCAGAGCGACTACATATTTTAAATGAACTATATTAATACCTTTTTTACAACAAAAATGAACCATCACTGAACTTACTTAAGCTGGACTATGATGCTATTTTCTTCTGGAAACAAACTTTGTTGTAGTATTTACCTGTTATCACTGTAAAGCTGCTTTGAAAAAATCTGTATTGTAAAAAGCACTATATAAATAAAGGTGACTTGACTTGACTAAAACATGGTCAAGTGTGTGTGTGTGTGTGTGTTTAGCTATAACCTAGAAACATGTCATGTAAATTTCATAAGTAACACTTCACAATAATGTACCATTTGTTAACATTAATGCATTAGCTTTCATGAACAATATGATATAGTTTACAGCGTTTAGTATTAGTAATTTAGTATTATAGTATTAGTATTTGTAAAAACAATTTTTCATTGACGTTAGTTACTAATGTGCATTAACTAATCTTAAGTTTTATAAATGTAGTTGTAGTAAATTATTGAAATTATTGAATGAACAATACGTCTACGGCATTATAATCTTAGTTAATGGCACTGACGACCTGGCCATCTTTAAATATCAACAACATAAGACCATGCTTGGTTCCAGAATCAAATCACAGAGGGTGATTCTAATAAAGCGCAGGTATAGCAAGTAAACAGCAGTTTAAATAGTAGGCACCCTTACATGACTTGCTCGGTCCAACATTAAGCTAGATAAATGTGCGCTATTATTAGGAGCATGTCAAAGTGTCTGTGCAGAGTGTGGAAGCTGAAGTATAGCACGCTTACTGCATGACATGGGCCCTGTCCCAAAAGGCACCCTAAACACTCGAGGTCTTCCTATGAGTCTGCACTTTCATGACGTAACGCCACTTTGCCTGTGGGGTGGAAGTCTGCTGTGGAGCTCGCTTCAGTGCATGCTCAGCAAAAGTGCGCATCGAGGGCACATATCGACCGCAAAGAGAGAGCCAGCACCCTTCTGAAACCTAAAATGACAAACGGGACACATGGGCTTAAAGGTCCCATTGCATGGATTATTTTATTATTTTAGAATGTTTCCTGGGGTGCCCTTATAATGTTAGTATGTTTTTTAGATCAAAAGTTGTTATAATTTAGAAATAAAAGGCATATTTCCTTGCCTGATTTTAGCCTCTGATTTGAATGCTCTGTTTGAAGGGGCGTGCCTGCTGTGAGACTTCAGTGTAAACGCCCACTGCTGTGATTGGCTGACATGCTTGCATATGAAATATTTAGCATTACATGTGGAACTCTCTCGAAAACTTTTACTATTACAGCTATTATACGTTTTTACTATTACAGATATCGGGATTAACGAATCGTGAGAAGTTTTTTAAGTATTTAGATCTATTCCCATCACTTAAAAGTGATGTGTTGCAGTGATGAGCATTGAGCAGATGACAGCCTGTTGATCGCGTGAATGAAGATCTTATCATTGTAACAGTTTCTGCACTCTCACTAATGATTTCACCAATGCAAACATGAGGTAAGTACAGGTAGAGCTTCGTTGTGCAGCGTAACAGCGTCATTGATTTCATAACGAGTTTTGGCAAGTGTCCAGATAAACTCGCGCTGTGTGATTGACAGCTTGGGCGATTGGAAAGGGATTGTTCTTTGATCGCTTTCTGTAAATTAATCACAGTTTAAGTAAGATTATTTTCATCCTACTAAGAGAAACGACGTGAAGTTGATCGTTTAGTCACTGGCTTGATTTACTGATGCATAAACAGTATTGAACGACTTTGAGAGAAAGATTATCTGTCTGAACTTGAACAATTACACATCAGAAATTCACATAACCCACTGGTTCTTCAGAGGCTCGGATGAAGGAACTAAAAAAATACTTTTGTGTTCATTTGTACATCCAAACACTGAGCAACTGCCATGCTTCGCTCGTTTGCAAGCCATGATGTCTCTCGAGGAAAAACCAATATCACGCTCGCGCAGCTCATTTTCTCATGGGCGGGCCAAATTATTTTTGCGGGCAAAGAAGAGAAAGGGGAGGTAACCTTTCCCCTTATGACGACATAAGGGGAAGATTTCTAGATTCGCCCGTCTGAGCTTTAATTTTCTCAAAAATACCCAGGGCTTGGTTTACACCCATCAAAACGTCTAGCCACTGGGGGACCATAGGCAGGCTAGGGGACCTCATATTAAGATACAAAAAACGTGAGAGAAGGTGAAATTGTCATGCAATGGGACCTTTAACCGACATGTGCACGCGGCAGCCATTGTAAGTCTACAAGACCGAAAGTGCATATGAAGTGTGCCATTGGGACAGGGCCATAGAGGCGCTGGCGCGATCACTTGCAATTATTTTCTGTTAACATTGGAAAGAACTTAAAATACTTCATTTTTGGTCATACAGATAAGAGTAATGCATCATTAGAAACTGTACATTTATTTGTGTACACTCACAATAACAAACCATTTTTGTAAAATAAAGAAAACAAACAGGATAGGCTTACTGCCATCTCGATCTCCGTGAACTGTAGCGCATCCTGAAATAAATAAACTGAAACTTAGTGTACACTTGCCTCACATACATGAGAAATATAACTAGAGAGTTTGAAATGTCTACTTTTAAACTAAACAAATCAAATCGAAAATATTATCGAAATATTCTGGGAAATATCGAACGTGCATATAGGCAATGCGCATTCACTTCCGCGGAGATGCAACTTAGCTGGCTAATGAATTAATAAACGCCCAAGCTGGATATAAACTAATGAAAATAGACCGTAACAATCATGACATTTAAACATTTATTCTGGATTTGTCACATTGTTCTTATCACTTGATAATGTCCTCTCAGCCTTGTCGACGAACATACTGCTGTTCTCTACCAATGCAGCATCTAGTCAACAAATTGATTATTTTTAAATATGACAATGTGTTCTGTAGTGTACATACATTTTATTTGTCGAAGTTTCACATCAGCATCTGATTCCGCTCCGTTTCAAGCCAAAAACACAATGAGGATTGATACGTTTTTATTTGGCCTCTAGAGGCCGCTCTTGTACTGTGTAATGACAGCGGAGCCTTTTCAGCCGCAATGGACGCAACCGGGAGAAACTATCGTTGTGGATTATTGGCGATAATGATAGTTCCAGAAATCAGCTATTGGTGCAGATGAATCGGCAAAACCAATAAATCGGTGGACCTCTAATCATAAGGCAGATATGTGTGTCACCTGCCACTTGTGTCCTCTGTTGTAGGTTCTGCTGCAGTGTTGCCAGAGGTTCTTTGTACTCTCCTGCCTTTCCTGTCAACACCTCATCCAGCTTCATTTTAACCTGGTGCAGACGTTCTTGAAAAAGCCTGAAATCAATGAAAAAGTCATCTAAGGAGCTCCAGAATTTGGTTGTAGCCACAATGTAGAGTCAATGTTCTTCAAACAATACAATTTGTTTGAACAATACAATACAGAATATGGATTTTTATTGGTAGGCTTCCTCTTAAGCCCATCCATCCCAGATAATGGCCCTGTTTCTTTTGGACTAAAAAAAGAAATGCCACCTAGCCCAAACCTATAAGAAAGAAGTATTCTTACTTGTCTTTTAACTCCAGGAATTGTTTTTCTAGGTCAGACATTTCATCCAGGCACTGTGATCGTCTTCTCTCACAATCTTCATCATCCATTTCTGAAAGAGAGATCCAATCCAGGTCATTCTCTTTTCCTTTCGATTCCAGTCAGACTTCACTAAACTGTATATTCTGAATATATTTTAAAATGTAATTTATTCCTGTGATGGCAAAGCTGAATTTTCAGCATAATTACTCCAGTACTAAAAGAACATTTTAAAAATGTATAACCCTCAGTTAATGGCCCTAAAAAATAAGGTTTCATTTTCTTTATGCAAAATATAATTTCATTTTATGGTGAAATATTACTCTCCCAATGCAACTTTATCAGCAGCTGCAACAATACACTGAGAAAAGTATAAATCATTTAATCTGATATAAACAGACCTGAACTCTCTTCCTCTTCTTCCTCTTCCTCCTCTGCCTCACTGTCCTCCAGGTCGCTGTCCCGCTCCTCTCCACTCTCCTCCATCGTCTCCTCGGCCTCTCCTCCATCTCTCTCTCGCTCCTCCTCCGCCTCACCGTTAGTTTGAGGAAGCTCAGAGTCGGCCTCCGTCTCCATCTCCTCCTCTGGCTCTCTGGAAGCGGGCTGAGCTGGCATGACTGCTTATAGCACTGTATTAAACGGTGTAATAACAACGGTAAGATCTCATGGAGTACAATTATATGGTGTCTGATGCAGTGAATAAACAACCCACACTAATTAATATAATATAAAATTACATAAATTATGGTAATACATGTATTAAATGAATCTAAATAAATTATATTTTATTATACTAAATAATAAAATAACACACTGTAAATTTTCTCATCTAGGCTACTCTCCCAATTTTAATTTTTATATTTTCTCATCAGAAAATGTTTATGATAACTTGCATAAGTGACTGACCCATAATAATTTGTTAACAAGTTTATATGTATAATCAAATATGAGTATACTGTATATGTACAGTACCTGTCAAAAGTTTGGAAACATTACATTTTTTTAATGTTTTTGAAAGAAGTCTCTTATGCTCACCAAGGCTGCATTTATTTAATCAAAAATACAGTAAAAACAGTAATATTGTGGCATGTTATTACAAATTTAAATGAATTATTTTCTATTTTAATAAATTTAAAAATATATATTTTTAGCATCATTACTGTCTCTATATATTAAAATATATAATAAAATATGTTTATACATCATCCAGTTTTCAGTGTCATATGATCCTTTCGAAATCATTCTGATATGCTGATTTGCTGCTCAAGAAACATTTATTATCAATATTATTATTATTTTCAATGTTGAAAACAGTTTTTGCTTACTAACATTTTTGTGGAAACAATGATACCATTTGTGGTAGGATTAAAAAAGAGAGAAATTAATCATTTTATTCATCAAGGATACATTAAATTGATCAAAAGTGAAAATGAAGACATTTATCATGTTACAAGAGTTTTAATTTGTAACAAATTATAGTTGTTTCCTGTATTTTATATTAAATAAATGCAGCCTTGGCGAGCATAAGAGACTTCTTTCACAAACATAAATCTGTAATGTTTCCAAGCAAATGTTTGACGTGCATGTCAAGACAAATGACCAAACTAAAGACCTCTAGATGACACTGGCAGCTAAAAGCACAGTACCCAGAGACAGCAGGATATATTTAACACCCTATTAACCACTACTTTATGTTAAATTAGAAAGAGGAGACTTCTGACATAGTTCGTAGTGTGATGAATTAGCACTCTTCAGTGGGATTTATGTGATTACGAGCGCGTTCACAGTCTCGACGTGTATCATGTCCATCCTCTAAAGGCCGCACAGCACTGACTTTACATTACAAGCTCATTAATCATTCTCCACATCTATAGCACATATATTATCATCTGTGAGATACATTAATAGTTACAGTCTCGTGCTGTTCACATATAATTGTGGATTTAAGTTAGTTATAAAAACTCGTTTTCAAATTGAACAACTCCGCAGTTCATTCACAGACATGAAGTGTCCGGTTTAACGCGGTACAGAGATGTTAATGCACGAGAGTGAAAAACAAACGTTTACGCCTATTAAAACGTCTCATTTACAATGTAGTAATTGATCATCTTACTTCGTAACGTTGTATTGGGTCTCTTGATCGCTCCATGAATCATGTTCTCCGCAAATGAACCGATGCAAGACATGGGATAGCAATACACAACGATCTTACAAACAAACTCTAAGTGCATAAACCACAGCAAAACAGCTTACCTTTTTGTCGATTACTGTTTAAGTCATGAGAAATATTACATATTGTCGAGAGAATTTGCATATCATGGCAAGTTGACATCGGACAAGTCTACTTCCTCAGCGTTTAGACGTTTGTCACACACTACCGCTTTGAGGCGCTAGCCAATCAATGCAAACCTCGCTACTTCTAAGAACCAATAGAAGCTCGGAGTTGAAGAATCGATGTCTCGTTCATTTGAATACGGTGATCAAACAGACCAATAGCACTTTGAGCTGCTTAACTTTCTACCAACTGACGAGGATGAGCTGAAGAGACACATATTTGACTACAAAGCTTACTTATTCTTGAAACAACCACACACACACACACAAAATGTTATTTACCATATTTTTATTAAAGTTGCATAAAAGTGTAACAAAATTGGGCAAAAAACAACAGTTTAGTATTGCTACAAGATACTTTTTTTCTCAAAAGGTATGACCTTGATCACAACAGCTTACATTTTTTTCTAATTCAAATAATTGAGTCCAGTTGATTCTTTCAGTTCGCGGTCCAATTGGACACGAAAAAGAGAAATGAACAGCACTACAAGGTCCACGTAATGATAAAAACCGATGATTTCATTTTATGTTAATAGATGTTAATGCTTCTAAAAAATGCTCTGTATATAGTCAACTTCCTTTCCTAAAAAACAGAACCACTGAAAGTACAAGAACCTTTTTATCCTAAACCTTGAAAAAGATTTTCACTTTTGCCTTTTTTTCCCGATGTATATTCCTCAAACATGATTAAATTCATTTGGTTGTCATAACATAAATGTAACCTAAGGCAACATCTGAAAGTAGGAAGAGTGACTCATGTAGAATGAAATGCTGAGGGGCAAGCTAAAAAGAGAAAATGAAAATGAGGGGCTCAAAGAAAAACAATAAGTGGGCAAAAAAAAAGGGAGAAAACAGTTGAGTCTTGAACAGTTGCCATTGTACCTGACTTTATGTGCTACACAAGTGAATGGGATGGGATGTGAAGGAGCTTCAGTGTATGATTGATATGTGTTAGTATGTGATGGGAAAAGCTCTCCTAAAACACCTGCTGGAAATGCTGGGAATGGATTTCAAGAGCACTGAGTGAGACTATTAGCCCTCTTATTATAATATTTGATTGGCTGAGACAAAAAGAGCAGATGGCTTCCTGGGAGAGATGAATTAGGAGAGTCATGTGAGAGGATTCATTCTAAACGTACGCTTGGCAGTGACCATGATGCACTGCAGCTTGACTAGCCTGCTCTCATCCAATCGTTCTCTGGAAGAGTCAGTGTGCACATCTGTGGATGTGTGTGAGGCCCAGGAGCCACAGCTGTGGTTGTGTGTGGTCATTTCTCCTGATTCCTGAGGGTGGTGATGCCCATGAATTTCAGAGTGTGTGTGTGGCATGTGGCATGTGTAAGACAGGAGAGAAAAAAAAAAAAAAAACTTAATAATCAAAGCCCCATATTTTCCTACACACAGTTCCCTCCCCTGTTAATACCACAAATCCAAAATAACTCCCTCACTTTATAACAGCTTTAATCACTCTCTTTATTAGTTTTTCTTTAATTAAAAATGTTCCTGCACTTATTCAAGGAACAGGAGGATCAAAAATAGAGAGAGAGAAAAAAATCCACAAGGCCGCTTCTGTTTGATCTCCTTTGACGTCATTTTAAACCAAGGATCGTCACAGTTTCACAAAGGGTTTTAGTGCATGTGTTCATTGTGAGAGCAGGAAGCTTTGAAACCATATTGAAACAAAATTCTAACAAAAATCCAAGTTTATAAAATAAAACCATTCTATGCATAAAGACTAATGAAAAAAACAACCATGAAAATATGTTTAATAACATTTCAAAACAATGAAATCTTCCCCCCTTTACAAAAAATTTGAAATAGAATAAAATAATACAAATAAAATCAACAAAATGAGAAAAATAAGCCCTGCTTATAAGGATCTGATTGAATCTTCCATAACTTTGCCTCCTCCTCCCCAACGGATGCAAAGGAGCAATGGGACTGGATGAGCACCTGCTCAGGGGTGAATAGTCACGCCCCTAAAATTGGAAAAGGAGGGATGGGATTGGTTTAGGAGTGGTGGAGGCGGGAGAAGCTTCACTTCTTCTGAGGAGTACTGAGCTTCTGCATGCCACGGATCTTGTCCAGCAATTCAGCTACAAACACCTATGAAAGAAGAAAAAGGAGCGCAATTTTTTAACCAATTTAGTTGGGTAGTTGATTATGATTCTGCAGATTTCCCCAAATTTGAACAGCCATTCAGCCAAGTCCTAAAACTGTGCACATTTGTTTATCCCCATTATTAAGAGAATTCATGTTGTTTGAATAAGTAAAATATTTGTCTAAATGAATTCTGCTTGCAGCTGCCGATGTGTATCGTGCTCTCAGCTCTGTACATATTGCCATATTTAAACCCATTTCTCATAATTCCACCATCTCTTCACAGAATTAGGATATAAAAAAGAGTGGTAAAAAAATCTGTGTTTTTTCAGTTTCATTCAGATACTGCTATAGTTTTTATTGATATTTTGCATTAGTTTTTACCTTTATATTTTCTGCTTTTATTTAAATTTTAGTAAAAGTCATTTATATACTTAAAAAAAATGTCTATGTAGGTTTTTATACATTTTTATTTCAGTTTCAGTTATTTTAGTACATCAAGTTACACTAAAGAAAATGAGAAATGTTGCCTTGGCAAACTTATTTCAGTTCATTTTTATTTTTTTTAAAGGTACAATGGTTTTAACTATAATAACCCTGCCTGTTCTTAGATACGAGACAATTTACTCACTTCAGTAGGTTTATAACAGTCTACCAGCAGGTCCTGTTGGGCAATAAGAGAAAGAAATGTCATACAAATGTAAAGCCTGTTAAAAATTGAAGATGAACAATTAAATCTGACATTTTTGAGACGGATACCTTGACTCGTGCAGCACGGTCTACGTCGTTCTCCATGTCCAACAGCTCATCCACATCAATCTCCAGCTCTGGGATCGCCTCTTCCTGTGACAGATAAGCATAAGCGTCATGAAGCAGAAGGAAACAATCTGTTTGGATCAAGGATATGTCTTATATTCAAATACCCCCAAGAAGTAACAGCTAATTGGAAATTACACAACTATACTCGGTAATTCCCTACAGCTCCTGGAAATGAAGCAGTATTCCCAGAGGGCTAAGAAACACAGTGGGGAAAGAGCAGCTATAGGCAGAGACAATGGAAACACAGTGACGCTGGTTGCACAGATGACTCTGGAATGTTTGTGTATGTAAGTGAGTCTCAGACTGGAGATCTGTCTTTAAAGGTAGTTATACACAAGTAGAGGTTTATTGTTACGTCTCCACCAGGGCTGATGAAGATATGTGTAATACTGCCTCTTCACCACTAGAGGTATCTCTTGTGTCACACAAACAGTTAATGGGATAGTTCACCCAAAATGTTTAATTCTGACATCATTTACTTAATAGTCACCCTCAAGTTGTTCCAAACCTGTATGAATTTCTTTCTTCTGAGTTTGTTTGTCTTCTGAAGATAGTTTGAGTAACCAAATGGTTTCTGGTCCCCATTGACTTCCATTTATGGAAGTCAATGGGCCTCATCAACTGTTTGGTTACCTACATTCTTTAAAATATATTCTTTTGTGTTCAGCAGAAGAAAGAGACTCATGCAGGTTTGGAACAACTTGAGGGTGAGTAATTGATGAAAGAATGTTCATTTTTGGGTGAACCATCCCTTTAAAAGTCAACCTTTGGGCAAAACCGTACATAATACAAAATAAAGATTTCCAATTAGTTAGTAGATCAGCACAGAGAGAAGAAACTTTTAAGGTAGTTTCTAAGTTTGATTCAAGTACGTTTCCAGTTGCTTCACCCTTATAATAACCACTTTAGTGGAATTTATTCATCTATTTAGAGCAATGATGGTTGTGTTACTCACTGGTGTGTGTTGCGATCAGTGTCTACTTGCCCTGGAGTAAAAATGTCTAGCTAGTGTAATTATACATTTAAGTAATATTAGTTAACTACATGTACTTATTATAGGGTTAGGCTTGGTTTAGGGTTAGCTGCATGTAATTATGCATAATTTAAAGTTATTTATAGAAACTGTAACAAGGACACTGTAAAATAAAGTGTTACCCTATTTTCCATATCAACATGTCATTTCTTGCTGTGTATTTACATATAGTCTGATCGTCCATCTTAAAATATGTCTGTTGTTTGATGATGAGGAAGACATTAATTGACAGTTTCATATGTTAAAGATGTGATGATTCATCCAGGCTGGCAAATTCCAGTATCATCTAACCATGACTAAGACTGAAAGGGAAGTTGAACACATACACAGCAGCAAAACATTTGGGACCAAATGTCATTTTGTGCCCAAATGTGATTTTACGCAGATTCAGATAAGCATGTTTGTTTTGTGAAATACTGCCGTGTTTGGCTATTTTTATCAGTCCAGTTCACATATTTGGCCTTGGGTTGTTGGAAAGGCACTGGCCATGAAACAGATCTGTCTGTTTTTCTTTCCATACTGTTAGTCTGCCATCAGATGCCTTTGGCTTTCAACAAGTTCCCTAATAACTCGAATTCAAATCAAAACCTTGATTCAAATTCAAACGCTCTATATATCCCTATGTTTTAGTTTTAGCTCTGTTTTTAAGAGTGCCAGTGGAGACTCCAAACCTCAATTATACGCTGCTGTATTTTTCCCCGTCTCGTCCCTTTAGTCTGCCAATTTGGTTTCTTTCTATAAAGTTGTCTCTTTCAGTAAAGACTAGTGAATACGTCTCTCTCCCCACAAGCTATAAATGGTCTTCACAAGACTCGCAAACCCCCCTCTCTCTCACGTTTCCATTCTCCCTGTTCTGCAAACATTTGCTCCTTCAGAGCCTTTCCAAAACACACTTCATCTTCCAATTCCAGACACACACATACACACGTGTCTTATGAACACGCATAAGCTCATTGTGGTTCTGGAGCAGTGACTCATACGGCATATTAAAATATCGTCTGTCTAGAGAAACTGCCCATTGCTTCACAATGGAAAATCAAAAGGCACATGCAAGAACGGGTCTATTTCTAGAGCTGATCTTTTTTATTTTTTATTCAAATGCTCTCTCTCGTTCTCGATGCTACTATCAGTACTTCGTCTTTTGACCGCACTCTTCCTCCCCCTCGGTTTAAGCAGCCCAGACCAGCTGTCATTGCACCTGCCTGACTACCCCTTGCCCAAATCTCTCTCGCTCTCTCTCTCTCTTACTAACACAAGCACACACACTACAGTTCATTCACGCACACTGATATTGCCATGGCACCGTCACATGTGAATGGAAGCTTTAATTGCTCTGTTGAATTAACAAACCTTCAATTTGTGTCTATGACCGAGTAGTGCACATATAACTAAAGGGTGCATGAGTACACAGGAGAGAATGAGCTGTAAAAACCACTTGAGTTGGCTGCTAGGGACTGGAATGTTAGTGTGTGTGTGTGTGTGTGTGTGTGTGTGTGTGTGTGTGTAGACACAAGACAAAGAATGTAAGGCACAACATGTGGGCACCATGTGCTACTAGTCACTCACAGAGACAAGGAAAAAGATAAAAAGAGCTACATAAAGCCGAGCAAAAGACAGGAAATACAAATATAACCAAAAAGTCTCTCACAATCATCTAGAGGTTCATTAAATACACAGAGCTTGTCATTTACACCAAGTTTAATAACCAATTAATGGTCATTTAGCTGAGGATAAAGTGCCTTTATCCAAAGCGACTTACAGTACACTTATTAGAAGCAAAGACACCTGGGGAAAAAGGGTTAAGTACCTTGCTAAAGATGTAGTTTTATGTCCAATACAGATTATTTTTTAATGTTTAGAAGTCTGATAACATTTAGCCATTTAGCAAATTAGCAGAGATACTTCTATCTAAAGCTACATTTGAGGAACATCACAAGCAATAAGTGCCTATGATAGTCAACAATAGTCAAGGGTAAGCTAGAGTAGTATAGAAACTATAGCAGAAGTTAAAAGGCAGAACAGTAGAGAAAAGAGAGAACAAGGACACTTATATGGTTTATTTATAGGAAGTGGCTTTGATTGTGGTTGTGGTATAAATGTAAAGTTTGTGAAAGAGAAGTCTTCTGCTACTAATTATTATGATTGTTATTAAAGGTTACAATAATAATAATTATGCCATTGTATTTCTATTGCAAATTTACTTTCATGTGTAATTGTTAAGCTAAATATTTCTTCGTTGTGAATGAATAGCTGTTGTGTAAAAAAAAAAAATTCAACAATTCAAACAATAATTAAATAAGTTAACTGCGTTTAACTTGTGACAACTGTCATCTGCCAGCCCAAATCCTAAACATTTATACTCAGAACAGCCTGCAAACTGCATGTGATAAAATATTGTTGTATGTGTTAAGATACGCAATTTAAATGCATAATATTCTACTTGTCATGCACACTTATTGTGAAGGAGCTCCCATCAAACAGTGCTGTCAGCAACAAACACAAACGGGAATACAATGTCATTCTAACTAGGCTACTTAATGAAGCATGAGATCAAACAGTGACCACAGCCACATTTACAGTGCTGGTCAGAATTATTTGCCCTGAATCTTCTCCTATAATGCCTGATGAGTTTGGAGAACACCTGACAAGAGATCAGAGACCATTCCTCCATACAGAATCTCTCCAGATCCCTCAGATTCCCAGATCCATGTTGGCACTTCTTCTCTTCAGTTTAACCCACTCATTTTCTATAGCCTGGAAATCCAGACCCAAATCCGAAAGATTAAGGGTCTGGCATTGAGTAATGAAAATCGAGGGGCGGCACCAAGCATGCATTCGAAAATCTCACTGCACGCAATTGGATAATACTACGACCAATCACAACAATACATGTCATTCACATATGTCGCAGCGCTGTCTGTCATCTGTTTAGCCCGCCTCTGGCCCGCCTATATCAGATACACCGATGTGATTGGTGCAGCTCGGCTACAAGGGCATAGTTAATGAGCATCATTACTCAATACCAGAGTGACTCGCTGAGCAAATTCAAATTGTGCTCTCGCGAGAACTCTGGATTTCCAGGGTACATTTTCTATAGGGTTCAGGTCTGGGACTGGGATGGCCATTGCAGATGCTTGGTTTTGTGCTCAGTGACCCATTTTTGTATTGATTTTGATGTTTGTTTTTGGATCACTGTCCTGTTGGAAGATCTAAACATGGCCCGTTATAAGATTTCTAGCAAAGGCTGTCAGGTTTTGATTTTTGTATCTGTTGGTATTTGATCGAATCCATGATGCCATGTATCTGAACAAGATGTCCAGGACCTCTGGCAGAAAATTAGGCCCACAGCAATGACAGCATTAAAGATACAGCAGAGTATTTCATTTTACACATGGGGTACTTTTTTTATCCCTGTGTGCACCAAACCCATCTTAAGTGTTTGCTGCCAAAAAAGATAATTTTTTGTTTCATCTGAACAGCACAGCTGTTGTCAACATTGACAATATAAGAAATGTTTCTTGAGCAACAAATCAGAATATTAGAATGATTTCTGAAGGATCATGTGACACTAAAGACTGGAGTAATGATGCTGAAAATTCAGCTTTGCCATCACAGGAATACAAAAAAAACAATAAAACATATTGAAATAGAAAACAGCTAGTTAAAATGACAATAATACTTCATAATATATATATATAAAAAAAAAAAGGTTTTACTGTATTTTTGTTCAAATAAACTTAAAGGTGCATTAAGCAACTTTTCATGTTAAAAATGCCCGTTTTCTAACCCATACATGCTTAAACAATTGCTTGATGGGCTGAATGAGCCCTTCTCTGATCACTGAGATTGTCTCTATAATCCTGTAAAGTAAAATAAATAAGAGGGATTCGGGCCGGAATTTTAGACTGGGCGTGACGTCATGCGCGTTCACGGCACGCTCACCTGGCTATATCTGGCAGGTTTGTGTATTCGCCGCCATTCTCCGTAGAAGATGGATTCTAAGAGACCAGCTTGTAGTTCATTTCAAACACCAACGCAAACTCCACGTAAGATAAAACAAAGAAAACTTTTGACCGTGAGCGTGCACACTTCTGGTTGCAGTTTCGCTTGCCGCCAGAGGGGGCATAGTTCTGCAAAAACTCAGAGACTTGCGCAATGCACCTTTAAAGGCAGGGTAGGTAGGATTTATTAAAAATTAAAGATCCAAATTTGTTAAAACTTTCTATATATATCAATACATAATTAAAATGTAAGAACTCTGAAAAAAAGAGTATAAAAATCAAGTGACTCTAGACCGTTTAATCTGTATTAAACACAGCTCATTATTTCGATTCGGGACGAATCAAAGGATTGGCTTAGGCGACTGTCACTCTCTCGCAACCATGGCAACCACCCTTTTGCCACACAGCACCTACCCACTTGCGCGCGACCGTTTGATTTGAGGAGTGCGAGAGGCACGGAACCTGATCACACCTCCGTCCAGTAGATGGCGGTAATGCACTATGTTTGCAAGCTGCCAATAAAATCTATCGAAGAAGAAGAAGAAGGCACTGAACCTAGGAATACCAAAACAATGGCAGAGAAAGAGCAATCTAAATTTACAGTACCGGCATATGCAGTTAGTGAAGGCAAACCAGGCAAAAAAATGCCCCTTCCCCTCCGCTTGTCTCAGGTAAATAATGCGTCCTCTAGCTCAGCGGTCGGAGTCGCGCGTTCATGTGTTTTGGGGACGTGGCTTTGGAAGAAGCACAGAAATGAGGGGGTGGAGTGAATGGAAATAATGAGATGTCTTTAAAACAGTCGTGAGAGGTCTACAGACACTCGATTTTGATACTTTCTTTTTCAGAGTACTTACATTTTAATTATGTATTGATATGTACATAAAGTTTAAACAAATTTGAAAAATAAAATTTTTAGACCATTTCTACCTACCCTGCCTTTAAGCATAAGAGACTTCTTTCAAAAAAAAAAGTAAAAATCGCACTGACCCCAATATTTTGATTGGTAGTGTTATATATACAAAGGTCAAACACAAGCAGTGTACTCTTGCAGGACCAGACTTCTGACTATCGGCATACAATTTGAACCCACTTGGAAAGAAACAGTTTGACCAATTAATCATTTTCATTTCTGAGATCTGAACTTGATGATACCACAATAGACAAAAAAAAAAAAACCTTTCAGCAGTATCTTTGTTTCCAGCCAATCAGATTGGAACTGGCGATTTCAGGCATCTCTTGTAATATTCACCAGACAGTCAGTGACCGGACGATGTCTGAGACTGAGACCAAGTCTTTATGTCCATGTGAGTCAACCTGTCGGTCAATGTGCAGGTGTGTTGAGTTGCTTTTAGTCACGGAGAACATGTCTACCCAGGATTTATGGATGACTGCATTCATGTCTGGGAATGTGTGTGTGTGTGTGTGTGTAACCTTTATAATTCAGCATATGTGTATGAGCATCTACAGCACAACAGGTCTCTTGCGGTTATGGTGAATCTGATGTGACATTATGAGAGCAGGGGGGTTTCAGACTTGCGCTAGTTTGACCTACATTATACAGCTGTCTTCATCACCAAGGATGAGGATGAGGATGTTGGCAATATGGACTCACTGGCAGGGCCACTGAGTTGCCACACATTACTAGAACTTAGCCAAAAGGCTTTCAATTCCTACGCGACCTCGTCCAAAACAATAACGAGCATTATATAGTAACATATTTCCAAAGCATATGATGTTGTATCCTCAGTATTCTCAATATCCTCAGAGTGTGAGTGATGTTCGAGTAAAAGCAGCCAATATTTCGGGTTCAATACAAGCCAAGCTCTATCAATGGAAAAATATATGGAAAAACTTTACAGCTGAAGCACTAACAAAGGAGTTCCAGAGGGTTTAAAAGCCAAAATATGAAGGGTGTATTTGTGTTAAATCACTATTTGTCTGAATAAAAAAATTTATCCTTTTTAGGAGGGAATATTTTTTTTAAATGGATGAACTTCTAGTTATGAGTTTCCAATGTAATTTCAATGGTATTTTCACCACGTAAACAGTGTTTTACAGATAGTTATGTCACATGCTGTTATGGTATATCATTGAATGTCTAGCACAAAAGTTGCCTGGTTACATCATCATGACAGTGAAGGAACAGAATTGGATAGAACTACATATAGAAAAGGTCAGTAAACGATTAATATCATATTAAAGCCTGTTTACACCAAAACAATAAATATAATAGTGCCCATGGAATTTAACGCTCTGTTTATTAAGAGCACTGCAGTTGTTTGCCTCTTTGGGTTAGTTCACCCAAAAATCCACCCTCATGTTGTTCCAAACTTCTTTCCTCTGCTAAATACAAAAGAAGATATTTTGAAGAATATGGGCAACCAAACAGGCCAAAGGCCCCATTGACTTCCATAGTAAAAAAGAAATACTATGGAAGTCAAAGGGGTCCATCAACTGTTTGGTTACCGACATTCTTCAAAATATCTTATTTTGTGTTTAGCAGAAGTAAGACACTCAATACAGGTTTGGAACAACTTGAGGATGAGTAAATTCAGTAAATCACAAAAAAAAAAAGTCATTCTATCCCTTTAATTCTTGAGCTCTTAAAAGTTGGGTGGATTCTGGCTGTCAATGTTTTTATCGTTCATCAGCTGGAGAACTAATTCTAACGACGGTGTTCTGTGTCATTAACGTTATAGTTGTGGTGTAAACTTCACTATTCTCTAAACTTAGAGAAATTATTAAAACCTTATAAGACCCTAATTAAATGAATGTAAAATTAGCTACTTTCTCTTGTAATCAACGTTAAACCACAGATGACATTGACAAAAACCTGTACTGAACCCAGAACATCCTCTGAGCGTAAGATGATACACGAGAAGGACAGAGATTGACGTCATGACATTATCTAGGCTAGAGCTGCTTTATAGTTAAAATTAATGTTGCAATTCATTATAATTTAAATGACTGATTCTCGAAATTGGATATTTTCCTTTCTCTATTTCCTGTGTGTATTACTGTAAAGCTGCTCAGAAGCAATCTGTTCTAAGTAAACTTGATATGACAAGCTTTTATCATAAAAATGCATATATATTTCCTCATGGTAATTTTACAGGCAGCTGTATATGATGAGCCCTTTCTAATAGGGTATATCTCTAAATATAATATATGGTATGTTATATCTAAATATATGGTAAATATATGACAAATATTAAGCACAGTTTCCTAAATTAAGGGGGTGACTGTGACACAGCATACTCATTGACACATATTACCAGTCTCTGCTAAAACTTTAACCAAGTTGTTAATAACTCTGATTTCAAAGTGTCTTCTCCTTAAGGAGACGTTCCCATGAAGTGTTTATTCTATCTGCGCACATGTTGTTCTACGCTCTTTATGCTCTGATGCATGTGCGTATTTGCTCAGTGCTGACAGTCATTTAAGCCTGATATCTGATCACATATTCAAGTGCCAGCACTTCTACTGCAGGTTGGTTAATCTCTGATGTCAAGATAAGAGAAGAACGAGTACAGATGAAGAGAAGAAAAAAGGCAGAGAGAGCGGATGGAGGAAATAGATATCAGAAACTGGTGTCAAAAATCACTTCCATTGGTTTGAATTTATCAATAAATCTTTTAGCCTTTACACCCACATAATCTCTCTCACATTTACACATAATCTTTCTCTCAGGCTTTTACTGTGAGCATATGCAAAAAGTCACTTAATATTACCCATGAGACAACTTACATTACAGTCCAGGTGTGCACATTCACCAGCTCTCATCAATGCACAACAGCATCCAACATAACTGGAGGAGTAATTCAGGCATTTCCTTTACATACTTTAGCTGTCGGTAAAAACCCACATCCTGGGGCAATACACAGGAAAAAATGATTAATTTCATGATGGTGAGAAAAGTTGTTTTTTAAATAAATACACCAGCTCTTAAATATTCGGATGACTTACTGATCAAGAATCTAGTTTTCAATTCGTATCACTCGACGTCTGTGATTTCAAGTACCGATTCGGACGGGATTAACATCTCTGTGTTCATTACAGAGGTGCGAGTGTGTGTTTTCTAGACCTGGGCGTTACAGAAGGTCATCTGTTGTGCGTGCATCATGTACATGTCTTTTAATTTATCATTTGTTAATATGATTTTTATTTATTATTAAAAAAAAAACATTTAAGTAATCTTTATAATTATAATTTCGCAGTTTCTGCGATTTTGCTCTATTCATTACAATTTTAATAATATTTTTTGTTGGATACAATTCATATTGCAATGAAATGAACACCGAACACTGAAGATTGGTGTGCAGACGGTAGCTCAGGTAGGTCAAAAAACACATGAGGAGCAGCGTTAGGATAATACAACATCAGCAATCACAGACATTCGCATTCGGACGGGATTAGATTAGAATAAGCTATTTCCTTTGAACATGAGAGAATTCTGAACGGTAAAATGATTCTATGACTTATATACAGGCATATGAATATTTACCTATTTAATTGCCCATATTTTAATTGAAGATATGTCATAACAGCAACACTATGAATGCAAATTTAATAATTTCACAAAAATAACCTATAGGATTTAATGAAAGCAAAGATGTCTGAAATGTAAATCTAATTCATGGAAATACTGAATAATAACAATAATTATTATACTTAAAAAATATAAAAAAATATACTGTGTCAATTCTGGGGGGTTGACATCTATACCCCAAGAGTCTCATTTTGATCTTCTTACTTCTTGCTTCCCTCTAACTTTTGAACCCATTCATGTTTTTAGACTAGTGGAGTAAAAGTCCCTCATTAACAATTAGACAAAAAAAAAAAAAAATGATATTCAACATAATACAATGTCACAGATCACTATTTTCCAGAGAGAGACACAAAATTAGATCAATTAACCTCAAAACTGTTTCGACTAAATCACAAATGTTGATATTCAGATGAAATGCCTTGGCTTATACCTAACGGTTTGCAATAATCAAGCAGCATAACAGATTGTTTTTGTACAGCTAAAATAACGAAGAAGTAACTGATACTGGAAGCCTTGCACATTCAAGTCAAAAATGGACATGCCTGGTCTGACATTACACAGAAGCCGCTGTATATATGAAGACTGCAATGATTCAGTGATAAGACAAAACAGATGCCCTTTGATATGCCTTGGCCAAGCTTCCTGTTTAAATAGAAAATGTTACAGGGAAGAAAGAAAACTGCCCTTTGTGGTCTTCTGTAATGATCCCATTACAAATAGTAGCCTATACTAACACCCAGATGAACTCTAAACTATAGAGGGGAGTGACAAGAGAGATTGTGAAACGTCTTGGATCTCATAAAACCTACAGAAGTTTGTTCTGAAACAACAAGCTCTTTACTAGCCCAGCTCACTTTACTAACCTCTGATCCATCTCATGTAAACACACACACAGTGCTGTACTATTGATTTCTTCTCAGTCGGCTGCAGTCTGACATTATGACAGCAGTGGTGCTGACAGAGAGAAGAGGACGGGACACATGCCGCCTCAGGAGCGAGTCCTCTGGCTGGGCTGAAGTGGGCCAGTGAGGGGTGGAGGTGTCTCTCTATATACACACACCCCCAGTGTTATCAGTAGAGAGCACATTGACGAATAACAAGCAACACACACACACACACACACACACACACACACGAGTGAGCGAGACCTTTTCCCTACATTAAAACAAAAATGGACTTTTTACCTTCATAAAAACAACAGCAACACTGTAAAAGACAAAGGATTAGATCTTTTGATAGTCTTTTATTTAAAAAATATGCTTGTAAATTAATATTACATTTTACACAAGCTGAAAATATAGTGTTCAATAAGAAAGAAATGAATTACTCTAGTAAACCAACAAAGTCACAGGAGTCAGATGGCCTGTGTATTTTCATATTATGTAGCAAATGACCCCAGGGAGGGAGAGCATGCTTTATAAGAGACCAGCTCATATGGGAGCTGTTTCCATAGAAATATTGTTGCTGAACATAACACACACACACACACACACACACACACACACACACACCACCAAATCAACAGGTCACTCACTACACATTTGACCTCCCACTTCCTTCTTGACAAAGAATGTAAAAACTAAAGCAGTAAGGATGTAAGAAAAGGAGAGCCACAAACAGCCATTAGAGAAAATCCAGATGTCTGTAGTGACAGAAAGAAAAATGTAAGACCTCTTGTGATTGGATGCATTGCTGAGTCTGAGACAAGCTGAGAGGCCTAATTAAGAGAAACAATAATGACCTCGGCGAAATGAAAGGAATCGCAATCAGTCCATAAGCTTAATCAACTGGCAAACCCACAGAATTGTTAGAGATTTGAGACTAATAGAAAGCGAGCAATTTATTTAGGCTCAGTCTGACTTAACCCAACCTAACATTACAGACTTAACTCAAAATTACAGTAAACAAAGTATTTCTTTATCTGATATAATGTTAGTTTACTGACCTATCGATGTACTAATTTTGTACCATTGTAATACTCTGACAACCACCAATCACAGTGGTGATGATGAGTCACATGATGAATCAAAGCTCATCACAAGCAGCTTTTTTACAAGAAAGTAAATAGTAATATATAGAAGCTGTACGGTATTTACTGTAAAATTACATTAAATGTACAGTTAGATCTATCACAGTTATTCACTGTATATAGTACGGAAACTTTATTAACCAATTAACAGTTTTTCCACTGTAGCATTTTTACAGTATTTTACCGTTAAAATCACGATCATTTTACAGTGAAAGGGGACCTACTATGCCAAATTCACTTTTATATTGTTATTGAACATATTTGTCCGCAGTTTGTGTACAAAACCATTATATTGTGGTACAAATCCATCCACTCTGTTTGTTATTTCCCCAGTAAATCTGAAAAAAGTAAACCTCTACACACTGACAAAACATTACAATTGCACTTTTAATAAAATCCAGTCATAACAAAATATACCAACTTCCTGTTCAACAGGAAATGAGTCAACACGGGACAGAAAGTGTTTTTCACAGGATCTTTAAAACAGAATTTCTATATTATGTAATAGTATGCTTTTTATAAACACTTGTTTGTCTGAACATCTTTATTAGTTGTTTTCCTGTTTACATAGCATATTTATTTCAAAGCTGTTAGAGAACCTCGAACTGGGGTTTGCAAAGAAACAATGAACTAATTTTAAAAGAAAACAATTAAAAGAAAAACCTATAAGATATATATCCATACATACATACATATATATATATATACAGTGCTATGCATAAGTTTAGACACCCATGCTAAAGTTGACTAAAAAGAGGAATAAAAAATCATCTTTTGGAAATTGAACTTAATGCCTTAATTTAAAAAATTAGGAAAAATCCAACCTTAAGGACACCAATTTTCTTTGTGAATGAATAATGTATCGTAAATAAATAAATGTTCTTCCTTAAAATACAGGGTGCATAAGTTTGGACACCCCTATGTTAAATTCCCATAGAAGCAGGCAGATTTTTATTTTTAAGTATTTAAAAAATTTTAGGATACTATGCATCCTGATAAAGTTCCCTTGATAAAGGTACTTTTCATAAGATCATCTCTCAATGCAAATCAAACCAGCTATTAGGCTAACTGAAATAAAACCATGCCAATCTCTAGGTATGGTGAATGCTATGTGATGATGTGGGGCTATTTTAATTCCAAAGGCCAAGGGAACTTTATCAGGATGCATAGTATCCTGGATCCATGAAGTAACTGGCCTTTAAAAATAAAAATCTGCCTGCCTCTATGGGAATTTAACATAGGGGTGTCCAAACTTATGCACCCTGTATTTTAAGGAAGAACATTTATTTATTTACGATACATTATTCATTCACAAAGAAAATTGGTGTCCTTAAAGGTTGGATTTTTCCTAATTTTTTAAATTAAGGCATTAAGTTCAGTTTCCAAAAGATGATTTTTTATTCCTCTTTTTAGTCAACTTTAGTATGGGTGTCTAAACTTATGCATAGCACTGTATAAAAATTGTTTTCCTGCATGTCATGTGGCCATTAACCAACCTCAGAGAACTATGCACATGCTATGAACATGCAGATTTCTTATTAAATTATTGAAATAGGCTACTAACTTAAAGTTTCAGGGGGTACTTCAAGTCAATATTTTAGGTCAAAGGGGTTAGGCTGACAAAAAAAGTTTGGGAATCCCTGAGTTAAATGAGTTAAACATCACTAAATCACTAGTGATGTTTGATATGGGATAGCCATTGCAAAACATCATGAGATCTTGAATCAATAAATATGGTGTATAATGTGTGCTGTAGTCTTTTTAAAATATGGCTCTGTGGTCATTCTTTCTAAAGATAGAACAAGTTGGAGGGGAGAAGAGTGGAAAAAGCAGAGGTGATAAAGAGAAACACAAACAGGGCAAGACCTGCAAGCCTCTCTCTCTCTCTCTCTCTCTCTCGTTTCTGGAGCGGAATAAAGCAGGCAAGCGTTCATCATATTCCCTAGATTAGAGCACTTTAGGTTATTCAGTCTGGGCGCCTTCAAGTGTGTGCGCATGCATGTCTGTGCATGTGTATGTGTATTTCTATTCGTACTTGATTGAAACCAAGTTACCCACAATTCCACTAAGTACCTTCAGAACAGGGCTCTTCAAAAAGAGTTTTTAATAACAGCAAGTACATGGCTAAAAAAAAAAAAAAACACTGAGAAGAAACAGCCTTTACATCAAGCTGGAAATCGAAGAGGAAAATGGGAAAACGTTACTATGCTCCGCTGCTCTAGTTTCTGTAATTACAGGTTTCTAGCGGTAATTATCGCAAAGCCCTTTAGACTAATGAAAGTGTTTCTGCATCATTAAAGGACTGAAGGGTATGTGACTACACCCTTTGACCTGATATATGGTGATGACTGGTGGTGATGATGTCACAGGTGGAGTTCAGGCCCTGCAGATGTGTTTCTGATGTGGAGACTGGAGTTTAAGACAGGATGAAAACTGATTTTTTTTTTTTTTTTTTTTTTTTACGTCTTCATTTAGAGGTTCAATTTTAAGATAAAAGCATTGTAAAATAATAATAATAAAAATAAAAAAAGCAGTAGGGATAGAACAGAATGCAGGTATTGTGTGTGTGTGTGTGTGTGTGTGTGTGTGTGTGTGTGTGTGTGTGTGTGTGTGTGTGTGTGTGTGTGTGTGTGTGTGTGTGTGTGTGTGTGTGTGTGTGTGTGTGTGTGTGTATTTTAATAAGCCATCTTAAAAATGCAATGCTTATGGCAGATGCTAAAAAAAAAAAACACACGAAAGGATCTGCTGTAACAATCTTTGTATGGCTATACCATCAGCAAGGCATGCAAAAAATCTAAAAATTTAGGCTAAACAAAAAAGGGGAAAACCATAAATCGACTAGTCTGTTGTTAGTCAACCATTGTGACCCATACCCAATATCAAATATCAAATTAATAGTGCACTCCAATCCTGTTATCTTAGGCTCTCATGGCTTCAACCTACAGTAACCTTCCGAAGCAACACAGAATTACTTAACTGGATTATAAACAAGCTAAAGAGCCAGACAGTCTGTCTGTTTGGAGAAGTTAACTTAGTTCACTTTGCTGATTCTTCTGCTCTTGAATTAGGCTGTGTACAAAAGGTTATTTCCAGCCGGATCAGAGCCCTTTTACATAAGGATCACTGAGTGACCAACAGAAAAGATCTGAAGACCTCCTGCTTTGAAGCACATTGAGATCAATAAGTCTCTGTCTATAATTGAGGACCATTTAAAATGGTTTGTTGTTCACTTTCGCAAACAGAACAGCATCATAAACATTCATTCACTGTATAACACACAAGATGAAGTTGACTTAACAGGTTGCTAACTCTTAGGCTTACAGTGAGGAAAATAACTAGTCAATCAGCATTAGTGTGTATACTCATCTCTCCCTCTCTGTAATCAGGATCTGTGATTAGCGGGTGGGTGTGTAAATACACTTATGTAAACGGAAGAATGTTAGATGCTGAGCAAATTAAGACAATGGCTGCATCCAAATTCACACTTGTACTAAGAACTAAAATTATATACTTCGCTGGATACTTTTGAGAATGGGACATTCTACTACATTATAAAATAACATCTTTAAACTATTGACATGCATAGTTTTAGCTTAAATTCATTACAGAGTATTTATTAACTTTTTTTAAAACTTCGGCCTCATGTTTCTTGACACTTTTTAATCGACTGAAAAGTCTCAAAATAACCGTAAGTAAACAGTTTCTACTCTTTAGGAAGTACAGTATGTGAATTTGGACACGGAATTATACGGTATCTGTCAAGAGTATAAACTGAAATGAATCAAAATTCAAAGTTAAAAAAACGAATTGAAATCAACAAATCAAGTGTTTTTGCTACAGTAAATTCATGTAAAAACATGACAAATCATGAAAACGTAAGGTTTGGGCTTATTCATGATCTCAAATACCTGCCGGTATGTGGCATTATTATTCAGCTCAATGATTCATCTTCATTTCTACATATACGGATTCTGAGAAATTCTGTGTTTACTTAAAGGGAGTGTATTGACCTCAAAACTGTCAGCAACAACTGAGAATATTTTGAGACAAATGCAGAGATCCAACTCCCTGTATTATTACTCTACATACATTAGTTCAAAAGTCTGAAGATTTTTTTTATGTTTCTGAAAGAAGCCTCTTATGTTCACCAAGGCTGATTTTATTTGATCATAAATACAATAAAAACAGAATTCTTTTGAAACAGTTTTACAATTTAAAATTACTTTTATATTTTAATACATTGTAAAATGTAATTTATTCCTGCGATGACGAAGCTGAATTTTCAGCATCTTTACTCCAATCTTCAGTCACATGATCCTTCAGAAATCATTCTAATATGCTGATTTGCTGCTCAAGAAACATTTCTTAAAGCTACACTGTGTAGGATTTACTCCCATCTAGCGGTGAAATTGTATATGACTACCAACTGAATATTACTTTCTAGCTCCTCCCATTCCGAAGGTGTTTTAACTCCTACGGTGGCCGTATTATTTCAAATCTGCCGGCAAACGCGAGCAAATCTCCCTCTCGCATTCGTCACGGTGCCACTGCGTGTAAAAACGCGAAAGGCGAAGCTTGTATGTCCCTCTTTGTCTAATGTATTTTCAAGATGGATGCACAACATGGCTTCCGCCATTCCGCGACTCGCTCGTATGTATTCTAAATGTCAGATTATACACTTACGAGAATACTTAATTAGTTGGTTGAAGTCATGGGTGTCGGAAGAAAAAAAAAAGTGGGTGGGTCCTCCCCCAGAAAAATGTTACTGGAGTAAATACCATTTCATGTATTCTGGTGCCTTTTAATTAAAACAAGTAAACTAAACTCCACTTAACATCGGGCGGTTCTTTGCCTCCACGTCGTGCATTAAATGCACAGCTATCCGTGGATTATCCCGCTAATACCATGGTAATTTGCCAGCAATGACAATTTAAAGCTGTTATTGATGTTTGCAACGCAATATTTGACTGGAAGGGTACAACGGGCGGTTACTTTCGTCAGTTGCGGCTCATTGAGAAATATAATGTAGCGATTCAGTGGAAATGGAGTTTAATTTAGGGAATTCCCTAATAATTGGATTTGACTGACGGCGCTCTGAAAAGCGAACAGACAAATGCGCTGAATCAGAGACGGTAAAAGTAAGTGGGTCCAATATCATTGATCTTAAAAAGTGGGTGGGTCTTGTCCCACCCATATACAATGGTTCCGACGCCCATGGTTGAAGTGATTACACATTAATGAGAACGTATAATTTTGAAATAACGTGTTTTTTGCTAAAAAATCAACTTGAAATATTACACAGTGTAGCTTTAATAAAATCAAATGTTCAGTTGTGCTGCTGAAGCATTAATAAAAGAATAAAAATAAAAATCATACTGACCTCAAACTTTTGAACGGTAGTGTAGAATAAGTCGTATATAGTGCGCGTGTTTTTTGTTTTTTTTGCAAATCTCTAACAGACATGCAAAGCTGCTTTTTAAAATATACATTCAGACTGTAGGACATGTTCTTTCCCCTACACACTAAAACACAGATGCATGCAGAAACACGCAACACACACACACACTTTCACACAGGTGGAGGGGGGATGCTTGACAGCAGCTAGCAGGTGAGGAACTGAAGTATTCAAATAAGGTCTGAGAGTGAGGAAGGAGATAAGAGAACTCGACACAAAGCAAATATAGAGCCAATATAAAGAGCGGCTCAACATCCTGACTCGGTTCATCATTGTGCGGCACGGGCACAAACAAAAGGACTGCTCCTAAGCTGAGGTCACGGGACTGCTGTGACCTTTACTGCCTTCTTAAAACATCAGAGTCACAACATACACACACACACACACACTTCCTGCAGTTTCGCCTGTCACTGGCATTTCCTTCGGTCATGACTCACGGCTCGGCAGTCTCCATTATGCAGCATCAACCCAATGATCCCAGAAACTGCAATTATGCCTCTCCTTCTCCCCCTAAGCCTGTCAGAGTATCCTTCATCCCCTCTTTCTTTCGCTTATTTGCCTTTCCCTTCTTGTACGCATATACAAATTTGCTGATTCATTCCAAAGTGAACGAACTGGTAGCAAACATGAGTTGTGGACAAACTATTACTCAACCATGTCACAGTATACAGATGTACACACTTGACTCATTAATTTAAACCTAGTCCAAATCAGATTTATTTTGCAATTTCATGTGACATAACGTGTTAAAAAGTGCAGTTGTATGTAGCAAAGTGCAACACACTGTGTGAGTGTTAATGAGAGGAAGGAGGAAAAACACTCAACGCCATCCTTGTGTTCCTGGCCAAAGCCACAGCTGTCCCTCTCTATACCTCCCTCCCTCCAACTCTTTCACAGACCGTCTGTTAGTCTCCATCAATGACTGTCTGTTTACTTCTCCCTTGATTTTTGCATCCTCTTTTTTTAACTTCATTTAACACTGCCATTAGTTCTCGATTTCAAAGAGACTCCAATCAAGCGATGATGTCTCAGCCATTAGTCAATCATTCCCTGAAAACACACTGCTGAGCTTGAGAGATGATTTTCTTCCCTCATGTTTGACCCTCCTAGTCAGTATTTTTATTTTCTCCTCCCTTTTATTATCCGCAGCAATTTTCCTTAACACCAAGCCACATCTGTAGCATTGTTACTAAAGCATTTCTGTCTGGTCTTTTTTAAATACTACACACTCATCCGGGGAAACCAACCACTTGCTGTGCAGAAAGTGAGATTATAATGACTTGATTGCTTCTCTATGGCAGTATGCAACGCTGGCTCCTTCCACGGCAAAATTGGTTATCTGGCTTCTGACAATTTGAGTAGTTTTAAATTAAAAGGATTAAGTCTCTCAAGGGACCACCATGTCACACACTATTGTTTACTAAAAAGCTAGGAAAGTTGGCAAAGTGGATTTAACATGCTGGCATGAGTTTGGATAACGTGAGGAAGCAAGCATGTTTGTGTCTGGCTGTGTGGTTATAGATTGGGGGAGGGTACATACAAGAGACATGAGGAATATGCAAAACTAGGCTACATGGTCATCTCTTTTGTTAAAAGGCTGAATTTTCCCTCATAAGACAGGTTTATGATTAGTCTCAACACTCATTTTTGACTTCATGTACATGAAGACCATGTAAAAGAAGCCTTTACAACCAGCTGGCCTGGCCTGTTAATCTTTAGTGCATTTTTATTTTATTTTTTTTACACTGAAGAAGAGTCACAAGGCCAACAAAACGTTTCTTTCTCAGAAGGTCATGGGAGTTGAGAAGAAAAGAAAATTGCATTAAAAAAAAAACCTGTCTTTTCAAGTAAGATTCAGGTTCCTGGAGAATTGTTCCTCATTGTTAAATTGTATCTGTTTAACACCTGAGTGAATTCTTTTTGTGAAATTATATTTTGTAAGTAGCTACATAAAAGGTCACAGGACATCACATAACGTTATATAGTGCAGGATTGTATTCATTCGTCGAATTCTAAAAGTATGGCAATTCTGATCCAACTAGATTATCTGTGGATATCTACATTTTCCAACCATCATTTGACTTCTGTTTTATGAATACTGCCAAAAGTACTGATTTATGCATAGACTGTAGGCTTAGTAGTAGTGCAAACTAAGTACGCATAAATTTGGACGCGGGGAACACGCTTCTCGACACCTACTGGTGTAACGATGTAGCTTGCAGAACGCGCGTCACTGAATTAATTTTTAGTGAACGGAAACAAATCCCTATATGATTCTCGAATCTGAATGAAGCGACAGCACCCCCGAGACGGTATATGGTCAATCTCATCATCACACACCTTTTCCAATTTTGATAGGCTTTAATGTTTAAATTGCGCGCCTTATAAAATCTTTAACTATTACTAGTTTCGTCAGGTTAACCTTCTCACCGACATTTTCGAACGCGACGTACACGTGACGTCAGCGCTAACGCGCAGGTAGATAAAGTCGAAATACACGTAGTAACTAATGCGCTCTCCCTTAAGTCTCTTGAAGTAAAATATGGGTCAACTGCAGATTGACACAAAGGCTACTTACATTCTGAACATTCGCTCGTAATGATGTTACGGTGGCTGCGTATAGGATAACTTGATCACTATGCCGCTACAAAGCGCATTTATCTATGAATAACCTCTTGAACTGTTGGTGACTTTATCATTTCTTTTTGTTTAGTAAATGAACTAATCCACTATACAATCCAAAAAGATGAATAGTCTATCTTACTTTTATTTAGTAAAGCTTTCACAAAGAGTCTTACCTCACAGTCGTAGAGATCCGTTAGCTGGTCAATAATCCACTCTTCCAAATTAAGTCTCTTTCTCAGTTCTTTCCGGTCGTATTTCACTGTGACCCGTCCTTGCTTGCGGGCCGGGGTCTCGGCTTCTTCGGTTGAGCCGGTGGGCGTCTGGAAGTAAACGCGAGCTGGTTGGCTCGATTCTGGACTTGTTACCGCCGCCATAGTCCGCAAATCTGCTGTGAATAACCGGCTGGTAAAAAAGATAGGGTTTTCTTCCCCGTGTTTGTTGAGCAGTGTGATTTAAAAGGCCACTAATAAAGCTATTTATTCCTTCTCGCGGACCTCAATGACATTTGGCAACTACTTGATAATATTTCTAAAGTCATATGAAGTAACTATATATTTGATTGCTTGTTTCGCTTGGTCTTGTACCAATCTATAAAGCCGCTAAGCACTTACAGGACTGCAAACCGCGTGTCTCCTTTTGCTTTAGAAAGTAATGCCACAAACGCTCAAATCACTTCAAACTCCAGCGTCTTCCTCGTGGCCTACTGTTTTCCTTTAAATAAAAATGGAAGCCTTTTTGCAATGATTTAACCGTTCATTTAAAGAGAAACGTCAGCGTTCCTTTTATCTTATTCGAAGCAATAAAAACGAAAACAAACAGTGCAGTGTCCCCCTTCTTTTTGTCCTTCCTTTCCCCCTCCTCTCTTTTCCTACTCTGCTTCTCTCACCCGAGTGATGTGTGTGTGTGTAACCCCCTCTGAGCCAGGCTGTCCTTTCTCTCCCTCCCTCTCTGACAGCCTCTCTCTCTTCCTGTCTCTATTGCTGACTAATAAGTTAACCAACCCTCACTTCAGGCTAAATACAACCAGATAATCCTGTTATTTCAAGTGAGTTGCTAAAATAAGTGAGGAATAAAAACAAAAGGTTTCTTTTAGTGGCATCTACATGTGACAATTTTGAACTCTGTTAAGACTTGTCTGTTTAATTTTGTGTCTACTTATCAGTAACTTTTATTTTATAGATCAGGAAATTAAAGTCTATAAAAGGGAATAAAAAAATTGTTCCCCTCACTCAACAGGCCTGTTACAGCAGGATCTAGCTAGCTAACTATCCAAACCAGTTAAAGTCACCCTGAAATCAAAACTGACAAATCTTTTTTATTATTATTGGAATATTGCAGTATTTATTCCAAGTGATTTATTATTTTTCATCATTATTTTTTTTAAATCCATGTGCCATCATAATATTGAATTAAAATAACTTCCCCTCCCTCTTGCAGCGCTATTTCTTCTCTTCTCTGATGACGTTTACTGGCGTGAGGACGGAACAACCTGTCACTAACACGATATTGCAGCAATAGCAAACCACAATCAATAGAGTGCAACAGTGCCCGTCCACTTTTTCAGGGGTGTTGGTTCCGCATTTTTTCCATAGAGATTTTAAAAAGCAAAATCTTGAAAGCGTTATAAGCCATTAACCAAGCCAACCAGCAATGAGGTGAATCATAACATTACAAACTTTCATTTAAAACAAAAAAAGTATTTGAAAATCAAACAAAAATACAAAGGTACAAGACTGTGTACTTAACGGCTTTAGTGAGGGAAAAAACTACAATCCCATGAAGCATTGCAAACAGCATAATCAAATAAAAAATGATGAAGACATAAACCTACGCATTTTGAGATTACTCGATTATGTAATTTGCAGTGCTTCATGGGAGTGGGCGGGGCTAAAGAGATCTTTTGGCATTTGCTTGTTTCAACTCTGTTTGGTGGAATTTTATGTACAGCATCATGGGTAATGTAGTTTTTCACCACAAATTCAGCTGTTAAACAATTATTTCAAACTACGTTGAAATAATGTGAGCTGAGATCTTCAATAGAAGCAAATACTATCAATTAACAAACTCGTATCGCTCAAGGTGTTATCGTTAAAAATATCGTTTTTTAATTCTGGAACCCGACTGTTGCACTCAATTCCTGATGGACAAAATCAAGTCCCACCCAAGCTGTTTCACTTATACACTATATTGTTAAAAGTGTTGGGACACCCCTCCAAATCATTGAATTCGGGTGTTCCGATCACTTCCATGGCCACAGTTGTGTAAAATCAAGGACCAAGGCATGCAGACTGCCTCTACAAACATTTGTGAAAGAATGGGTCGCTCATCCATTTCAGGAGCTCAGTGAATTCAATTGTGGTACCGTGATTGCCACCTGTGCAATAAGTCCATTTGTGAAATTTCCTCACTACTAAATATTACACGGTCAACTGTTAGTGGTATTATAACAAAGCAATTTGGAACAACAGCAACTCAGCCACAAAGTGGTAGGCCACATAAAATCACAGAGCGGGGTCAGCATGCTGAGGTACACAGTGCGCATAACCCCAGAAGTCGGCAACTTTCTGCATAGTCAATAGCTACAGACCTCCAAACTTCATGTGGCCTTCAGATTAGCTCAAGAACAGTGCGTAGAGAGCTTCATGGAATGGGTTTTCATGGCCAAGCAGCTGCATCCAAACCTTACATCACAAGTGTAATGCAAAGCGTTGGATGCAGTAAAGCACGCCGCCACTGGACTCTAGAGCAGTGGAGACGTGTTCTCTGGAGTGACGAATCACGCACATTCTCTGTCTGGCAAGCCGATGGAAGAGTCTGGGTTTGGCGGTTGCCAGGAGAACGGTACTTGCCTGACTACATTGTGCCAAGTGTAAAGTTAGGAGGAGGGGGGATTATGGTGTGGTTTGGTATGGTGCAGGCGCTAATGGATCCAAGGATGTATCTCGTAAATAACCCCACTAATAATGCCCAGAATGGTACCAAACTTCTACAGTAGACCAAATAGGTTCTGTACTCATAAAACGAGGCATTGGAAAGTTTGTAAGTACATCAGGAGTTTATTTAAATAACACTTGCCTGATGGCTTATGCTACCGCTTTCAGGGAAACGCATGGCTAAAGTAGTTCCAGGCAGGTCTTGACCGCATTAGAGTTCCAGTACGGACACGCACTCGCACAGAAACGTTTTGTCAGTGAAACAGTTTAGCTTAAACTGATAACTTAAAAATACATGACATTTCTCACTAGCGAGGTAATGACAGTGCTGTTCTAGAAGCAGATAAACTTACAGTTTTGCTATTATTAGAGCTGTCAAACACTGTTGAGAGATGCACAGACTCAGGTATTTCAAACACAATTAATATCACTCTCTCTCTCTCTCTCTGTAATAACTGCATTAGTCTGCTATCAATGGCTCAAGCCTCTGTTACTAGCTCTAAATTGACATTTTGTAACGAAAGCTTGGGATGAGATGCGTAAGAACTTTTTCCTACATTCAAAAGCATTTCAAGGACAAAAAAGACAAATGTCGTCTGAACAATGTTTTAAGGTGTGGCAACCATATAGTATAAGCGGAATAACCGACACCGGTCCATTGAATTATTAGAAAATAATGCATACCCGAGGTGTAACGGCCACTTGTTTTGCGTCGTGGCTGCATTACTTTCTAATAATTCAATGGCCTGTCGTAAATTATTCCTTATATACAGCTGACAGAAAGAAAGTGCCAGCAGACATTTTAGATTCAGCTGAAACTTACTGAGTTTAAAAATGATAAAAAATAAAAAAAAAGAGTAAGAAGTGGAATGTTGTTAGAATGCTGTAGGCTGATTTCAGAGGCCACAGCACATTCCTACCTCTAACTGTTATGTTTTACAAGTGGCATGAAGACAATGAATTATTCAAAATGCTGTGTCTGGATCTTACAGTCCAGTAAACCCACTGCATGCTGTGACACAGTTTTTCTTATATATGCATCTGTACACTCAGACATACAGTGGGTACGGAAAGTATTCAGACCCCCTTAAAATTTTCACTCTTTGTTATATTGCAGCCATTTGCTAAAATCAATTAAGTTCTTTTTTTCCCCTCATTATTGTACACACAGCACCCCACATTGACAGAAAAACACAGAATTGTTGACATTTTTGCACATTTATTAAAAAAGAAAAACTGAAATATCACATGGTCCTAAGTATTCAGACCCTTTGCTGTGACACTCATATATTTAACTCAGGTGCTGTCCATTTCTTCTGATCATCCTTGAGATGGTTCTACACCTTCATTTGAGTCCAGCTGTGTTTGATTATACTGATTGGACTTGATTAGGAAAGCCACACACCTGTCTATATAAGACCTTACAGCTCACAGTGCATGTCAGAGCAAATGAGAATCATGAGGTCAAAGGAACTGCCTGAAGAGCTCAGAGACAGAATTGTGGCAAGGCACAGATCTGGCCAAGGTTACAAAAAAATTTCTGCTGCACTTAAGGTTCCTAAGAGCACAGTGGCCTCCATAATCCTTAAATGGAAGACGTTTGGGACGACCAGAACCCTTCCTAGAGCTGGCCGTCCGGCCAAACTAAGCTATCGGGGGAGAAGAGCCTTGGTGAGAGAGGTAAAGAAGAACCCAAAGATCACTGTGGCTGAGCTCCAGAGATGCAGTCGGGAGATGGGAGAAAGTTGTAGTAAGTCAACCATCACTGCAGCCATCCACCAGTCGGGGCTTTATGGCAGAGTGGCCCGACGGAAGCCTCTCCTCAGTGCAAGACACATGAAAGCACACCTGAAGGACTCCAAGATGGTGATAAATAAGATTCTCTGGTCTGATGAGACCAAGATAGAACTTTTTGGCCTTAATTCTAAGCAGTATGTGTGGAGAAAACCAGGCACTGCTCATCACCTGTCCAATACAGTCTCAACAGTGAAGCATGGTGGTGGCAGCATCATGCTGTGGGGGTGTTTTTCAGCTGCAGGGACAGGACGACTGGTTGCAATCGACCCTAAGCACACAGCTAAAATAACGAAGGAGTGGCTTCACAACAACTCCGTGACTGTTCTTGAATGGCCCAGCCAGAGCCCTGACTTAAACCCAATTGAGCATCTCTGGAGAGACCTGAAAATGGCTGTCCACCAACGTTTACCATCCAACCTGACAGAACTGGAGAGGATCTGCAAGGAGGAATGGCAGAGGATACCCAAATCCAGGTGTGAAAAACTTGTTGCATCTTTCCCAAAAAGACTCATGGCTTTATTAGATCAAAAGGGTGCTTCTACTAAATACTGAGCAAAGGGTCTGAATACTTAGGACCATGTGATATTTCAGTTTTTCTTTTTTAATAAATGTGCAAAAATGTCAACAATTCTGTGTTTTTCTGTCAATGTGGGGTGCTGTGTGTACAATAATGAGGGGGAAAAATGAACTTTATGTACAGATATTTGAATATGTATGACATTATTGCGGAATTTTTTTTTTTTTTTTTTTTTTTTAATTATACGCTGTCATGTGCACAGTGCTAATAAATCTAGTGTAGATTTAGTCTTGCAACCCTGCTGTGGTCTCTAAGTAGAATTTTATGATCCCTAGGTGTGTGAGGGTTAAGTGGGTAAAGCTGCATTCGTGACTTGATTCTTGTGTGAACTTGTCATAATCTCTTAAGAATGGTTAATACCACCGGATAAACTCTAACAGCTAAAAAATACAACAAATCATGTCAGATTTGCCTCATGAAATAAAGCACTTGTCATTTTACCCACGTGTTGTGTTGTGATGTGTTGTGTACGATGAATAGTTTTATTATAAAAGGTAAAATGATTGTGTGAGCTTGAACAAAAAGGAAGTACATAGGTGAAATTACTCAAAATAAGCCTTTTGTTTTCACTCCCCCAATTGCCGCAAAGACAAACCAGTCACCCATGCAAACGCTCAATGTGAGAGTTCAGGCACATTAAGTCCTGAGTAATCAAAAATCGCAGCAGTACAATACTATTCATGAAAATAAACAATGAAGTTTGCTACATCTTTTCTTGTCAAACACGGCCTTCGTGACTGAGACTGACCCAGGATAAAATGACAACTTAATCAATTCTGACCAATACGTATAAAATCGCACAACCAGTGAATTATCAACCAAGACATTAGTTTCAGTTGTGCTGCTGCTGCCACCTGGCTGAAGTGAAAGATGGCATCACAACAAACAACAGATAAAGGAAATTTATTGGCAGCAAAGTGTTTGGCAAACAGAAAATGACCTATATTAGGGGTATAACAACAGAGAGCCAGTGAAATAGGGATCTGGGAAGGAACAGAGCGATGAGGATGCCTGCAGTGGGTGGGAAGGGGAAACAAAAGCGCCATTTTGATGAGAGATTAGTTTGATTAGTCCACAGCTGTGGCCATTGAGAGAAACTGAAGGAATGATGAGGGAACCCATGCATTAATAACACAGCTGTAGTGTTAAGCATTTGCGTAAAAAAATCAGGCTCTAGCACCGTGGTTTTTGTCTCCAAGGCCCCCATTGACCACAACAATAATATTTGAAGGCCAACATTTCCAGGTGTATGGTTTACTGAACAAGAATAAAAAAAATTTTTTTTTTTAATTCTATAAACCTTCTAAAACCATATTGAGAGAGTGAATTAAAATAGTATATATATATATAGGATCCCCTTGGAAGTTTGCTGAGACCCCTAGTGGCATCCTGGCATTGAACCAATGCTCTAGAAAAGGCGATTGAAAACTGATTTCTGACTAATTTAAACCACATTTGTTGGCACTTATAAATTTAAATATCATATAATTAAATATCATATAAATAATTTATATATCATAAATATCATATCAATTGCATACTATACTTTTATAACAATGTAGCATGTAGCTCCTGCTTTTGTTCCCCTGGTTGGTGTAACCGTTCCAGAGTTATGACGTACCACTAGATGGCAACAGTCAACTGTTTGTCTGTGGAAGACCTTGAGTCAGTCCTGCCTGAGGTTTAACAAAGAAGCTTTTGAGGAGGTTTCAGAGCATTTGGCACACATTTCTGCTATCTAAAAAGTAATGTGATCAGCCTTTGCTGCTACTGTAGACTCTGTCAGGGATTTCTCATTAGGAAAAACAGGGGGAAAGATACACAGATGAAAAAATAGAGGAGGAACTTTGCAGAAAGTTCAGATGACATCTTTAAATGGCATTTTTTTATAATCGAATATGTTCTGGATAAGGCTGTGTGTATGTTAACTTGTGTCTCTGGGCCAAAATACAATGTGTCTTTGTGAGCGCTTGGCTTTCGGTCAGAAATAGTCTGTGATTAGAGTGACTGGACCACTCAGTTATCGAAGTTACAGTTATCTCTCCTCTCATGACCTTATATTCTCATCTTTCTCTCTCTCTCTCTCTCTGTCTGCAGTGGTTATTTTTCTTCATCAAACTTTCTGTTCTAGCTTTACCAAAGCTACATGCCCTCTTGAGTCCACAAATCTCATTCTTCACAGCTGGGGTTGTAAGATACATTCAGAGCACAGAATGAGAGGCCCAGCTGGGCTTGACATTGAAAATGTGTGTGTGTGTGTGTGTGTGTGTGTGTGTGTGTGTGTGTGTGTGTGTGTGTGTGTGTGTCCCAAAAAGTAATAAAAGTTGAGAACATTTGCAAGGTGCACATTTGAAGGGTAACTCTTTGACTGTCTTTCTGCTTCCTGACTCTCCCTGGAGAATTACTGTATGTTCTCATCTGGGAAGAGGACACCTGTTCAGGAATGAGGAGGAGAAGGGGGGTGGGGGTGGGGGGGCAGTATTAAGGGCGCTGACAGGCTAGAACCTTCCAGCACTGTATGCAGCAAAAAGCAACAGGGAAAGACCTTAAGACTGGATCCTATAGGCTGTCTCTCAAACATCCATGGTTTCACTGGACTCATTTGTATTATCAAAACATGTTAACTCTACTGTGACACAGTTTGTTCAGCTAATTTGATGTACAAGCGATTTTATCAAACTGCATGGTATGCACAACAGTATGACATTATAGCAAGACTGCTTGTATGGAATATAATTATTTTTATTGATATATACATGTACCCTTTTATTTGGCTTTATTAATACAGCTCTGTCAACAAGTGATCAACATAAAGCAACTTACGGCCAGTTAAAAATATAGGCAGTTATTTTTCTTTTCCGCCAATGAAAATAGTCCCTTAAAGAAACCAAGGCTGTACCCAAAAGCATCGAAAGCATGTTGATAGTAGAACAATTGCCACCAATGGTCTCTCAGATTAATTTAGGCTTATGATGCTTTTGGGAAATGCAGTAAATATCCTAATTATAGTATAAGGTTTGAAAAAAGAGAGGTTGATCTGTATATTTAATTAAAAAATATATAAATTAACCACATAACATATAAATGTTTATATCCACAAATGACTGTTAATATGCATGTTGGATTTAGTTTTTTATGGCTGTCAAAATGTATGTGTTAATTTTGCGGGGGGGAAATCAGTTTAACCCGTTAAAAATATTTAACATTGTTTTTTATTTATTTATTAACAATATTGTTTTTTTTCTGTTATCCTTTGGCTGCACTACAATATAAGATCACGCTATCATTCATTGAAACCATTCAAGTGCGATAAGATGCAAAAAAATAACTCAAATCTGTACTACACGCTCTCTGTGAATTAACACCCTAAATACACGTGAACAGAATGCTTCTGTCTGTGTCATGTAACAAATTTTTGTTAGTAACAAAAGACAAAGAGAAAATCACACACTGCTCTTGTCTTGACTGAATAACTTTCGTAGCTTTAATAAGGATAATCTATATTCAATTTATAATTTACGCAGAGAAGACTGTGCAGTGTTTAATTATTCAATTTCAGTATATTTACCTGTTAGACCTGAAAATCTTAAAGCACTGTTTACAGGGATAACATGGGTCAAAAAACAATAACGTTTTTGTGCAGTTTGGCAAGGCAAGTATATATCTGACTGGGCCCAACTGGGCCAGTAGAAAAAAAAAAAAATTAGGCTGCATCCAAAATTGCATATTATTTTGAACAAGTAAAAATATGTTCTACATACACTCACCTAAAGGATTATTAGGAACACCTGTTCAATTTCTCATTAATGCAATTATCTAATCAACCAATCACATGGCAGTTGCTTCAATGCATTTAGGGGTGTGGTCCTGGTCAAGACAATCTCCTGAACTCCAAACTGAATGTCAGAATGGGAAAGAAAGGTGATTTAAGCCATTTTGAGCGTGACATGGTTGTTGGTGCCAGACGGGCCGGTCTGAGTATTTCACAATCTGCTCAGTTACTGGGATTTTCACGCACAACCATTTCTAGGGTTTACAAAGAATGGTGTGAAAAGGGAAAAACATCCAGTATGCGGCAGTCCTGTGGGCGAAAATGCCTTGTTGATGCTAGAGGTCAGAGGAGAATGGGCCGACTGATTCAAGCTGATAGAAGAGCAACTTTGACTGAAATAACCACTCGTTACAACCGAGGTATGCAGCAAAGCATTTGTGAAGCCACAACACGCACAACCTTGAGGCGGATGGGCTACAACAGCAGAAGACCCCACCGGGTACCACTCATCTCCACTACAAATAGGAAAAAGAGGCTACAATTTGGACGAGCTCACCAAAATTGGACAGTTGAAGACTGGAAAAATGATGCCTGGTCTGATGAGTCTCGATTTCTGTTGAGACATTCAGATGGTAGAGTCAGAATTTGGCGTAAACAGAATGAGAACATGGATCCATCATGCCTTGTTACCACTGTGCAGGCTGGTGGTGGTGGTGTAATGGTGTGGGGGATGTTTTCTTGGCACACTTTAGGCCCCTTAGTGCCAATTGGGCATCGTTTAAATGCCACGGCCTACCTGAGCATTGTTTCTGACCATGTCCATCCCTTTATGAGCACCATGTACCCATCCTCTGATGGCTACTTCCAGCAGGATAATGCACCATGTCACAAAGCTCGAATCATTTCAAATTGGTTTCTTGAACATGACAATGAGTTCACTGTACTAAAATGGCCCCCACAGTCACCAGATCTCAACCCAATAGAGCATCTTTGGGATGTGGTGGAACGGGAGCTTCGTGCCCTGGATGTGCATCCCACAAATCTCCATCAACTGCAAGATGCTATCCTATCAATATGGGCCAACATTTCTAAAGAATGCTTTCAGCACCTTGTTGAATCAATGCCACGTAGAATTAAGGCAGTTCTGAAGGCGAAAGGGGGTCAAACACAGTATTAGTATGGTGTTCCTAATAATCCTTTAGGTGAGTGTATATGAATGTGTGTGAGGCTGCATCCAAAATTTCATAGATACTTATTTTAAATTATTACTTCACGACCGCTAAAAAAGTAGGCTACGTTCTATATAGTATGAATGTGTGTAGTATGAATGTAATTCGGACATACATCTGCCATGTTGTTTCACTGCCATTCACAAATCCTCTCCCGTGGCTTCATGGGACAGTAGAGTGTCCATATATGCACAATCTCGCCAGAAGATCATCCGGGTACTTCTTTTGTCACATATATAAGCCTACAGTTTTTTCGCCTACTATATACAGTAGTAAAGTATGCGATTTTTGGATGCAACCTGAATGTATTTCACTGCCATGTTGTTACTGTCATGTCATGTGACCTACCAGTGTTAGTTGCATCGCTTCACTGCCCTTCGCAAATCCTCTCCCATGGCCTCATGGGATAGTAAAGTGTCCATCGTATGCACATTTCAAGTAGGTCATCCGGGTACTTTTTGCAGACTCTTTTATGAGTACTGACATACAGACATATTTATTTTGCCACATACTGTTTTTTGCCTATACAATATAAAAGGGAAGAATGCGATTTCAGACGCAATCTTAGCGCTGAGCCCTGATATATTAAAGGCAAAGCTAAATGTGACATTTAAGGGTTTATCTGAAGATTGTTTAAATTAAATTAAAAGTTGTTTTATTTTTAAACCCTTAAATGTTATGATAGCTTTCGATTATAGGCTTACTGTAATGTTAAAAGTAAGACTAAAATTGATAAGAAAAAAAATCTATTTAACCGAGACAGTAGCCTACCAGGCTATCAATGATAGGCTACTGGCTTTAATAGTGCTTACAGTAAAAAGATAAGATGCCATCAAACAGATATTTAAAATGTCCCGTCATGTTGTTTCTCTACATTATTTTGGAGATTCAATGCGAAAGTATTGCAATATATATTCAACCTAATGTTGGTGCGATTAATCGAGATCAAAATTGCGATTAATTAAAAAAATATATCGATTGACAGCACAATTTTATATATATATATATATATATATATATATATATATATATATATATATATATATATATATATATATATATATATATATATAGCCTATATATATATATATATTTTTTTTTTTTATATGAACTCAAGTGCTTTGGCCCCCAGCGAGATTCGTGTAACATTCTTTCTTGGAATGAGGAAAAACACGCTTAATACAGGGGCAAAACTAAAGCGAAAATGGTTCTTAGATACAGCAGCACATGCTATAAAGACTGGAATGACAACGGAAAGACAGAAGAAAAGAAAAAGAAAAACACTCCCTCGTCTGTTCGCTTTTTCTTCCTTCACTTCCTTACTCCCCCCGTCTCTCTCTCTCTCTCTCCTTCCCTGTCCTTCTCGCGCTCCCATTTAGTTCGTAGAAAACATGAAGGAAAAGAGGAGCAAATTCCAGCGGGGACCACCAAAGTCAAGTGAAAGTTTCTCCTGAGCGGGGATCTCATCATTACCAAGCGGATGGACGGACAGGAAGGAAAATATCAATTCAAGTCCTTGCCGTGATAAGCGCTTATGAATAAACAATCGCAAAAGTCATTAAACTGCGCTCGCTCGTGAATGTGTGACAGTCGCGTTCGCATGCGTTGAGCCAGCCGGACTCGAGGCTCTGGTTCTGGTTCTGGTTCGAGGCTCAGGTTCTGTATACACTTAAGGTCAGATACTTCAAACCGAGAAGCAGAGGCGTCGCCACCCGTCGATTCAGCAGTCATGGCCGGGGCGAAACCGGGAGTACACGCGTTGCAGCTCAAACCGGTGTCTGTCCATGAGGTGCTCAAACGGGGAAGCAAGTTTATCAAATGGGACGAGGTAAGCAGATCGCGCCCTTGCGCGTCTCTGTGATTTTTATGTGGCGTGATTCCCGGCTTGTGTTACTACGTTGAAGTCATTTACAGGAGAACATCTGATACCCAGGAGGACAGATCTTGAGTTCAACGCTCTTCCAGTAGATCGAGTTCTTGTGTTCTGGGTCTCATGTTCATAACACTCACTCAACTTGTGTTTTATGTAGGCTACTTGTTTGATGTTTTAACTCATACCGAGTTATTCTACTCTCAAACTAAATGTTTTCTACCGAAAAATAAGATAGTGCTAAATATGTAAGAGCATGCAATTCATGAGTCGTGTCACATATGGAGTTGAGCTTAACCCTTTAACTGTTTCTAGACATATTTATAGACCAGTTTAGTGTCAAATCAAAAATCCTGTGTTTCAGGCCCATTTTCAAACCCCATCTTCAGAGTCATTAGAAAGGAAACCTGGTTGGGGTCTTTTAAACCTTTTCACATTGAAGGAGGAAGTGAAGCTCAAAAGCATTCTCACATTATTATGCTTATTTTGGAAAACTGTTTGGGATCAGAGGGAGATTCTACATGATTGGCCTATCAGATTTCAGAAATAGGCATAATATGAATCACCACATTTAAAAAAATCTGAACCAAAAGGTACATTCAGTCTGTCATTTGAAAGCAATGCAGATGAACAGCACATAGATAACGTTGAATTATAGCAGCTATATAAATGATTACACATGAGAACACGTATGGTCTTGGAGCCTTTATTAATGATATCATGAGTTGATTTAGGTATGCTACATGAAGGTAGACTTCTAAAATATGTAGATCATCCATCTCCTACAGATAAAAAATCAACGTAAGATGTCCCTGTTCTGGACAATTTGAAGAACACGTCCCTACTGCTCCTATGAAGGCAATCAGAATAAATGTAAAAATTGGAATGAGATAAATTATATTTTGAATATTTTTAAATTATATTTTCTTATTTTATGTTTTAGTCATAATTGCATTTCTTCTTCATCCATCCTATTTGGATCCATCACTGGAACGAAAACAGAAAAAAATATTTCCCCTAGAGTATCTCTTAAAGGGTTAATGCCAGCATAAACCCATATGTTTACAAGAAATCGCCATCTCCTCTAAATGCTGTGTAGTTGCTCTCCTGACAACAAGGGCCTGTGCGTGTATGTGTGTGTGTGTTTGTGTGTGTGTGTTTACGGATCATTTTTCAAATCTCGCATTGGATTGCCATTACAGTTGTAATTAGCCTATGTTGGAGGATTAGAGGGAGAAAATCTTTGCCTCTTTTCCATTATTTGATCAAATCACTGAGCACCGCTTTAGCTGATCCCTACTGTTCTTAACCGGAGCTTAAAGAGCCAACACCTTTTGATAAGGGCAGCGTTGAGTAAGGAGAAAGTAGGCCTGTACAACTTGATGCCCTCCATGTCTTAAAAGTCATTAATAATTAACTTAAGCAGCCCATAAATACTGAGTGGTTTGTGTTGAGTTCGCTTAGACATGCTGCAGGTGTGTGTGTGTGTGTGTGTGTGTGTCTCAAACCTTAAATATTGTAGAACTTTTCTTATTGTTGTACGTAGAAAGCGGCATTTCATTTGGAGTGTGTGTGTGTGCATCATTGGCAGATGAGTGTGTCTTCAATGGAATCCATAAATAAATAACTAGCTGTATTTAACTATAATAGGGTCTTATTATATCTTTAACTGAGGTCATAGCTATAGTTAAGGACATAATTGCCTATCTGCCATAAAGCCAGTTTAACCTTCTATTGTCTTCAGGCAATTTCTGACCCGTTTTTGGTAAAGAGTTTTTTGCTACTGGAACCACCTTGAGACTTTGTCGAGAATATCTCAACTTTTTTTGTATTAAACAAATTGTTTTGTTTTTGTAAAAACATAATTGACTTTATTGAAAGAATTAGCCATTAACACATACTTTTCTCTATGAGGAGCTGCAGCTAGTACAGTACTAAATACCTAAACACCTGTTGTAGCCTAACAAATAGTGTTGCATAAGTGCGGATACAAGGATTTGTTGAGATGGGTGTGTGCACTGTGCAAAGTGACGGATCCATATTGACGGATTCAATCACAATGGCGAATTGTTTGTGTCTTTATAGCTCTAAGATGTACACTGCACGTTGTATAATAGCAGAATAATACAGAAGTTGTTATAAAATATATGTGAGATAAGATTATGAAATTCCAAAAGTAATTGAAATTTACCAGGTAGTTGTGTCTCAGAGTTCTTTAACATGTTTCTCAAACTGTGGTCAGTATAATATTTCATATTTTTTTTCTTTATCATAATATACTTGTCAAGATAAAAACACATTTTCCTTGAGGGAGTCTTTAAACCCTTAAACCTTTATACCATAATGAGGAACACCTGCATTTTTAATGCTTTTCAAAGATCACAGGTGAATGCTGTTAAAGGGATAGTTCATCCAAAAATGAAAATATTGTCATCACTTACTCGCCCTCAAGTTGTTTCAAACCTGTATGAGATTCTTTCTTCTGCTGAACACAGCAGATATTTGAAGAATGTTGGTAATTAAACAGTGTACGGTAGCCATTGACTTCTATAGTAGGAAAAAAAAATACAATAGAAGTCAGTGGCTGCTGTCGACTGGTTACCTACATTCTTTAAAATATCTTGTTTTGGAACCACATAAGGGTTAGTAAATGTTGACAAAATTTCATTATTGGGTGAACTATCCTTTTAAGTTACGTATGTGCGTTATAACTCTTAAGATGAAAGGCGCACAGTGCTTCTGATTTCATAATGCATTTTGAATGATCTTAAAATAACAGACATTGATAAAAGCTTTTAAGCTGTGCAAGCAAACTCACAATGCATGAATATGTCATGTCAGGGCTTGAACTCTTAGTGATGGTATGGCTTTTTTGTTTTTGTTTTGTGAAGTAATAGTCTGTTGTGTGTTTGAGTCCCTTTTATGCCTTGCATGCTTCTAATGCTGTGACCGTGCGGTTGTGTCAGTGATTAATGTCAGACATCAATGAGAAAGAGGATGGTGCAACAGTGCCTTTCTCTTCATCTCTGCCTCTCTACACCCTCCTGTTTGTGTGCTGTTAATCTCTTCTTCTCACTTAAAAAAACTGTAGTCAAACATTGTGGCTACTGATGTGATCTAATGATCTATAACACATTATCTAATTCCCAGAATGAACCGCTTTGAGTCAGACTGTAAGATGTAATGCTCTAGTGCACCTTTAAACATTTAATGGACCATTTCCCAATCCTCAACTTGTCTGGGATTGGAAGCTGGCTTGGATAGGATCCCGATTGATCACGGAATGGGCTACGGCTAAGCGTAATCCCCTCCATCAAGTCTGCTGTTTCTCTGGATGCATACACACTGCAGCTAAATAGAGTTGTAACTTCTCTTCTGAGTGATCAATCTCACTTTGTATACAGAGTTTGGTTATTTGTGACATTCACATTGTTGCATTCTACCACCAAATGTACTCCCGAAGACTGTAGGTATAGTGGAAACCGAATTTTCATTAAATCTGCATACTTTGTGGTGCGCTCAACTGAGCAACTAAACTGTAATTAGAAGCATTGAACTCTTAGAATGTTGTTTAAATTATCGACTTTAAATCACTGTCCCTGTCAATAATGTAATTTCGCTCACTGACTATATTCATAATGCCCTGGTAGCTATTTCTAGTTTTGCAAGTGCAGCTCCAATCTACTTGATTTGGGGAACGAATGACAGCTATGTAACTGTTTGTTGAAATCTGACAACGATGGTGTCATAACTCATACCTTTTTAAAGTTAAACTCATTATGCAAAAAAAACACAGGCTTAGCCCCCTATACCCTTAAATAGGGTATTATTTGAGGGGACAGCCATTTGTAGTGGTGTCCAAAACCATAGTGGACATTATAGAGTGCACTCATTCTATCCCATATTGCACCGCAATAACGAGTGTACAGCTGATGTACGCTCACTCGTTTTCATTCACTCCCTCAAGTGGAATAAAGTAGGGAATAGTGATTGAGGGTTTAGAGGGCGATTTCGGGTTCAGCCACAGTTTTTCAGATGAATCAATCTAATGCACATGTACGTTATAGCGTAAATCAGGGGTGTCAAACTCAGTTCCTGGAGGGCCACAGCCCTGCAGAGTTTAGCTTCAAGCTGATCCAGCTAATCAAGTACTTCAGGCTTATTTGAAAACTACAGCACTGCGTCTGAAATTGAATACTTCCTTACTATGTTATGTGCGAAAAACAGAATGCCAGAAGAGTAGAATATCCGAATACAAAGTATTTGAAAAACTGTAGGCAAAATGTTCTACTATTTTCTCCAAGATTCTGAAGTGTGTATTTGATGGACACTTTGGCTGCGTTTACACACTGGCCCAAAAAAATCGGATTTTCCAAATGTGGTTTTAAATCTGATACATCCGATATCTGGACATTCCCCTTTGAATTCCAAGCCACCAGAAGGCGAGGACGACACGTTTATTCACAAAGATAGCTTTCTAATGTTGTATTATGAGGCAGACGTGCCTGTATTCGCTCGCTCACAGCTTTTTATTGAGTTGGGAACTTTATATTTGTCTCTGTAAAGGAAAGAAATTGCACAAATACAGAAACATTCAGGAGCAGGTTTTCAATCTCTGTCCGTGACTTTTTATAAATAAAACAGCTTCGCTACTGAAAGCTACATTATATTTCTCAGCAATGAGGTGATAACTTCGCTGTTATTAATTATACCAACAAGCTTCACTATTAGGTTACTCTCTCTCTCTCTGGTTAATTCATGAAAAAAAAAAAAAAAAGGCTATATACAGTATATATATTCAGAATTCTGGATCTGAGCTGTAGATGAAAATGAGATGAAAATTACATAGGACCATGTGACACTGAAGACTGGATTAATTGCTGCTGGGAATTCAGCTTTGCCATTACAAGTTACATTTTAAAATATATTAAAATAGAAAACAGTTCATTTAAATTGTAATAATAATTCACAGTATTACTGTTTTTATGATCAAATAAATGCAGCCTTGGTTAGCGTACCAAAATCTTGATGACCCCAAACTTTTGAATAGTAATATAAACGACTGAACCATCATTCTTTTAAACCGGCTCTGTTTAAATGCATTGTTCCGAATTTCATCCATACAAATTATACTATAGACAGGGGTTCGATTCTCAATACAGACAGGAAGTGACTGAGGTGCTCTTGAGCGAGACACCTAACGGAGTAATTTAAAATTGAAGATAGATAATTAAGTCCTTGGTTGTAGTTCATTGAAGGCCGTGTTATAGTACTAATGCCCCTAAGCACATCAGCTAGCTGTGAACTTTGACTTGCAAATTTATCCTGTCTTCCGCTTGACAGGTGTCTGGGGTGAAAAGTGAGCACTGACTCTGAGGGTCGTAGTTATGGGAATATTATGGAGCCGTGAAGAGTTAGAAACAGTCATATATGACACGGTGACAAATTCTGCATATCTTTGTGTGTGTGAGAGAGAAAGAGTCTCTCCGTACAGTACAGATGTAGCTGTCTTGCATAACTGCTTCTCAAGCAGAAATATAAATGTTGTCCAAACCCAGTAAGGACAGTTTGTAATGAAGATACACTCTGTCTAAACAAACCAATCTGATAGGATTCACAGGGACTATATTATTCATCCTTTTCTCTCTGAGGGAATTCCAAAGGAAGTATTTAGGGTTTGTGATTAACTGTGTGAACTGCAAGAAACTATGCTAGTATTTCTTTCAATGGAGCAGAAAAACAGCAGCGACTTGGACACACAGGGTGACTGAGTTAAAAGTTTGGCTGGTGTAGGAGGATAATTTTGAGAGGGAAGGAGGGAGGGCGAACTGTGCGTGAGCGGAGAGAGGTTTCACACACGGAGGCCAAACAAGGAGATAACATGGAGGAAAAATATTGAGAAGTGAGCAAGTGACGCCTGGAACTCTGAGGCGCAGAGAAATGAGAGACCATGTAGGCAGAGAGGAGAAAATCACAGGAAACCCTAAGAGACCGAACATCTGATGAACGCTAGATTCTACTTCTCTTCCTGATGACCAGTCTCTTTTTTACTTCCCCTTTCTCATTTCTCTTCATGCACTAATGCTAACTGCTTTATTTATTAGTCACACACAACACGTGCATGTAAATCTGGAAACGTCACACTCTTAAGGCTACAAGTAATGTGTCTCAGGGTAAATATTGTTGTTTTGACTATACTGAGTGTGACAAAATCTGTGTGTGTGTGTGTGCTTAAGAGACTCTATTTGACTTTGAGGAAGAAGGGAGCTATGCATGTGTAGTCATGTCTGGTGCACATTTGTACACTAGAGCTTGGCACGTCCTGTGAAGGGAATTGCTCCACATATTATAATATTAATGTTGTTTATGTTTTGTTGGTTCCTTAAATATCCTAATTGAGGCAGTGTGTGTTTGTGTATAGAGACTCATGACCATGCTTAGAAAGAATCTGATTTGTATCACATTTTCCATTCTTTGGCTCCTTTTACTTTTTGGGCCAGTAAGCAACCAACCAGAACACCATAGCAACCACCTAGCAACATGCCAAAGCCAAAAAGCCAACCCACCACACCCTAGCATCATACTACTTTTTCACTATAGTCTAGTATGCTTACAAGTGTACTGTAACACATATTAGAGATTCCTAGACTCATACAAAGACTAGGCTATACTTTTACAATTGTAAGAGCCACTCCTGGTTTCTTCAGAAAATTATACAAATATGTTTTTGTGGCTTCACATTTTCCTCTCATTCATTTCCTCCGTATGTTTTTCATTTTGTTTTTTTTGCTTGTCTTCCCACATTTTTCTCTTTTTATTTCTTCATTCCTCACACGTCTATCTGGTGTTTGTCATACGACACACCACACACTCTTAGATGTTTGCATGCACACCAGAAAATCCAATTTTAATCCAATAAGTCAAACTGTGTGCTATTTCCATTTGATTATTACTCTGTTTCCAGATTAAGGTATATGGGACAGCATTTGTATGACACTATCAGCAAAGAACTATCTTAAGCTGAATGTTCATTAAAATCGACTTCGCAGGTCATTACGTGATCAAGTTTGTTTTGATGATATAGTGGGTGGGTTGTTTACTTTGTAATTATTAGTCCATCCATTTCCACCAGTTCTAGGTGATTTGCATACCTGTTGCAAACGTAATAGGTAGTCAGCCAATCACAGCTGCATGTAGGTCCACCTCATATTCGTGTTGCACTTCATTGAGAATGCAGTGAGCGCAAGGGAGGAAACCTGAAACTCGACTTACTCTAGGGCAGTATTGCTTTAGAAGAACATGTTTTCATCTTATATTTCATAATATTTGTTTGTATTGTTGATTATTTCTCATCAGAAATTTGTTGTGTATACACTGCCTCCCTGCCTTCTCCGGGGAGAAACGCCCTTGGTGCTCACAGATGCACAATGCAAGGGGTTGATGTGGTTTGCAACATGCAAAACTAGACCGACCTCATACCAGCATGTTATTTTGGTTTGCTGCCAGAAAACAATTCAGCGATTTGAGATGATACAGGAAACAAGTAGCAACAAAGCACAAACACAAGAAAATACATAATCCGGGAGCTCTGCATCCAGGAGCTTTTCGGTTCGCGCGTGGTGATTATTCAGGATAAGAGCCGTCTATGAACAGTTTCCTGGAAAGGGCTGAGAGGGTAACACTCATCCAGGTGGCCCACTGCAGCTGTATTTGCGTTTGTTGACTCTTACCACACTGCTAATGGAGTCTCACCTCACTGCAAAACAAGCCTCCGCACACTTTCAGCAAGATGAAGACAGTGACTGAGGAAGAACATGAGGAACAGAGGCGTATTGCATGCTCAAACAGAACGTGACCCACAGTTCACATATGGGTGTGTTTGACCTCTGCTGCTCACCCCCTCCAGCCTTTCCTCTCCTTCAGTTTCGCCCTCTCATTCAGGAAGGAGACCTTTGTGTGTGTGTGTGTGTGTAATTTAGACCAAGTCATTCGCTCTTATGAAAGGTTGCAAAGTTTTTAAGTGCATCAGAAAATGTCTCTCTTCCTCCTTTCTTTCTTTACTTTAACCTGGGACGTCTTTGGCATTTTCTTCACACTCTGTCGTTCTTTGTTTTCAGCAGTCACTTTTATCCATCTTGATAAATGCATTTAAAGGTTAATTTACTCTAAAATGAATATTGTCGTCTTTTACGAATGCTCGTGTCATTACAAATTTGTATGAATTTCAATATTTTGTGGAACAGACTACCGAAGACCGCGCTGGTCACGCTTTTTCATTAAATTATGATAAATGGATGCTGGCTGTTTGAAAACATGTAAATGCTGTTTGACTTCCTTTCTTCTGCGTGACACGGAAAGTTGTGTAGCGATTTGTGCACTGGGGTAACCGATATTTCTGATTTTCAATAAGCTTCACCTACTGTCAGAGAGGGAATTTGCATTTACTTCCCCACTATATAGTAGGTGAAAAACAGTATGTGAGAAATGAAGTATGACCGAATTCACAGTACTCGTAAAAGAGTTGGCAAAAAGTACCCGGATGACCTACTACTTCCAGCGAGATTCTGAAGTGTGTATTAGATGGACACTTTACTATCCCATGAGGCCACGGGGGAGATGATTTATGAATGGCTGTGAAGTGACGTAACTGACGCTGGTAGGTCACATGATAATGACAACATGGCGAATGTTGTACTTCCAGATTACATTCATACTACACATATTATTCATACTATGTAGAACGTACTTTTAACGGCCGTCAAGTAATTACTTATTCAAAATAAAGATCTACTCGAGAGTATATGATTTTGGACGCAGCCAAACTGGACCAAACATTTGTGTTGGTGTGAACAGGCTTTGTGCGTTATATTACAATATGCATAACTTTTTAATATTTATCTGTATATTATCCCTCACTTACCACATGTGTCCATGCCCTGCTAATCTGGTGAGTCCAAAGGTGAAGTCTAGACATAAAAAGCTGCATGTTGATAAGGCAGCGCATATAATATACATGCTGGCAAACTAAACCCTGATTTAGTTTAATCGCTTTGATTATGCAGATGTTCTCTGTAAAATCTTTCTTTGTTCCTCTGTCATTCTCTGTCCACTTGTCCTGCATTCCCAGACTTTGAGGTGTTAAAGTCAGTCATGTCGTAGTTTGTGTGTGTTATGTGCATTATGTAAGGGCCATAAAAGCAAGTAAATATTGGAAGCCAAATACATCCAAGAGCCAAGAGAGCGGGCCGCTCACCCACTGAAATAGCTGACATTGTTGATGCATTAACTGTGTGCGCCTCTGTCTGAGAGAATGCACGCACTGCTGTCGTTTGCTGGCCACAAGCTTCAGTTCACTTTAATGGTTTACCCAAATATCCAGTTAAAGTTCTCTGACGTGTGCACGTCAACCATACAAAGATGAAGCTGTAATTTGGATAAACGTGGATAAAGTTCTCCTCGCATATTAGCAAAATGACAGTACCTCCATTAGTGGTCATTGTCAAAGATAAAAGCACAAAAAAATATGTATAAAAGATGCATTTATTTATACATTACTTTAATAAATTACTTTTTTAATGTAAAGAGTTATTTTCGTGTAAGGGTTTGGTTTTGTGTGTGTATGTATGTGTCAGATTATTAGGGCTTGACATTGGGAGTCAGAGAAGCTTGATGGGTTTTTATAAGTCTGTACACACACACACTAATGAGACCCTTACAGGGTGAAGGTCACTTCTCTCCCTTCTACACGTTCAAGTTATGTTGTTTACCCTGTTTTGTCTTTCCCAAACATTCCCAGTGCACCAAAACCACCAGTTTGTGAAGAGTAGTAACCAAGCACCCCAAAATTAAAATCCTTTCATCAGTTGTTCACCCTTATGATTCACCCTTATCCAAAATGGCAATGATTGCTTTCTTTTGCCTGAACACAAAGGAAGACATTTTGAAGAATATTGGTAACCTTATACTTTGGTGACCATTGACTTCCATTGTATTGAAAAAAGAGACATTTCTTGAAATATTGTTATTTGTGTTCCACAGAAGAAAAAGTCACACAGTTTGGTAATGATAATTATTCTTGTGTGAGCTATCCCTTTAAGACCGTACAATCTGTTAAACGCACTGGACAGTTTTCCTTCATAACCTTGTTTTAATGTCAAATAAAATATGCTGTTTACCCAGACCAAGGTCTGCTACTTATCATTCTTTCTCTCATATGCTGTCTGTCAACTTTTTTCTGCTGTCTTTTATACTATATTCAGCTCACCTGTTGTTTTTGAGAGCTCTGTGCGCGCATAGGTGCTTTTAAATAAAGCTTATTCAGCAGTAGTATTGCAACACTAACATTTGTTTATGCAAACATTAAAAGCAGTCAGCATGCAAATGCGTTTGATTTTGTTTAGAGACAGGTGTGTGTGTGTTTGTGTGTGTCTCAGCACTGGGTGGGGTTTTTCAGAGAAGTTGTAAAAGAAATCTGTGCTCCTAGATTAATTTAATCATTATGCAAACATTCCACAAGACTACATCTATAGATCAGCAGCCGCACATCACGTCACTTCACTGCTAACACATACAGATGAGATTAGCTCTTAACGGATTGTCCAAACACATTAGATTAAGTGCCCGGATGTAGTGTCTTTGAATTTTTTTTTTTGTAATTCACCAGTGAAGAATTAAAAAAAAGAAGAAAAAGAAACATGCAATTGCAAATAGAGCTTTCTTTTAGCATTTTTTATTTTATTTTATTACAGATACTGGATGTTCAAATCAGAGGTTGTCCAACTTTTTTGGTTTGGCTGACAGGTACAACCAACCTTTTCAAAGTGCTTTTATACATGTGTTACTGTGTAAACACTCTCTTAGATCTAAATCATACACTATGTAGATGTGTGAATGCAAATACCAGCTACACTTGCTTGATTTTCTAAATCGCATACAGTCAAAGTACTACATTTGAGGAAGAACTTAGTTCTTGACATCTGCCATTTTGGCATTGCAATGTAAATTGTGTTGCTTCCACGCAAGTCCTTTCCCAAGGACTCATGGGATAGTACAGTTTCCTTTGTGTGCGTATTTTAAAAGATTGCTAAATATTGCACAATATATAGGTAATCCAGGTACTTTTTGACTACTTTTTTATGAAGACACACTACACTCCTAATATCCTAAGGGTTTTTTTTTTTTTTTTTTTTTTGGCCTGCTAAATAGTAAGAAAGTTGACATATTTGGGTGTGAAGACTGCCCGGCACCATTCTGATGTGAAACAATCACCTTTCATTACCAATCAGTTCCTTTCCTTTACAATTAGCCAAATAAAATACTGCATAAATGTATGTGTGAGTAACATTTATGAAATTGTATTTTAAATTCCATTATTATTATTATTATTATTATTATTATTACCATGTCTGCTTGATGAAGAAATTAAATATCCCCATGGTCATCCTCATAATCCACTCTCGATTCCCCCTATTGTCATACTTCAGTCTGTACTACCATCTGGCTATTTTCACCCTTTATAGACATATCAACCGTATAGTCACGCATATTGGAAAATTATGGGAAACTGGTGTTTCTGTATTTCTCTTATATTTTACTTTATTTGTATTGTATAGAAGAAACTGGATACAAAAAGATAGTGAAGGCACTAAATGTTCCTAGAGACACCGTTGGAAGCATAGTTTTCAAGTTCAAAGTTAAAAGAACACTACCTGGATGGGGCAGAAAAAGGAAGCTATCAATGGCTGAAACCAGATTTCTGAGAAGGCAGGTTTAGAAAAACCCTCGAGTGACTGCAAAAGACCTGCAGCACGACTTGGTGGCAACAGGAACTGAGATTTCAGCTTGTAAGGCGCATACTAAATGCATGTCAGAACTCCAAAACGTACACCACTACTGACCTTAAAGGGATAGTTCACCCAAAAATTACAGCATGATTTACTCACCCTCAAGTCATCCTAGGTGCATATTACATTCTTCTTTCAGACTAATATAATTGGAGTTATATAAAAAAATGTCCTGACTCTTCCAAGCTTTATAATGGAGGTGATTGGCTATTTCTGTTTTGAACGCGGAACAAAAAAACAGTCACGAATTAGAAGTCTAAAACGACCATTTTTAAATAGAAATGTTGGAGGAACTTGAGTTTGTTGCCCAGCCCTGTTTGAACTGCGAGAGCGTCTAAGCTTACGCTACTCCTACATCCTACGTCATACATCAAGTGTTACTCTTTTGGCATACGTCGACTTGCGTGGGCCGTCTGCCAGAAGCTAGTGATTTTAGTCGATAAAGTTTTAAATATGGATCTTTTTCTTAAGCCCTATTCGGACGGGACTAGTTTAACATGGATAGGTGGGGTAAAGTAATAATTACCAGAGCTTCTCGACGATTTTAGTCCCGTCCGAATGTGCCATCTCAGTAATCATTACGGACAATGTCAGTAAAGATTACGGTGACTTTTACCTTCAGTAAAAAGGTCCGGAAAAATTACCTCAGGTAGCCTAATACTAATCCCGTGGGAATAGACCTGCTGTAAATATGTACGTAAATATTTCGTCATTTTCTGTTTAAAAGTAGTTTTCCGCGGTTTTTCAAGTATGCAGACGCTTGAAAAAACATTAATTTGCGTTCTAGACACTGGGGCAAGTCTGTGTCAAACCTCAAGTGTTTTCCACGTAACATTAAGATCAGAAAGAAGATCGAAAGCACTTGTTAGAGGCACGAAACATCTTTTAGCGTTAGGTAAGTGCCTATTACAATCCAATCTGAAGTTAATTAATACATCGTTCGACCAGACATAACTGTTTTATATACATAAATATAGGTATGCGCACGTGATATCAGGAAGCAACGTAATACACACATGACGACAGAAGGGTGACAGCGATGTGCAAATCCTGTTACCCCTCCCACTTCTGCTAGTTTTACTGAGATATCTTATCCTGTGCGAATTGGCCATTGGTAAAATTACATTACTCCATCTACCCTTGGAGTAAAGTTAATCCCTTCCGAATAGGGCTTTACACGAACATGGTGTCTGGTTATACATCTCGCTTGCAGCAGGTCATATCAGCAAAAGGGTGTTCTAAAGTACTAAAGATGCTTGCCATAAATGGGGTTGAATAATTTTGACATTGCTGAAGTCATTAAAAGTTGCCTTTTCAGTTGAATTTGAGGAAACCACTTCAAACATTTGTTGTGTTGAGCTTTTTCACTCACTTTTGTTTGATTTGTTCATTGCAAACAGCTGAAAGTCTGTAAATTTTGCCAATAAACCTGATTTGCAATGGGGGTTGAATAATTTCGATTACAACTGTATCTTACGGTAATATGCAATTCCAGTTATATGCAGCCATCAGTTTCTGTGGCTTGTGCATTAAACTCCTCTAATGTCTCGCTCTGTGGCTTTTGAGGTTTTGGTTTCAGTCATTACATTAATTTCTAAATTGCACCGTCCCTCAGGACCATCCACCCATTCCAAGCACTTCCCATTTATCTGACTTACTTTTAAATCATTATGTCTGTTTCTCTGCCATGTTGCTTATTATTGGCTGTATTTTCATCGTTGACGTGCAGTATTGGCATGGCTGCCACTGTGACTTGGTCACTATGGTATCAGTTTAATTAAGTTGCAGTTGAATTAACAATTAGTTGTATGTAATAAATGTTCTAAAACATGTTATTGTTTCCCAGTGATCTTCATTAGTAGTCATGCCAATGTTGTTCATATCATTAAGGGAATTACGTTCTTCTGCTCTCTGTACAAGGAGTACTGATGTTGTTGGTAAAACTGTATGAATTATACTGAATGCCACCTAAATATTTTTTTATTTTTTTTATTTCCATTTGTGTGTTTAGGAGGCCAACACCTCACCCAGCCTCGTCACCCTCAAAGTGGACCCAGATGGATTCTTCCTCTACTGGTCTGGAGGGACCAACATGGTCAGTAATTTTCCTTTTTGCTTGTACTTGCTAATACCAGTCCTGTCATGCCACCTGTTGTTGTTTACAGTATTGTCAGACAATCCTTTATTATTTTCTAATCTAAGTCTATGGAAGTACTGTGCTTTTGATCATGTTACACAGAGTTTTGCAGGAATTCTCCTAAAATTTGACAAAATCCTGTTGTCAGGTTTCTTATTATAGGGACACAAGGTACTTTTTATTTATTTTTTTCATCCCCACCCCCACCAAATCTTTACTGTAAAACCTAACAAATGTCCTAACTCAATTTGCCTGAAATTGTAAAAAATCTAGTAATCTGTACTATTTGCATACTATGCTTTTGTGACTCCCTAGTTTTGTATTTATATTAGGCTGAACTTAAATTGAATGAGTTAGGCTACAGCAGATTTCTAATTCCCAGCATGCTTTGCTTCAGACTAGGGGTAAATGTTGAAATCAAGTGTAATTTTATGTTTTTGCACAAGATTAATATAGGGGGAGATTTGTGTTTTTGTTATGATGTTATGTTTATTTTTAAAATGGTTACTATTTATAAGGGTCAAACGTTCAGTATGGAGTACCACAAGGCTCAGTACTAGGACCATTGTTGTTCACTTTGTACATGCTACCCTTGGGAGATATCATTAGGAAGCATGGCTTTAGTTTTCACTGTTATGCTGATGATACTCAGCTCTATATTTCTTCACGCCCTGACGACATTTACCAATTCACAAAATTAACGGAATGCGTAGCTGATATAAAAAAACTGGATGACTAGTAATTTCCTACTACTTAACTCTGAAAAAACAGAGATTCTAATTAGTGGACAAAAAACTGAAACATTTGATGGCGGCTCTGTCAAACCTTTGTCGTCGGTTAGGAACCTGGGTGTGCTCTTTGATATCAATCTTTCATTTGTAAAAATTGATACAGTGTCTAGTATCTGCATGTCTAGTATCTGCATTCTAGTATCTGCATCTGCATTTTTCCATATTAAAAATATATATAAATTACGTCATATGCTCTCAATGACAAATGCGGAACAATTAGTTCATGTGTTCATGACATCAAGGCTATATTGTTGTAATGTTATTATGGGTGGTTGCTCTGCACGCTTAATAAATAAACTACAGCTGGTCCAAAACGCAGCAGCTCGAGTTCTTACCAGAACCAGGAAGTATGACCATATTAGCCCGGTTCAATCAACACTGCATTGACTCCCTATTAAACATCGTATACATTTTTAAATATTGCCGATTACTTACAAAGCACTGAATGGTTTAGCTCCCCAGTAATTGAGCGAGCTCTTAACGCATTATTTGTGCACGCCGTCAGCGTTTTCACAGGTTTTCGTTTTTAAAGCTTGCGCAGAGATAAAAAAACGAATATATATTTAATTGTATTGTATTTTTTCTTAATTTTTTTCTTAAAGGCTTATTTCAAGGTTTGCGTTCTCGAGCCACCAAACACTGTTGTTGTGCGAATGAGCGGGCCGGAGCGCGTTAAGTGTTTTCTGTTAGAACGGCGTCATGTAAGCGCCCCCTAAGTTAATAACTAATGATATTTGCAACGGAAGTGAATCGATCAAAACTAACTTTAGCTGGACAATAACTTTATTCTAGAGCTGCTGTAAAGCCAAAACAATCTATGTTACTTTAATTTCCTATTATCACTGTAAAGCTGCTTTGAAACAGTCCATATGGTTAAAAACGCTATATAAATGAAGGTGACTTGACTTGAAGCATGATTGATTTGTTTTATGACTGCAGTTTTTTTTTTTTACCCCTAACTTAATTTTAACTGTTCTCCCAATTCTGCCGTATGTAGTATCAGTTCTGTCGGTGTCATTTCTCTATTTTTGTCCGTCTCTCTCTCCTCCTGCCATATAGGCTACTGGCTTATCATGTGAGTGCTCATGAATGAAATTAAATTTTAGCCAGTGAAATTCAATCAAAGCATCCTCCCATCCTTTCTCTCGCTCTCTCTTTAGTTAATAGATATGTTCTTCTCCCTCTTTTCTCATGTTCTTGTGCTGATCAGTGTGGCATGTGTGGTATGGGGATGCAGCTTAATCTGGTTCCAGTGAATTTAGATAAGGGACTTTCTGCAGTCTAAGAAGACACAGCACAGTGTGTGTAAAACTCGCATAAACTCGGCAGCAAATTCATGTCAGTTGCCAAGACGAATTGTTTATTTTGCTAGCTGAGTATGTTATTTGGAGATTCCTTTATGTGCCGAAGGTGCTAATGTGTTTACTTCCTAAACACTGAAGCAACAAGCTGAGAATCTTCTTTTTTTGGGGGGGGCTGTGTATTTAAATCGATAAGGAAGTTGCATTTGTGTTGAGATACGGTATTAGGACACTAGGCCGATCTTTGCCTGAGGAAAGACAGTAACCTTGTTTGGTGTAGGGAATATTGGCCCTGGGGAGCCCGTCCTCTCCAGTTAATAGTAAAGAGGCCACCTCATCTCATCTCTTCAGTAACTTACTCGCACATTCAGGCACATTTATATTTAATGTCGCTATTATTATATTTAATGATGCCATTATCCAACACACTCCATTTCTTTTCAAGTACTAAAAGGTTGTTTAAAGTCAGCCACACTTCCATGAATCCAGTTTTATGTCATTCTCTGTTCCTTTTTCTCTTTTTTTTGGAAAGTTGGATAATGTTGGTGATCTCTCTCTCTCTCTCTCTCTCTCTCTCTCTCTCTCTCTCTCTCTCTCTCTCTCTCTGTGTCACACACACATTCTCACTGGCTCACCAGCACATGCGCAGTCAAGCTTGATCGTTTCGTCAAGAAATGAAACTTGATTTTGCAGGCACATTCACACGTGTTGTGGTAGAACAGGTTTTGTGTGTAGGCAAACACCCTTTCACTCTGAGAACTGTATTCCTGAGGGGTTTTTTTCTGTTGTTTTGTTGTTTGTGTGTGGCTGAGCCAAAGGGTCTCTGTGCTGCCCACTGAATATTCAAGTTTGCATGCGTGTCAGTCACAATGCTCTGTTATTCTGTGTACCATGTTTGTGGGTGTGTGATGGCATGTGTGGCCTATTTTCAAGGCAAATCGAGTAGCTTTTAGTGGATATTAGATCCCACATAGCCTTCAGCTCTACAGGTAGAGACATGAATACCAGGAATCAGTTGTCTTTTAGGACTTTTTCCCATTGTCCTGGTCAATTCTTTTCCTGGGGTGCTTTTTCTCAGTTAAAACTCACACAGTATGTGTAGGGATGCTGCATGTCCAGACCCCCGTCACGTTAAAGGTGACCTATTATGCAAAATTCATTATAATAATAAAAATCCACCCAGTGTTTTTTTTTTTTTTTTGCCCCATTTTTTTTTTTAATCCCCATCACAAGCACTGTCTCAGAACAAGCCGTTTGCAGATTCTGGGAAAACTGACGTCACTTTGCACAAGCCCCGCCCATGGCTGTTGACTGACACTGCAGTTTTAGCATAGACCCGCCCTGAGTGAGCTAAACACAGTCCGCCACTGTTTCGACGCCGGAGCAGCTGTATGTCTTCTAAGCGATTGAGGTGTTTTGTTGTTGGATGTAAGAATGAACATAGCAGTCGTCATTTACTCCCGACATCTGAGCTGCTGAGGTGGATTACTTTTGTTTTTGAAGCTCCGCCCTCTTCTTGAAAGGGGGTCAGAGGCACCAGCTCATTTGCATTTAAAGGGATACACACAAAAAGTGACAATTTTAACATGCTGTAAAAAATTATCTGTGGGATATTTTGAGCTAAAACTTCACATACACACTCTGGGGACAGCCGAGACTTATTTTACATCTTGTAAAAAGGGGCATAATAGGTGCCCTTTAAGTCACTTAAGAATATGGCAGGGAACAAATGAATAAAGTCACTTTTCTTTCTCTTACAAGTAAAGTCATGTCACAGGAAGGAGAAAGAGGAAAATGTGTGTGTGTGTGTGTGTGTGTGTGTGTGTGTGTGTGTGTGTGTGTGTATAAAAGTACACTACTACTCTTTCTTATTGACCGAACACATTTGTGTGTGTGTGTGTGTGTGTGTGTGTGTGTGTGCCTTTTTCAACTGCATTAAAGTGATATAATGTAATCAAGCTACTTGAACTACCAAAAAATAAATCTTACCAAATATGTGTTGTAGCTCATTTATAATGCCGTGTATAAACAAAATGGGGTAACACTTTATTTTATAGTGTCCTTGATACAAATGTTACATGTACTTACCATAGTAATAATAACAGTAAATTATGCATAATTACATGCAACTAACCCTCAACCAAACCCTAACCCTATAGTAAGTACATGTAGTTAAATAATATTTCTCGGTACTTAAATATATAATTACACTGTATCAGTGACACCTTAAAATGAAGTGTAACCAAATGGGTGTATAAGCTGTCAGTAAGACAGCAGAAATCAGTCTGTGCTTTTAGCCAGTGTAGCTTTTTAAAAAATCAATAAAGAATTAACAAAGTGTCTAGTTTTTATTGGGTCCTTCAAGAAATTGCTTTTGACTGTCTGACTTGCTAAAGTTTTAACCATTCTTTTTATGGTTGTATTTCGGAAAGCATAGCGCCTAACATAAAAAAAAAATAAAAAAAAACTGAATTAGAGACAAAGCGAGGCGATTATATTGTATAATAAACATGAAATTGAATTAATGGCTTTTCTCAACACAAGGAAGCATACATAAAACTTGTAAACCACTGCCATTATGAGGAATCAATAATAGATTAGTGTTACCATCGGAAAGCTCCATCAGACATGCATCTGATCAGATTTTAGAAAATTTGTGGTTCTCTAAAGGATGTGGGATTGTGTACATTAATATTGCTGTCCTTAATGGCAGATTGTGGCTTGTGATTGGAGGGTATAACAGCACTCTTGCATTCACTCTTCTTCAGTTAGCAGGATTTGTTTGTGGTAAAGCAGGATGAGTTGCCCATCTGCACTGAAGCTAATGGCTAATGATGGGAATAAGGCTGCATTAGCCATTCCTCGGGTTCATTTTAGCCCACACTCATTTAGGCTTTTCTTGCTCTCCTCATGTGTCCGTTTTCACTCCTTATACATCTTTCTTTTCTCCTCTTGCTCTCTGCATTTCATTTTCTGTTTCTTCAGCACTGCCATTCTCTGTCATGGACAGCTGGTTGTCATCAGTGAGGAACAGAAAGGCGTCAGTGTATCCGTTAATTGTAAACGGAGACATGACACTTCCTCTCTCCTTCTCTATATCTCTCTCCGTAGTATCTCCCTTCCTCTCTTGTTCTTTTTACTTCTCTTGGTTTCTTTCTCTCCCCCTCTCACTTTCTGCAGGCGTGGGAAAGCATACAGGAAATCGTTCAGACTGTTAGGGTAGTTTTGGAGCATAACTTGCCCTGTGCCCTCACCAATAGCATGCCCTCCAAAAAAAAAAAAAAAAAAAACTCACTCTCTCTCTTCTTCCCTCTTTTACTCATTCACGCTCTCTTCCTCTTTCTTGCTCTCTCACTTTCGCCTTCAGTAGTGAACAAATGGTCTGGCGTGACGATAGAGTTATGCAGCGAATGTGGTCCCAAGATCCACAGTAAAAATGTGGGATTAAAAATCTGGAATTTAAATCTGGAAATCAGCAAAAAAAAAAAGGAAATGAATAAATCACTAATTAAAAATTACATTTAAATAATGAAAAAATAAATGTAAGATTTTGCAATACTTTCATAAGCAAATGTGTGACTAATCATCATGTGAATTTTTCCATTAAACTACAAATGTACTACCTTTTTTTATGCTAATGCAATTTTTATGATAATATAATTTGTGATGGAAAAATATAAAATGTATATACATTCGGTTCAAAAGTTTGGGGTCAGTAAGATTTAAAAAAAGAATACTTATGAAAACTTTTTTACAAGAAAATCTTTACATTATAATGTTACGAAAGATGTCCGCTTTGAATAAATGCTGTTTTTATTCATCGAAGAATCCTGAAACAAAAAAAGGATCAATTTCCACAAAAATAAGCTGTACAACAATTTTCAACATTGATAAGAAGAAACTTTTTTCTGAGTGATTTCTGAAGGCTCATGTGACACTGATGTTAATGGCTGCTGAAAATTCAGCTTTGCTATCACAGGAATAAAATAAATTTTTAAAATATATTAAAATAGAAAAGTGTTATTTTAAATGTTATAATATTCACATTTTTATTGGTTATGCTGTATTTTTAGGTCAAATAAACACACCCGTGGTGAGCATAAGAGACTTCTTTCAAAAACGTTTAAAATATTGCAGATCCCAAGCTTTTAAATGATAGTGAATTTTATCGCAAAAATGCCAAATAGAATCATTTTATCCCTTGTAAATATTTCTTTTTCGCACTCTGAAAAGTGTATAAAACCTGAAAAACTGAGCAGTCTAGCCAGTTTGTCCAGACTAAGAGACCAGTCAACCTTCTTACCTGGTTTTTAAGCTGCAATCAAAAAAAAAAAATCAAGAGGGTCATGGACAATGAACAACAGTCTGATAGGCAGAGAGTTCCATCCTTTTAAAAAGTTGTGGTTTCAATCTTCCCCGAGACACAGCATTAAAACATACCCTGTAGACTGAGTAAAGATAAGAGCGCATTTTCAAAATACCTTAGGAAAAACAAAACCCATTAATGAAACCAAACCACAGAAAAAGAGTGCGTAGGAGAGATAATGGAGGAGAGATATCAGCCAGAGAGAGCTCTTCAAAGCCGTTAGGCCTGATCCAACTCTAATCTCTGTGTTTCATTTTATATTCATCTAAGTTCAGTGGCTCCCAGCCTGTTATGGCTCATAGTGTTTCATAGTTCATTCATAAGGGAAGTGCTACGTTATTGGCCACTGCTACTGGTCATTATTATTTGTTGAAGGTGACATACTTGAGTATGAGACTAACAGGGGCGTGTAGACTTTTTAAATGCTCTGTAACAGAATAACTTTATATCTGCTAATATACGGTGTCCCCAAAAGGTACATTGACACTTAAAAGTTCACATTTAAAATAGTTCACTCCAAAATTTAAATACTGTCATAATTTATTCACCCGCATGTTGTCGTTCCAAACCTCGATGACTTTGTATGACCTGTATTATTGTTTTTATTATTTTGAGAAATGTCATATATAATTTTATTTTTATTTTTATTTTATTTTTAACAACTTTAAATAGCTACTTTTTTTGCTTCACAGAAGAAAGTCGTACAGGTTTGGAATGATGTGAGTGTGAGAAAATGTAGACCGAATTTTCGTTTTTGGGGAGAACTATCCCTTTAAGTCAGACTTGATGATGATTGATTTTCATTGTTGAGAACAGTATTCCATGTGGTATCTGGAAACAAATTACCTTTTAACTAAATTCAATTTTACAATTATTTTGACCCAAAAAATGAGGTCATTTTTAGTGAATCTATAATGGACCTATAGTCAGGGAAAATGACATTTTTAATTATTAATGTTTCCAGAGGTTTGTGGATATGTACAATGTTTTTAGATGGCACAGAATGGCACAAAGGTCTCTGTCTTTGGATCATTGTTTTCAATAATGTGCTTTTTTTGTCATTTGTTGTGTATCTTTGGATTATGTTGTGTTGTAAATAAATCCAAACAATAAAAAAGCTATTCTTTTTTAAATCTCCTCATTCTTTGTGCAAGGTTGCTCATAATGATAGGGCCTGATAGCACCTAATAGGGCCGTTATGGGAGGGTCTTTGTCTTTCTCAGGTGTGAAAGCCATCAATATTCAGGATGTGTTTACGCCTACTCGCATAAAGCTTTCTTACACAAAACATGTCTTACAAATTTTAAATCAATATATTGTCTTATCTGAATGAGCAGTCAGGATGATATTCACATAGTTTTGAAGCAAATATTCTAGGCTACGTGATACAATTTTCAAAAGTTGTGTGAAGAAATAATCAGTATGGGTTTCATGACCTTATTTCAGTGACAATTTTCAGTGGTTTGTGAATTTTTTCACAAACCACGCATAAATGTCATTATCTCAAAACTACAAACTTTTACACACATGCTGCTGACATATTATTGTAGCAGAGTTTGTGCTGAATACAGTGTAATCAGACTTTAGCCATGAAAATGTCACAAGTAACAGAAATAAGCACAAATGTCAGAGCATGTCAGAACACCTCCAGGGCCAGAAAACACCTCAGACCTCTTAAATTCAGTACAAATTTAAGTGCAAAGTCGTCATATTCAATATGATGTCTGCCCTGACTAAAGGTGAGGTCACGCTAGATGTTACGTTCCATTCCCTTCCAGTCACACACATGTGAATGCGGAACAGTTAAAATACAAGATCCCTTAGGTGTTTGTCTATTACTCAACCAAAGTTCAAGTTTGTTGAACTCTGACCTATGAATTTGCATAGTGAAAAGATGTTTGACAAACAGAGGATCTAAGCGGTGCAGAATTACCCTTTGGCTCAATACAAAGAAAACAAACTTCAAAGCTACAGTTATGCATGTGTTGTGGTGGTGATGATGGTATATTTTAGATTTGGGATTTGGGATTTGGGATATTTTATTTGCCAACAACAGAAGCGCTGGAGTGTGACATCAGATCCTGTGGCCAATATTCATTACAGTGCCTGAAGTGATTTCACACACTCAAACACCTTGTGTGACTGCAGTTTTAAGTTCATGGAGTCAGGTCCTCTCAAGTTCACAAACTGTAACCACTAACTATGAACAAGTCAGTGTAATGACTTTATTTAAAGCAAATGACTGGTATGTAATGCACAGTAGTGACATTCATAAGTATAGCTTAAGTGCCCAAATACCCACCTGATCTCATGTGAAAACTTATTTTACAGCGTGGTGATTTTGTATATTTGTACAATGGGATTTTCCGAAAGAAGCATGAAGGTTCACCCCTAAAACTAACCAGTAGTGCAAAAGCAGATTGCATGAAAACATAAAAATGAGATTGTACCAATTTGCCTAAATATGATGTTTGGCAACATGATATTTTGTTGCAAATACTGGTTGATGCCATTGTAAAAATTAAACCAATCACTCAGAAATGACACACATTTACACACACAGACAGGAAATTTGTTTTATGGGTTGATAATATAATGGTTTCCTTTCGTTCATATCCTTGTCCTTCTTTCTTCCTCTACAAGTAGGCTTTTAGTCCTGACATCTAATTTTCCTGTTATAGATGGTTCTGGACTCATGCCTGAAAATCAAGCCTGTACAAGCCATCATTAATACTCGGTGCTCATATGTTTCTCTCATTGTTTTCTCAAGTGTTATATATAAACACTTAATGTACTGCTCAGTTGAAAAGAGGGTTTTCACTCTTATGTGGCAAAAGAATGACAGGAATCAACAAACTCCTGACCAAGACCAATTTGATTATCTGCACAGAAGAAAGAGAAAGAGGAAGAAAGAGAGAGGGGGGTGGAGGGATAAAGCTGGAGCGACAGTCAGGCGACAAGGTTAACAAAGCCGTCCTGTGTTGATGTTGTGCGGTGAGAGTGAGTGATCGAGGGAGAGTCGCTGGAATGGAGAAATACATAATCTATTGTGACATTTTCTGTTTGCCTGTTTTACCTTTCTCAATGCAAAAGTGCTGAGTTCTCTGCCGACTCGAATCTAGTCTCCTGAAGCCTGACTACTGACTATCGGCAGGATGCCTGGTCCAATCTGCAGCTCATTCTGGCCAAGAACCGCCCACTTAGACAGGAAGAGATTGCTGTACTGGCGTTATAATACAGTTACAGTTGTGCTGCTTCTTAATTTAAATTTTTTTACCCAAACACTGAAACCAAAATGAAAGTTTTCATTTAGCCAAAAACCAAAACTGTAAATAACGTTTATTTAATAACCAATTAATTAATCAAATTTATTTAAATTGCACATAAGGTGCTTTTGATGTCAACTTTTTAATGCTAACCTATCATTCATTTTATGCTTGTCTCGTGAGCAGAATGATGTGCTTAAATCAACATGGAATCACAGCATGCAGCGCTCTGCATTGAAAAGTTCAGGGCACAATGACTGACAGCCACAGCGGAGGAAGAGTTTCCATGATCTTTAATTTAACGATGCAAATATTCATCTGTCCTTCAGATTTACCTGGATTATAGTCCTCAAAAACATTGATGGTACTTTATAATACGTTTTTGCCTTTTGTGGAGCTGAACAGTAACAACCATGAGTACGCACCATATCGGATTTGGATCAGTCCCGGATCTGTGCATTTCTAGCAGACTAAAAGATCGTTCTTGGGATTGAAAAATCGATATTGGCTCATCAAAAAAAAGATCGATTAAAATTGAGAAATTAATATTTTCAAATCAGCCTTAGCGTCCATACACCTGACATGTTTACCTGTTGTCCTTATTGTGTGCACGAAATAGACACTGACACGTCACAGTAATCTTTCAAGGATTTCGGCCAAACTTTGGCAAATCTGTTTGGCAAATCAGAAGTGCTCGTTTTATCATCCAGGGAATTTGATCATGCTTCATTTCCAGGTGAACTGATGATTTCCAGAAGTTGCATAAATCAGATTGCAACTTCTCAACCTTGTGAAAAAGTAAATGCCTTATATCTGGTTTGACAGGACTCGGCAGCAATCACCGCAAGTTAATATTCAGATCTTTTAAATCTTGGCTCGTTCTTCCTTTGCAGAAAAGCTTTGACAGATTGGCACAGTAGGTCTTGAACCGGTCCTGCCACATCACCTTTGTAGGATTCAGGTCAGGACTTGAAACTAGGCCACTGTAGTTCCTTAATTTAGTTTCTTGTCAGCCATTCCGATGTGGAATTGCTTCTGTGTTTTGAATCATTGTCTTGCAGTATCAGTTACAATTACAATGAAGTTTCAGCTCACTCAGATCATAATCAGACTTCCTCCCGAAGAAACGTCTGGTTTATTTCTTCAGCCTGCTCTTTTAGAATTTTCTTTAATGTGGCATTGTGAGTATGTAGAAATTTTGAAGTGACCACTTCTCTTTGATTGAGTGGTTAAAAAGTAATTCAGTATTACTCATCATTTAGACTGAACACAGGCATACTTTACAGCAACCAATCCTAACATAACTAAAGCTTTGTTAGTGTACTGCGCTGTTTTGCATTATATAAATTAGTCACATTTTCTATTACATAAATTAAATAATGATTTGTGTATTATAAGTTCCCGTTGTCTAATATGTATTATTTCATTTTTGATATTATTTCAGTGAGAGAAAGATGCAGTTAAAAAAGGAATCAGGAAATAATAAATACTTCTTCATTCCACTCCACCTCTAGTCTGTCTCGCTCTCTTCTTTGTCTTTTGTTCCCCAGACATTTACTCTCAGGTTCTCTATAATTGACCTGTGATTCAACACATATTCATGCTTGTGTTATTCTCAGCATAAATTGTATGTGTTGTTTTGTTGCTTTATTTAGATTTGCTATAAAATTGTACATCAAATTTCTTGATAATCAAAGAGTTAGTAGAACACCCATATCATTTAGGATGTGTTCACACTTGTAGTTCGGTTTTCTTGGTTCTTTTAGCCCGGACCCCAAAAAAAAGAGAAAATAATACATTTAGTCCTGGTTTGCTTGGTGTTCACACTGTTTTTAAGGCTGAAACTAAAAACATATTCTGCGACGGAACTTACCGAACATCCAAAACAATGCTGTGCTAAATGGGCTTGTTATATATGCGTATAATGGCATTTTTACTTGAGAACTTTTGAAGAGTGAAATGTGTAAAGGAGTCAAAACAGTGCCAGGAATTCGTCCATTGCACACACACACGAAGATCTGCTGCAAGCAGCTGTAGCTGTTTCTGACACCTGTACAAAACTGTAATGGGCAACATTGCTCCTATGATGAGAAAAAAAACAGATATGCTTCAGCATTCTGATCATTGATTAAAGGGATGGTTCGGAGTAATTTCAACGTAGGGTCCTTTGCACCATGACCTCGAGCCAAACGAGGCCAAACTTTTTTTCCCTCTGTTGAACATTATTAAAGTTAGAGCTTATTTAGGGATATCAGCCGAATGGCTTAGTGCCGGCACTAATGGATCCAAGGATGTATCTCGTAAATTACCCCACTAATAATGCCCAGAATGGTACCAAACTTCTACAGTAGTATAAAACAAGGCATTGGAAAGTTTGTAAGTACATCAAGTTTATTTAAATAGCTCTTGCCTGATGGTTCATGCTACTGCTAACCCGGATGTCGAGGTCACTTCCGTGATTTGGAAAAAGCCCATAAAAGTCCTGGCAGAAAGCGGTGCATTTTTTTATATATTTTTGCACTATGATAGTGGACTAATGTAGGGAACAGTGAATGAGGGTATGGGGGTGATTTAAAATATAGTTTGTCTGTCTGTCTGTTTTGTTTTCTCTCGCTCATTGTTTCTTTTTAAATCTCAAGTCATCAGGAATCTGTCCAAATATCAGTAACCTTGAGTGAAACAAACAGAGAATGGGGGAGGGACGAAACAAAACTGAGTCCGTATGGTGAGGTGTGTCGTTCTCATGGGTGTTATCTTTCGACAATGCCACTCAAAGCCATGGGATTTTACCATCATTACAGCGATCACACGCTCACTCTCAACACCCATGTGCCCGCCCCAGTGCCAGATGCAACAGGAAGTGACTGTTGCCTGGGCTACACAAGGAAGTTACAGCATATGTTCACAGAAACACATGGAAGTTTCCCTTTCACCAGAATCATCTGTGTGTGTCGTCTCTTGTGCTCATGAGTTTGTATTCATTAATCAGCAGGGGAAGCTGTATTTCATTTTGAAGGCTTTCTGTTTTAGGAGATTGATTGTTGCTAGTAATTAAGGTCTGACCCCACAAGAGGCGACTAGAAGGCTAATCACTCAAGGGTTCAGGGCAGTGAACAGCCGCTGGGGCTTTGTGGAAGATATGATTGGAGAGGTAGTACAGGGGAAGTCACATCTGTCATGCATATCTGCACTCACTCATCTACTCATATAAATCACCTTTTCACATGAAAAAACCTTCTTTATCTCACATGCACATATGCAAAGACAGTAAATTGGGGTCAGGGTGTGGTGGCACGCTATTGTGTTGTACTGTTTTGCATTGTAATAATAGGATGAATGACTGTACCCTGGAGATTCCCGCTTGCTTGCTCGCTCTCGCTCTTTCAAGCTATTTTTTTCCCAGCTGCTGTTGACATAACCATCCTAATTTTGGTGTGTACTTTGGAAAGTAAGTGAAATTAAACCAACTTCTGTAGAAGGTCTACTATCATCTGGATATCACATCTTTTTGTGTAGACCTGAGATTTGCGTCTCTTTTAACCAATATTAATTTCAGTTTCATTGTTTGTGAAACAATCATGCCAATAAAAACCAAAGACAAAGCATCAATGCAAAAAATAAATAAATAAAATGATTCCATAAGTTAAATTAAATAAAAAATATATGATATAAAAATATATGTATAATATATATTTTCGATATATTATATCGATTTTATTTATTATAAAATAAAATAAAGAGACATTTAAGTAATGTAAAGTCAGACAGTCATTACAATAACCAAGAAGGTGATCAGGACCTGAATGCAAGTTAAATATGGGGACAGGAAAGATTGGTTTGAGTTAAAAATAATTGATTGTTTTTCTTGTAGAGACCATGAAAAGAGAACAAGATCACAGCTCTGTAGGAAATACGTGTTTCCTAGATGAGCTGTCAGTTATACATTTGTTACCCTGACCAACAGCCGTTATTCAGATATATTTGAATACCACGATTGACCTGTTGGAATCGAGTATTTCAGTGCACTGTGAAATTAACTTTGAGAACATTCTGTAGGTCTACATACATAGACAAATAACTAGTAAACATGGTGGTCATTGGTGTGTTCTGGACTGGTTTATATTAATTGACACACTGCCAACTGTTGTCATGCTGATGTAAGTTAACAAGTCAAGATCAAAGTCAGCTGTGTGTCAGTGAAAGGTAAATGCTGTAATCCAGAACAGAGCAGGTGAATTACTCTGTGTCCGTGAGAATGCTGGCTAATAAATAAAGAGAACGGATGTTTGATCTGGAGTGAAGTCACTGCCACAAGTACAAGAATCTTTGTGTCTATAAGTGTATTTGGTGAATGTATTGTGTTTCTCTCACTGAACTTTATAAATGACATAATAATACTACAGTGACAGTGTGGGCTAAATATTAAACTTTAGGTCAACAGTCTTTGCTCTCCAGGAATGAGGGGAATGTATGTATGCTAGGAACAGCCGCACACTTGCATACACCCTTGTGCTTACATGCTTGCTCAATGTCAGGAAGATATTTCACAAGTCTGAGCCTGTTGCGGTTAGTCGAATGCAACCTGTTACATCAAGGTTACTTTACAGTTGTACTGTGGTAAATATAGCTTTGTGCGTGACTGCGTGTCTCTCTTTGGATATGGATTGGTTTCATTCATAGTTTATGTCATAGCGTTTAATGAATGTGAGCTTTAGGTTTTTGTTTTGTTATGCAGGAACTCTGAGGTAGAAATCTCACATTACTTGTTTTACAGTCACACCCACAGAAGTAGGGAAAAAAGCAGGGCTATCTTTCCAATTTCACATCTCAAAAAATTGGGTTTTTATAACTTAATGTAATTTAATTTAATGTTATGTTTTTATTTATAAATTCTGAATAAATATTTCAAAAACGTTCTGTTGTATATATACTGTATTGATGGAGTGACATCACTGGCTCAGACAATTTGGGAATGAAAAGTCCCAGTATCTGAAAATGAATCATCAAAATATAAATAAATTGTCCCAGTATCACTTCAGAGAGCAAGTATTACATGATGAGTCAATAGGTGTGTGTGTGTTTGTGTTTGTGTTTGCTTGTTCGCTTGTTCATGTATGGGTCCATCCTGCTGGGGCTGTTTGGACTGGAACCAATCCTTAGCAGACTTCGACCAGTAACCCGTGACCCTCGCACACACTCTGGGGAACGTTCAACTCAGCAACTTCATCCGCACTGTTGCTCTCCGTGGTGGGAGGGGGACAAGAGTACAGGAAAGCGAAAGATGATAAAGAACGAGAGAGAAAGGGAGGGAGCCCTCTGCTATAGAGCAAGTACTTACAGTTCAGATCTGCTTTGTTTATTGTTGAAGTTTACTAGCACAGTCCTCCAACCGCTGGCCCAGCTCATTTATTCAGCTATTCTCTTTACGAGCCCACGAACTTTTGAGTGTTTAAGTGAGAGATGTTTATCTGAGATGTGAATCCTGAAGTGTTGAGTGAATCTGTCATGAAGTTAAAGTTCACTCTCAATTTATGACTGCTTCTCCGCATCAGTGACAGTATCCTTTACTTTGTCAGTGCTTATGTGTGTGTGGTGTGTCAGGGATTCTCTGGACCTCTGTTCAGTGTTATTTCATTCCAGATTGCTCTTAAAGATCCCATGAAATCACTTGAAAAGCGCAGTTTTCTTTTTACTGTGCTGACATATTTTCCTGAAACAGACTGGACAAATTAACTGCTCTTCCTTTTCTAAGCTGTAAAAAGTCACAGCTGTGAGCAGTGAGCCATGATTTGCTACTTCCTAGTCAGTGACAGGTGTTATTGATGGGAGGGGCATTCTTATTCTAAATATTATCTGATTGGACAGAAATCCGTGCAGTGGAGGATGAGTCATCAATATTTTTCTCAGGAGAGATAAAGTGTTAAATGATCTCATTGAAATCACTGATCTCAGTTGTCGTGGTGCAACAACTTGAGGCGGTCTACACTACATGCGACAAAGCGACCGTTGTAAATCTGTCTGTTCTCCATATCAGAAGTAGTGCAACCGCTTGGAGTACGTCAAAAATAGAACGTGGCCTCAGTTTACTCTTACATCTAGTGTAGACAGTATCACTGATTGTAATGGGTTCATATTGGCTTTTGTCACATCGCATCGTGCCGTTCGCATCCGGGATAGACATGGTGTAAGTGACCACCTAGCAACCATATAGCCTTAGCAACCAGCCACAACACCCTAGCAACATGGTGGCGAATTTTGCACAAGCAAAATTTTCTTTCGAAAAAGTGCAAACTACTTGTGGTTCTCAACATTTTTGACTCCCTAGGACGCCACTGTCCACACAGTGACATTCAAAGGCCCCACAAATTTCCCAGTTGTTTGTGATTTACTAGTTAAGGATTAAAGATAAGGATTTTAAAAAAAAGACCATTTCTACCTGACAAAAATTTTAAAGCTTGGCATAACTTGAAAAATGTGTGTATTATTTATATATACTAGGTACTAATATATATCTACATATATACTAGAGGGGGTTAATTAAAATAAGAACTTTTAATTGTTTTGACCTTGTTTAATGCTTGTTTTGTCTTACTTTAAATAGTTTAAAGTCATTTTGAGGCCTATTCGGTAGTTTGCTGAGGCCCCCTAGTGGATCCTGGCCTCCTAGTTGAGAACCAAGAATAAACAAGAATAATTATAATTTGTTTGTATGTTTGTAACACATCATCTCCTGCATATTATCTCTTTTTCACTCTCTTACAGGATTTGGAAATCCTGGACATCAGTCATATCAGGGACACCAGGACAGGGAGATTTTCCAAGATGCCAAAGGTACATTTTCAGTTGTGCCTGTGTTGGAAAAAGTCTGTATGAAGGTTATGCTTGGAAAGGTTCATGTGTCAGGAGTGTGTGTGGGTGGTAAACTTTGCCTGTGTTTGTAGGACCAACGTATACGTGATATGTTGGGTTTGGGCAAAGGAGAAGGGAACTCCGACTCAAAGCTGCTAACTGTTGTCTACGGCAACGACCTGGTCAACATCTCCTTCCTCAACTTCCAAGCTGTGCAGGATGGCTATTGCAAGGTAACCACGACAACCGGACCCTGTCACCTAGAAACCATGTCCATGCTATCACTCCCTCTCCCTCTGTCCTTCTTTTTCACTTTCTACCTTTGCAAGTGTGCGTTCTGAATGAATTATATCAGATGACTCTCATTTTATATATATATATTTTTTCCTCTCTCTTCAAAACCTTTGGCACACATGATGTTTTGATTCATTTATAAGATTATCATATTTACATAAATGCATGAGTTCATTTAAACATGTTTTGTGTTATGATTGGGTTTCCAGGTGTGGACTGAAGAACTGTTTAAACTTGCCACAAACATACTGTCCCAGAATTCTTCCCGCAACACCTTCTTATACAAAGCGTGAGTACTCTTCCTGTGTGTGTGTGTGTGTGTGTGTGTGTGGTTCTGGTAAACCCTACGTTGTGGGGACAAAATGTCCTCAAAAAAGATAGCAGTATCCGAAATCCTTGTTCCTGGGGGGAACATTTTTGCATCTCCGTGAGGAAAACAGCTTATAAAGTGATGTTTTTTTTGAAAATGTAAAAATGCTGAACGTTTTCTGTGATGGGTAGTTTTATGGGTAGGATTAGTGTAAGGGGGTAAAATATACAGTTTGTAGAGTATAAAAACCTTTACGTCTATGGAAAGTCCCTATAAAACATGAATGTGTGTTTGAAACAGTTGTGTGAGGTTAAGTGACCTGCTCGTGTGACCTCACAATGCAACATTATTTCTCCTAATTGTGTCTGTTTCTCGTAATTGCGCTAAATCTTTAATTGTGACTTTAGATCTCCAAATGCAACTTTGTTACTCATAATTGTGGCTATTTCTCACAATTGTGAGATCTTGCAAATACTACTTCCTTTCCTTTCTCTGCTACTTTATATCTTATTATTGTGCCTTCATATCTCTAAACTGCAACCTTGTGTCTAAAAGTGTGACTCACGGTTGCAGCTTTATTTTTCAGAATTGTGACTTGTATTTCTCAAAATTGCAACTTGTGGCTTCTTCCTTCTCACGTTTGCACTTTATTATGTGACGCATAAATCTCATTGTGACATATTATATCTCCTCTAATTCTCTCAGCCCAAGCTCGACTGGACCCGGCAAAAGTTCAGTTTTTCACATATAACTTTGGGTTTGCCTCAGAGTTGGTTTTGTAATTGATGGTCACGCATGGTTATATAAGGTTAGTTCACCCAAAAAATTAAATTTCAAACTCCAGTCCCCAATCATAGAAGAATGAAGGTCATACAGGTTTGGAAAGGGTGTGTAAATGTCAAAATGTCAAATTTTGGGTGAACTATCTCTATATTCAGCAGGACTTGGGTTCAGCTTCGTACCCTCCAAAATGAAATGGCAATGCTCTGGTGTCAGGTGTTTTTTTTTTTTTTTGAATATGTAGCTGCTGATAGGTTTATTGACAAAGTACAGTACATTAAGTGCATATAATCAGTGTAGAGATGACAAAACCAGTTTGATGCAATCATCTGTTTCTCACGGTCTGCCTTTTTTTTCATAGTTACACAAAGCTGAAGCTGCAGGTAAATCAGGATGGGAAAATCCCAGTGAAGAAGTGAGTAAACACAAGCTGTCTTACTCAAACACGGTTATGTTTCCAGTTCTTCAGGGCTTTCGTTGCTAATGTGCCACTTCTCCTTTCATCATTCCTTTCACTTCTTCTCTTTTTCTTTCTCTTTCACTTTTTTTAGCATCATGAAAATGTTCTCGGATAAGAAACGCGTGGAGAATGCGCTGGAGCACTGCGGTCTGGTCAATAACAGAGTAATCAGTCGTGCACAGGTTGTTACACATCAAACCTTTCAGTTTTGTCTGCTGAGCTTTCATAAGAAGTGTTTGTGTCCATTTCTCTCTCTAATACTCTTTTGTTGTTTCTATATAAATGCACTGTTTTTAAATAACCCAAATTCGTTTAGATTCAGAAGATCCCTTTAGTCTAATCTCTTGTAGCGTCTCCCTCTGTTGTCACATGTTCATTTGTTTTTCTTCTTCGTGGTGATCTATGATCAATCCTTTTATGGTTCAGTTTGGACACAGAGGAGCTGGTCTAAGATCAGCACAAGTCCACATTTCAGTCTGTTCACTGTCTTACACTGCCCTCTGCTGGTTACATTTCAGAATAAATTGATACTTAAAGGGATAGTTCACCCAAAAATGAAAATGTCGTCATCAGTTAATCACCCGCATGTTGTTCCAAACCTGTAAGACTTTAGTTCATCTTCGGGAACAAAAAAATGAAGATATTTGAATGAAATATGACACGATCAGTTTATATGATGAACAGATTGAATTTAGGTTTATTCAATTTAGCCTAAATTCAATCTGTTCATCATATAAATCGATCGCGTCTCTTCAGAAAATTTGGACTAAACCGATTTGAATCATATGGATTAGTTTCACAATCTCTTTTTGAACTTTTTGAAGCGTCAAAGTGGTAATTTCGTAGCTGACAATGGAGGGACAGAAAGCTCTCAGATTTCATCTTCATTTGTGTTCTGAAGATAAACCAGTCTTACAGGTTTGAAATAACATGAGGGTGAGTAACTGATGACAGAATTTTCATTTTTGGGTGAACGAACCCTTTAAAGGTGCCTTATTCTACACCAGGGGGCCTTTTTTTATGTTTTCTAGTCATTTGTTGTAGTGAACAACCCCAAAAACGTAGCACAACTCACTACATAGTGCAGAACAAATGTTTGCTTGCAAATCAGAGCGATTGAAATGGATCAGATTACAGCTCTAGCCATATTGATCTTTGCTACGCTGTCTTGTCTGCTGGTTAATGTGAATATGGGTCAGTGCTGTTGAACCCATTTTCCATCTCAGTTTGCATTGCATTGTGAACATTTTATGCCTACATAGTACATAAAAATCTTTCAAGATACATCCTGTGTTCCATGGTTAATGTCCCCTTTTAAATGCACCTGAGGCCCAAATGTTATATATTTTCCTCACATCTTATATTTGTGACACTAAAGATGCAAACTATGGAGACTTTAAAATTTCATTTATTTTATTTATGTATTCATTTTATTTATTTGTTTGTGCATTTATGCATTTATGTATGTATGCATTTATTATTATTTTTATTTTCTCTCAGGGGGATCATGGTATAAAGATAGAGGACTTTACCTGGGAAATGTTCCAGAACTTTCTTGGCAGACTAAGTCCCAGACCAGAGCTGGAGCGTATCTTTGTGGAGCTGTGAGTGAGCAGAGTCCAACAGCAATGACACAGATACAGTGGCCCCAAAAATGTATTTGGACACTCAGACACATTAAAAAATGAATGAATGGGATTCCATTACATACAATATCACCCAAGCGGCTTTTATATCAAAGAAAGATGGCAGTAGTAAAAACATTTCAAGAAAAAAGTGAGGTTTTTACGTCATAAAATATAGAAATTCGAATCTAATTTATTTTATTAAAAAGTAACTAAATTAGAATATGTCCATGTAAAAATGGCCCAGAGATGTAAGAAGTCAAAGTTTGTTTCTAAAACAATGATATTTCTTCATTATTAAGTCTGTCCAAATACTTTTTAGTGGCCCTTTATGCCTTAACTATGTAAAGATCCTTTGAACAATGTGTAATTCTGTACTGCGTGTGTGTGTGTGTGTGTGTAGTGGCTCTAAGGGGAAGCCCTTCTTGTCTCTGGATCAGTTGATGGACTATATAAATCGGAGACAGAGAGATTCTCGACTAAATGAGGTTCTTTACCCACCGCTCAAGCGAGAACAGGTCCGCCAAATCATGGAGAGATATGAAACCAACGCCAGCCAGCTGGAAAGAGGTACAAAGCACACACTCACACACACACACACACACATTTAGATATAGTGAAGATGAAACTGATGGTGGTTTGTTTTACGTGTCCATGTGTGAGCAGACCAGATCTCCCTAATGGCCTTCACAAAGTATCTTGGTGGGGACGAGAACTCTGTGGTTCCTCCTGAGAGGTTGGACATCATCGATGATATGAACCAACCCCTGTCCCACTATTTCATCAACTCTTCACACAACACATACCTCACAGGTATATACACACACACTCTAAAATACACAAATATGGTCATAAACGCACACTAACACCCATCTGTGCTTTCTCGCTTTAGTGGGGCAGTTGACGGGCCTGTCGTCAGTAGAGATGTACCGGCAGGTGTTGCTGACAGGGTGCCGCTGTATAGAGCTGGACTGCTGGAAGGGCCGCCCACCTGAAGAAGAGCCAATCATCACGCACGGTTTCACAATGACAACTGAGATTCCATTCAAGGTGTGCTTTGGCCCCATCTTCCACTTTACCATCTCAGTGTCCATCACTCTCATGATGCAGTCACATTTACCGGTTTTCGGCGAATTTTCATGGCAGGAATCCAGTCATTTTGGTAGAAACCCTTTGGGATTGGGAATTTACATTGGGAGTTTACATGGCAGCCAGATATGTTGTATGTTTCTTTCCTAAGGGCTGTGAATCTAGAAAGATATAAGCTTAATTTATACTAATATTAGTGCATCATCAGACTGCAGCATCAGTTTACAGCCATTTGTGTTTTTTGTGCTTTAACTGGATGGATGCGCAGTGTACAGTAGCCGCAAGCACATCACCATCATTTTTTTACTTCTGGATAATAGTTTAATGTAATTTGTGAGCCCACATTTGATCAAAATATTTGAATGGAAAGCATTATGTTCTCTTCATCCCTTTGATCACAGTGGTCCAGAGTAGAGATGCGCGGATGGGCTATTATTTCATCCGCAACCGCATCACAAAACTCATCATCCGTCCGCCATCCATCTGCACCAACGTTTTTGACCAATTTTCAAAACCGCGCCCGCACCCGCCCGCCATCCGCTGATTGGTGTATACATATATTTTTCATTTGATTGGTTCAACCGCCCGCCACCCGCCCGAATTTAATAAAAATATTATTTTTCGTCATGTCATCCGCCCGATCCGCGGTTTATCCGCGGTTTATCTGCGGAGTCCGCGGCTGTAACCGCAACCGCGCATCTCTAGTCCAGAGTGTGTATTGCACATATTTAAACTGTTTATTGTTTATAAATCGTAATATACATGTACTGTATGTGTGACAAGGTTTATATATATCAGGTCTGTCTCGTCAACAAAAATGTATTATGTGTTACATGGATAAATTAAATTATGAAGAACAATGGATTGGAGATGCTTCTTTGCGTTATAAGCTTAGCTTTCAAAAAAGTGGTGGGGACAAATTCAGCTTTGTCAAAAAGTAGTGGGGACTGGGGTCATGTCCCACCCGCAAATTACACTTATGGTATGGACATACATCGCCACACTTTTGACTTGTTTACCTGCGAAATTTAGCTAATGTGTAAACGCTAATTGCAAATGCAAGCTGCCCATATATGCTGCACACACACTGAACTGCAGTGAGAGACCGTGTGTGTAATGTTTCGATCTTTGTGTTTGTAGGAGGTGATTGAAGCTATCGCTGAAAGTGCATTCAAGACGTCTACATATCCTCTCATCCTGTCCTTTGAGAATCATGTGGACTCGTAAGTATAAGGCATGAGTGTGTGGATAATGCATATTGCTTGTCTTTTTTCCTATTTATGTTTTATCTTGATTATTATCTGATCTTTTAGAGCAAAGCAGCAGGCTAAAATGGCAGAATACTGTCGCTCTATGTTCGGGGATGCGCTACTCATTGATCCACTAGACAAATATCCGGTAAGTTCTTCAACATAAAAAGAGCAGTTTTCAAATGCCTATTTTCTTAATAAAGATAGAGCAGACACATTTCATCCATCCATCCTCCTTAAAACTTTTACATTCCAGGCCAGGCCTTTTAAAGCCTACATTGCTATGCTAAACTTTACTTATCTAGTTAAGGATGATGTGCAGTCATTTGTTCATAATCACAGACTAAACATTGACAGGGTGATCAGGACCCCAGTGCAAAGAGAAAGGGTATTGTATCATCCTGAAAGCATTTGTTTCCCACTGATTACACAGGTACTTAACAGATAAAAGAATAAGTGAATGTTAAATGTTTATTTGACCTTAAATCAGTGTATTATTGTTAGAAGAACGAGAGCATGGACGGCTGTATAGGAAGGAGCATATCGGATGGCTGTGACAGTTGTTCATTATACAGTTTTGGCCCCAGAATGCAGTGATTGGCTGTGTAATAACTAGGAATAGTAAACAATAATATTTTTAGTTTGAGACTAGATACAGTGAGGAAAATAAGTATTTGAACACCCTTCTATTTTGCAAGTTCTCCCACTTGGAAATCATGGAGGGGTCTGAAATTGTCATCGTAGGTGCATGTCCACTGTGAGAGACATAATCTACAAAAAAAAATCCAGAAATCACAATATATGATTTTTTAACTATTTATTTGTATGATACAGCTGCAAATAAGTATTTGAACACCTGTCTATCAGCTCGAATTCTGACCCTCAAAGACCTGTTAGTCTGCCTTTAAAATGTCCACCTCCACTCCATTTATTATCCTAAATTAGATGCACCTGTTTGAGGTCGTTAGCTGCATAAAGACACCTGTCCACCCCATACAATCAGTAAGAATCCAACTACTAACATGGCCAAGACCAAAGAGCTGTCCAAAGACACTAGAGACAAAATTGTACACCTCCACAAGGCTGGAAAGGGCTACGGGGAAATTGCCAAGCAGCTTGGTGAAAAAAGGTCCACTGTTGGAGCAATCATTAGAAAATGGAAGAAGCTAAACATGACTGTCAATCTCCCTCGGACTGGGGCTCCATGCAAGATCTCACCTCGTGGGGTCTCAATGATCCTAAGAAAGGTGAGAAATCAGCCCAGAACTACACGGGAGGAGCTGGTCAATGACCTGAAAAGAGCTGGGACCACCGTTTCCAAGGTTACTGTTGGTAATACACTAAGACGTCATGGTTTGAAATCATGCATGGCACGGAAGGTTCCCCTGCTTAAACCAGCACATGTCAAGGCCCGTCTTAAGTTTGCCAATGACCATTTGGATGATCCAGAGGAGTCATGGGAGAAAGTCATGTGGTCAGATGAGACCAAAATAGAACTTTTTGGTCATAATTCCACTAAACGTGTTTGGAGGAAGAAGAATGATGAGTACCATCCCAAGAACACCATCCCTACTGTGAAGCATGGGGGTGGTAGCATCATGCTTTGGGGGTGTTTTTCTGCACATGGGACAGGGCGACTGCACTGTATTAAGGAGAGGATGACCGGGGCCATGTATTGCGAGATTTTGGGGAACAACCTCCTTCCCTCAGTTAGAGCATTGAAGATGGGTCGAGGCTGGGTCTTCCAACATGACAATGACCCGAAGCACACAGCCAGGATAACCAAGGAGTGGCTCTGTAAGAAGCATATCAAGGTTTTGGCGTGGCCTAGCCAGTCTCCAGACCTAAACCCAATAGAGAATCTTTGGAGGGAGCTCAAACTCTGTGTTTCTCAGCGACAGCCCAGAAACCTGACTGATCTAGAGAAGATCTGTGTGGAGGAGTGGGCCAAAATCCCTCCTGCAGTGTGTGCAAACCTGGTGAAAAACTACAGGAAACGTTTGACCTCTGTAATTGCAAACCAAGGCTACTGTACCAAATATTAACATTGATTTTCTCAGGTGTTCAAATACTTATTTGCAGCTGTATCATACAAATAAATAGTTAAAAAATCATACATTGTGATTTCTGGATTTTTTTTTTTAGATTATGTCTCTCACAGTGGACATGCACCTACGATGACAATTTCAGACCCCTCCATGATTTCTAAGTGGGAGAACTTGCAAAATAGCAGGGTGTTCAAATACTTATTTTCCTCACTGTATGTAGATTTTACAATCATGTTTGTTTTTACAGCTGGATCCTGGTCAACAACTGCCAAGCCCCCAGGAGCTGATGGGGAAGATCTTGATCAAGAACAAGAAGAAACACCACCACAGGGCATCTAACGGTGGGAGCATCAGACGCAAGGACGGGACAGACGAACAGTCCTCGCCTTTGAATGGTGTGTAAATGCACACACACTCACATATACATACATACATACACACACACACCAAAACACAGCCTGGTCTGCTCTAGCACAAAAGTGATTGTGATTAAAATGGTTGCAAATGCATCAAAACAATTGCTACAAAAATTTAAATTTGTATAGCAACTTGCGTTAAGATGGGGTTTTCCAGACACTGGGACCATTTACAGAGAACTCGTTTTTGCATTTGAAAAAGTTAGAGATGCAGTTTTTATAAGTTGAACTTTTGACTTGTTGCGTTTTAAGAGTGCATGAGATAAAGCTAAAGACAGGAGACGGAAGCACGGTGGTTAAACGCATCTGCCCAGTGCAGTGGCGTAGCGTCTGGGTATGCAGGGTATGCATGTGCATATGGGCCCGCATCCATAAAGCTATGACGTCATTCGTTTCATTACTGTACGGCTTGATTGAAGCACATGCGCACACATACAGAGAGCATGCAGCGCACACACAGAAACATTCAGGGGCACAGAAAACTGTTGTCAACGCTGCCCACCACTTTTATTGCTAAAATGGCTTCACTACTGAAACGCTACATTATGTTTCTCAGCAATGAGGTGGTAACGTCGCTGTTTTTTAAAAATAATTCAACACACAGCTTCACTATTAATAGAGATCCGCTGCTTAGACAAAGGTAATTCACAAATGCACAATCTCTGTCTCTCTAATTCATTCAATTAAATGTAATCTTACCAAACTACTTTATTGCTGTGTCTTATTTAAAGCGGGCAGAATGCTAGATCTAACAACCCGTTGACAAAATAATCGTCACTTTTACCATTCCAGGCTTCGCGTCGGGTCGTTGCCTCAAAGTCATTGTATGTCGGGTGGTTTGCCTCGACGTTGTACCTTAAAATCGTTTAATGCACACCTAGCCGTGGGTTATCCCTAATATGTTAGTTCCGTTCTGGTTGTGAAAAGTTTCTGGGTAGAGGTATACCACTCAAGGTTTATTACACACTTATTGGTTTATTACATTTATTTGGTAACTCAATAGACAATTTTTGACTATTACTAACACTACTCTTGTGTTGGATCTGGATGGCCTGTAACTTTACATAGATTATCTATTAGGCTACTCGGATGAAAACGATAAGATATAAATGTCCTTTGCGAAGCAACGTGTTTGGTATGGTATTTTCCTGATATGCTGCATTAGCACCTCTTCATTGCATTTTCGTTTGGGGGCCGTTAAGATTTTTTTTTGCAAATGGGCCCAGGACTGACTTGTTACGCCACTGATCCAGTGCATGGTTTTACATAGGAAAAACAATGGAAAAGCAGCATAGTGAAAACAGAAAAACATGTTCTGTTTGATCGACCCCTTTAGAGTGCATGTTAGTGTTTCCTGCATCAGCATTGTTGTGTTGTGTTGTTCTGCTTGTTGTTCCTGCAAGCACAGTGCAACCTGTGATGTCCAATTTGAGAATGAATGATGCTTATGAGCCGACTCTTTTAATAAATCCGTTTCAAACCCATAACAAGAAGCTCACTCACTTAACAGCAAACAAAATAAACAATAATAACCTTTACTGTGAACTCCTTTGTGTGTATTTTCACACTAGTATTACACAATCTTCAACAACCGTTTCTCATCTGATCTTCTATGACAAATTATAACATTTATTTCAGTGTGAGATCATTTTTAATCCATCACTTATTCTCATGGGACATTTTATTGCACATCTCTTTCATATCTGCTTGATAAGAGAGTTAGCTCATGAACTATCTGTCATCATTTACTCACCCTCTTGTCATTCCAAACTTGTAGAGCTTTCTTTCTCACATTTACAACTTTGCAAACATTTAGACTCAACTGCAGTGCAAATGTATGAGGGGCTGGTTTAAATTTGAACTCTTCTTGTGGTTCCAAAACCATTCTGGCTCATTCATGAACAATTAAATATACACATGATCCATTTTTCATTTGCCGATTTCATTTCACTTTCAAACGCATTTATCATGAGATTTGTGTTTAGATTGTCCATTGTCTGATGGGGAGGTGGGCCAGAACATGTCCAATGGGGGCGAGAAGCTTGCAGAGAGGATGGCCAAAGACCTTGATATCCGCAAGTCTATTGGTGGGTTTGTGCCTAGTTGACATGAGGTTTCAACCAATCAGGATGAAGACCGAAGTCACTTAGGCAGCAGTATCGAAGTTCAATGCATTTATAGTGTATATTCAATTTTCTGTGTTTTTGTGTGTGTGTATTATTTTTTACTATTACCCTATAGACCGGGGAGACGGAGAGAGTGATGAAGAGGAGGAGGAGGAACCCATTCCAGATCCAAAGAAGCATAACAACACTGATGAGGTAACTTGTTCACTGTCCTGTTCACGTTTCTGCTCCCTGTCTCTTTCTATGCACATCTTTGACGTGTCTCTCTGTTTTAGGGTACTGCGTACAGTGAGGTGAATGCTACAGAGGAGATGTCCACGTTGGTCAACTACATAGAACCAGTCAAATTCAAATCCTTTGAGGCGGCAGCCAGTGAGTACTGATACTTTTCACATCACGGCTGTTACTGTACTGTGTATTCTAGCATGGCTGGAACAGCAAAACTGTGTTGACCAATCAGAAGCCAGGACAGAATCATCCATTTTTGAACGATCCCTCTCTCTCTCTGTTTTTAGAGAGGAATAAGCATTTTGAGATGTCATCTTTTGTGGAGACCAAAGGCATGGACACAATGAAGAATTCTCCCATCGAGTTTGTTGAGTATCCTTCAACAGCCTAGGATATTGATTAGATATTGATTGTTAATTACTCAATAACCATTTCTAAACTTGTCTACTTACTCTTTTTATTTGTGTTTGTAGTCCTGATCCGAATTCTCCTTCAAAGCGTGATGTGTTGTGGGCAATATGAGCCATTATATAGTGTGTACACATTTCCACCAGAAATAGCAGACCATCCAAATACCATTGGCATAATCATTTCAACATACTGTGGTTTAGGACACACTAATTCTAATGTCAATTTGTATGCGAATCAAGACTAGTTAGTGGGTAGTGGCTTCAGTTACATAAGTTTGATGTGTCATGTTTGCGCTGTCATATTCAAGTAATGTTGTTCTTCCTGAGCAAAAATGTTTTTATTCAGATACAATAAAAAGCAGCTAAGTCGCATCTACCCCAAAGGGACACGTGTGGATTCCAGTAACTATATGCCACAGCTCTTCTGGAACGTGGGCTGCCAGATGGTGGCGCTAAACTTCCAAACTCTCGGTCAGACATGCAGATAGCACTCTGTTATTGCCTTCTTCCTTCTTTTTTACCTGTTGTTGTACATTTACGTATATTTCTGATGCCTTTGTATATTAAAATAAGCTTATATCTCTGTTTCTCAGACTTGCCGATGCAGCTGAACATGGGGGTGTTTGAATATAACGGCCACTCTGGGTATCTACTGAAGCCGGAGTTCATGAGACGCACAGACAAACACTTTGACCCCTTTACAATGGACATTGTGGATGGCATTGTAGCCAACACAGTTAGAATCAAGGTATTGTGTTCACATGTATCATTTTGTTTGAAGTTATCATAATAGCATAGAATAGTAAGTTTTATGTAGCATGTACAATCAGATCACATCTCATCTTTCACTCACCCACACAGATCATCTCAGGCCAGTTTCTGAGTGATAAGAAGGCCAGTGTTTACGTGGAGATAGACATGTTCGGACTTCCTGCAGACACTAAAAGAAAATTTCGAACGAAAACTTCTAACAACAACTCTCTGGACCCAATCTGGGATGATGAAACCTTTGTGTTCAACAAGGTAACAAATGAAAGGAATAGTTTATCCAAGCATGTTAACTATGGCATGCACAAGACTGTGAAGCTGACTGTGATAATCTACACATTTTTATCAAATGAGCTGAAGTATGCTTTTAATCTCTCTCTAGGTGGTATTACCCACCCTGGCGTCTCTTCGAGTTGCAGTGTTTGAGGAAAATGGGAAGTTTCTTGGTCATCGTATCTTGCCAGTATCGGCTTTGCGCCCAGGTTTGTGCAAAATACATGGCAGTGGTTTAACAGACTTGCTGTTCTGATACTGCACTAAAGATCTGCTGGTTCGTATATATGCTATATGTGTTTGGGTGTGTGTGTCTTTAGGATATCACTACATCAGTCTGAAGAATGAACTGAACCAACCACTCATGCTGGCATCCCTACTCGTGTACACTGAAGCTAGGGACTACATCCCCAACGAGCACCAAGGTAGGAGAGAGAGATCTATGGGACTATGAATGCCATGGATGTCAGAAAGCCATATGTTGCTACACTGAATGAATATTTGCAACTCTATCTATCTATCTATCTATATATCTATATGTATATATGTGACATCACTGCATTAAGTGGTGCAAAGCTAGTTGTTCAGTTCAATTCTGTGCATAAAAGTGACTAGTGTATTTAGCTGCAGTGTGTACAAAAATCTTTTTTTATGCTAGTAGTAATTTACAGTAGCAGAAACAACTGTAGTTAAGTGTCTTACACAGTGGTAATTTGAAGACTGGGATTTACACCAACAGTCTTTTGGTTACAAGCTATATGCTTCTTTGTAACAGAGACTCACTCTGTTTTTTCTCTGTCTTCCTTATTTTGTGTGTGTGAAGAATATGCAGAGGCTCTGACAAACCCCATCAAACATCTCTCTCTGCTGGCCCAGAGAGAAAGGCAGCTATTAGCACTTATGGAGGATGTCACTGAGGTCAGTCACACTTGTTTTTGTGTTTGAATCTATGTAACCAACCAGTTCTTTCTTCTGATATCTCTTCTGGACTTGCAGCCCACCCAGAAATTGAAAAAGTGCTCACCTTTGTGTTGTTCCAAACTTTTGTGATTTTCTTTATTCTATAGAACCGTGTTCTGCAAACTATGGCACGCTTGCCAACATTGGCACGCGGAGGGATAATCATTGGCTCGTGATAATAGCTAAAGAGGTTCAAGTCCCTTGAACTTGCATATGGACATACATTTTGAGGTAGTCATTCCTCATAGTCACTCAGTCTGTTTTTTTTAAGTTAGGGACTATAAATAAAATTTTAACCTTCGTTAGCACGCAGATCCGACAAACCGTCCTCCCGCGTACCATAAGGTTGCCAACCGCTGCTATAGAACATTCTTTTTTAATATCATGGCCACTTTTTATTATAATGGAAGTGAATGAGGCAAGGACAGGGGCTGTCAAACTCCAAAACGACCAAAAAAAAAAAAAATCACCATAAAAGTATGATATGGCTACTGTCTGTACTACAAGTTGTGTGAAGAACGGACTGAAATTTAAGTCTTTGGTCAGGGAAAACCTGAAATCCAAGAACTCCTTCTTGAGAAAAGTAGCAATGTCAAATCATTATTTCGACTCATATTTTCAATTAATCAGTTGATCGAGTTGCTTTTATGATCTGATGCTTTTATGGTGCTTTTTCATCTTTTTCAAAGCTTGAAACTTCCCATTTATTTAACTACTGTACATGAAAAAGAGTGATATATTCAGACTTTCTCCTTTTTTCTACCATGGAACATTTTTTATCAAATGGGTTTGGAACAAAATCAAGGTGAGGATAAATTATGGATTTTCATTTTTGGTTGAACTATTACCATGAACTAACATCTTGCAGATATTTAATCAATTATGTGAATTCATATTGTGTGTGTGTGTGTGATCCTGGTATTCCCTACATTATGGGGACCAAATCTCCGCAAAAGAATATTAATACCAGTTATTTTGTACATTTTTTTGGTCACCATGAGGAAAACAGCTGATAAATTGCACTAAATTATGTTTTTTTGAAAATGTAAAAATGCAGAAAGTTTTCTGTGATTGGTAGGTTCACGGTTAGAGGTTAGAATATACAGTTTGTACAGTATAATAATCATTATCACTCTCATAAAAAGTCCTCATTAAACATGAAAACCCAACATGTGTGTGTGCAGGGTAAACCTGCGAAACCAGATGAAGGAGACTGGTCTGACTCTGGCTCCGCACCCTCTGCTGACCCTTTCTGCCCTCTGCCATCTCCAACACTTCCTCCTGTAGTCAGTGAGGTCATGAACCCTCCTCCATCAGGTTCGGTCTAGCCTCTGAAACGATCTCTATTTTTCCTGCCGTCACCTTCTCGCTCATTCTCTGTCTCTCTCTACCTGTCCGCATTTTGACCATAATGTTAGTCATGTCAGTTTTGTATTGATGTCTACTCATGAAAATGCATGTACTGTCCATTAAGTGACCTGTGTGTTCGTGTATAATATGTTATAGGCCCAAAAGAAGATCTAGTCAACAATATTCTTAAAGGTAAGATCATACTCATCATTCGCTCTTCTTCATCAGTCACTCGCCTCCTGCAGAGCACTGAGAGAGGTTTTGAAATATCATGGTCAAGCTGTGTGTTTGTGTTTTGCAGTTATCGAACCTCAGTCTATTGATGAGCTCAAACAGCACAACTCCTACCAGAAGCTGGTGAAGAAGCAGTCCAAGGAACTCAAGGAGTTGAGCAAGAAACATGTGAAAAAGGTCAAAAACACTTAAATTACGTTTTATGTAAGGAATGTACCGTCATGGTCACGTTCAACCAAGATCAGTTTTGATGTTGGGTTGAGAAAGCCTGGTGTTTAGCAAGTTGCTAGCATGTTTCAGCAATGTGCTAAAACATGTTAGCAAAACATGTAGGCCTACGACATTTTTCATTTGTAAAACTGTTGCTTGTAAAACTGGTTTCTTCTGCCGTTTTTAAGCATCTTGCGTTGAAACTCCCCAAGCCTCTGTTACTGATTTGAAAGTATTACTTTAGAACTGGGGCTGTTTCTAAGCAGTTACAGTGTAACAATGTTAGAGAGAGAGAGCATGACTTAAGTCTGCCGCAGCTCTCAGTAGATAGCAAAGTTAACTTCATTTTTCAGTAGCAAGGCAAGAGCATCATTATTTCATTTTTAGATGCTTTTATTGATGTTTTATTTAAGTAATGAGCTAGCTGGACAGTCACATGATAAAAACCACTTTGGAGAAAATCTATTTTGTCATTTCTTGTAGTTTTTATGGTTTTTTTGAAGTTCTGATCATTTGATGGAATGATATGGAACGGAAATGCAGTCAAGAATTATTCTGTTATTGAAAATTAACAACCTTTAAACATCTATCAGCCAATCTGAATCAAGCTTTCAGAAGGGTGAACTTACATCAGAGCTGTAGCGCTCTAATAAATGCCGCAACAGCGGCAGAATAAAGGCCGAAAGGCCAAAGAGTAACTTCTAAAAAAGAATGTGTGTGTGTGTATGTGTGTTTCAGATGTGGGCTCTCAGTAAGGAGCAAAGGACTCGCTGTACTCAGCTGAACTCTGAACTCCAGAGGAAACGAAGTCAGGTGGAGAAGCGTGTGCGCACCAGTCTGAAGAAAAAGTGAGGGCATTGACGTTTTAACCTTAATTAATGTTGGCCAGGTAGATATTGTGCTTGTGTGACAACTGTTTGCTCACATATTATGAAAGTGAAAGTGACATGACGTGTATTCAAGTAGCGTGTCCCATACTTGGAATTTGCGCTCTGCATTTCACATATCCGAGTGCACACACACAGCAGTGAGTATTGAACACACTCATACTGTGTACGCACACACCAGGAGGCATTTTTGCTGTGGCGTCCGGGGAGCGATTGGGGACCGCTTATTCAGCGCTGTTCATTCAGGTTGTGGGTTCGAGTCTCAGTACTTGTAGGAAATGTAGGTGGGGGAGCGATTGGGGAATGAACAGTGCTGTCTTCATTCACTCCCCTACCTACATTTCCTGCTGGTACTGAGACTCGAACCCACAACCTGAATGAACAGCGCTCTCTTCCACCCTTAGGCTTAGGCCCTCTGATGGGTATTTTACGTTTAAAGCAGGAAACAAACAACACCAGTAGATAAACGCAGACTGCCTTATTTTGTTACAAGTAGTCAAACAAACACTCTGACCTTTCATAGAACATCTGAACTTTTTTTTCAGTTGTTCGCTCAGTGTCACAAATTTGCTTAGATCAAATGATTAGTGAACTAGAAATAGTGCAGAATCTGAAATATTTATTCACTTTACTGTAGAACATTTCTTCTAAATTGGATCAAAATCCTACTTTGATTTTGAACTAGAAACCACATTGGAGAGTGTTCACTTTGAATAATATCTTTATGAATTATTATTATTATTATTTTTATTCTAAATGGCTGTTTGCATGTGTGCAGTGGGTCAGAGGAGCCCGCGCAGAGGGAATTGAAAGAGCTGGATCTGGAGCTACAGAGACAGACAGAGCAGTTCAGAGACGAGCAGCTGCAGGAGCTTCTTGCGCTCAGACAGGCACAACATCAGATAGAGAAAGAGGCTAAACAATGCCACCTCAAAGAGGTATGACAAGCATAACAATAGCGCAAAGATTTCGCTATCACAGCTGCTCTGAGAGACACTAAACACACACACACACACACACACAGCTAAAAATGCTGATTCTTTGTGACTGTGCTTCTGTCTCAGGCCAATCAGAAACTGAGGGAAATCGCCCAAGAATGCCAAGCAGCCCAGATCAAAAAACTCAAGGATGTGTGCGACAAGTAAGAAATGTTTGGTTGTGTTTTGAGGTGCATTTGTGTGTGCACAAATCCTGAAATGTCACATTTCTACTTGCAGAGAGAAGAAAGAGATACAGAAGATTTTGGAAAGGAAGAGGCAAAACAGCATCATTGAGGCCAAGAAATCTGAAAAGGAAACGTTAGTAATGGGTTTTCTCATCTCAAGGACAGTGCTTTTAGCAGTCTGGGGTTAAATGGTTATCTCACCCAAACATGAAAATTCTGTCATGATTTATTCATCCTCATGTTGTTCCAAACCTGTATGAGTTTCTTTCTTCAACACAAAAGATGATATTTTGAAGAATTAAGAAAATCACACAGGTTTGGATCGATATGAAGGTGAATGAATGATGACAGTGTTTTCGTTTTTGGTGAATTCTTTTAAGTGCATTGTCTCACCCAAAAATGAAAATTCTGTCATCATGTACTCACCCTTATGTGTGTTTTCTCCATAAAGTCAATGGGGTCTACTGTCTTTCTGGACAGTACTGATATTCATTATATGGACAAAATGCATTTATATCCCTTTAATGTTTTTTTAGTTTTTTTTTTATTCTTTTAAAAACAATTTGACATGCCTTCTGAGATGCCTAGAGATGTCTTTAAAAGCTACCATATTTATCTGTCCCGTTATTGAAAGATAAAGATAAAAGAGAGCATTTTTTGAAAGTGCTGCTTATGTTGATTGAGCCATTTACATCTGGAGAGTTCAGCATTGAACTCAGCACCTCGACTCACCCCATGGTAAAGTACACAAAAAGTAACCTTCTTCTGTCATTCTCTTACTTAGCAGGGAGCTGAACGAGATCAACAGAAAACATATCAATGAATCGGTCAGCTTAATCCGTCAGGTGAGTTCTGGAAGTGTCTGGATGTAGTGTTAATTGGATTTTTGTGTAAATGGCTTTTTTATACGAACTGATATTTAAGAAAACCTTTACACCTTGTCCTAATTAGGTGCCACTCAAGTTTCCATTGTCTTTTTTTTTTTTTTTTTTGGCCTGTACTGAGAGCATAAATGGCCAGACGCACCAAACTGGCATTAAAGAACTAGTGGCAACAAAAGCCTGCCTTGGTGTCACCTCACATCGCCTGCGTCTGAGCCAAAAAGTTGTGTTTGAACACAGTGCAAAGACTACAGCCAGCAGCCTGCTACCACATACATTCTGTGCCTGCATGATTGGAAATAACTCTCCATACCAGCAGGTGACAGTAGTCTGCTGCATGCGTCATTCAAAACGATAACCAGAAGAGCTACGACTGTGGCTATGACTGTGGTATAAACCGTAAAACACAGTAGCGGTTGCTTGCTTTCGTCATTTAAATTTTCTTTCTTGTGCACTGGTTCACTAAGCTGAACTGCCAGTCAGATTGATCCGTCTCACGGCTGGACTCCATCGCCGAGTCAACATGCTCAATTGGCCTGAAAAGCTGCCCACAGGGGTCAAGACTAGTGCAAATGCTGTGGAACAGAGAGCAAAAACTAGGTAGACACTCAACGATGGCCGACATTTGCCGATCGTCAGCTTGGTTTGTGTTACAGCCTTAATAAAGCACAAAATAATCAAATCGTAGCCAATCAGAAGATATTGGATGTTTCTGTTTGTTTCATCGCTGGGTAGATCCACCCATAGTAAACCTGACTGGTTTATTAGACAGATTTCTTGAGTAGGACAAGCACTCGACAGAATGTCTCATCACTTTTGGATAGAAACTTAGATTATGGCTTGACGCTGTTATTGCTCCTCACCTTGTTAGGACAAAGTGTTACAGAGCCATATAAAAAATACACGAGTACAAACAATCAAGGTCAATCTTCCTCATAAAGTCCCTTAATTCTTTCTCTCTCTTTGTGTAGCTGGAAGTGTCTCAGGGGAAGCGTCAAGAGAAGTTGAAAACCCTTCACAAGGACATCCTTCAGAAAATCGAGGAGGAGGTTCCACTGGTGAGTCCATTCACAGATCTATTCAGCCTTCAGTCCTAACATGCTAGTCCCTGTTCATCTTGATCGATTCCTCCTCTTTAACACAAAATTTAGGAAGTCTTCCTCACTGAAATGTCCCATAGTAACTATAGCGTTTGCCTAAATACCTTAGTTACAGAAGATATAATGCCAACCAATGCCAATCATCAAGAAAAAAGCAATGGTCAATTCAGGTTCTGAAAGCCTCTTGCACTACTTGAAGTAAGGGTGGGGGATATCCCAGACACGATTAACCAGTAGGAATTTGACAACTGGTATAATTTCCATTGTTCAAGCACAATAAGGCGAGAAAGAGAACTCAACTCAGTATTTGCACTCAGTCAAAGCGTATGCGCAGAGACCCGCCTGTAATATAGCTTATAAGTACTGAATTGAGTTCTTTTTTCATGTCTGATTGCACTTGGTTAGTTCACCCAAAAAATGTTATTATCCCGTAATTTACTTGCCCTCAAGCCATCCTAGTTTTATATGACTTTCTTCTTTCAGCCAAACAAAATCAGGAGTTATATTAAAAAATATCCTGTCTCTTCCAAGCTTTATAATGGGAGTGAATGGTAACTTGGTTTTTGAAGCCCCCAAAAAACGTGTCCATCCATCATATAAATAATCCATACGGTTCCAGGGGGTTAATAAAGGAAAATATTGATATTTATAACTTAATCTATAATCACTGGCTTCCGGTGACGGCCATAAGCGAGTCTAGTTCCAGCGGAAGAGTGACCTCTGACCCGACGCATGATGTAGGATGTAATAGTTGCTTAAGCTTAGGTGAGTAGACACCTCTCGCGGTTCAAACAAACAAGGCTGGGCAACAAACTCAAGCTCCTCTTTTTTTTTTTTTTATATCGAAATCCACTGACATTTCTCTTTAAAAATTCTCATTTTAGACTTCTAATTCGTGACCGGTGTTTTGATTTGCTCTTGTTTCCACGTTCTTCAATACGTTATGCGTCGGTTCAGAGGTCACTCTTCCACCGGAACTAGACTCGCTTACAGCCGTTACCGGAAGCCAGTGATTATACTTAATAAAGTTATAAATATGGATATTTTTCTAACAAAAATGCACCGCTTCGCTTCAGAAGGCCTTTATTAACCCCCTGGAGCCGTGTGGATTACTTTTATGATGAATGGATTTGCTTTTTGGAGCTTTAAAAACTCTATTCACTCTATTTTTTGATATAACTGTTGTCTGAAAGAAGAAAGTCATATACACCTAGGATGGCTTGAGGATGAGTAAATTATGGGATAATTATAGTTTGCCCCAAAATTAAAAACATTTACTCACCATCATGTCGGTTCAATTCTTTGGTTAATCTTCGAAACACAAATTAAGACGTTTTTAATGAAACCTGAGAGGTTTTATGTCCCTCCATTAAAAGAACTGCTAACCAAAGCGGTCATAAATGCATCATAATATGAATCCCAAGTCTTGTGAAGAGATACAATCCCTTTATATGATGAACAGATTTAATTAAGGCTTTTATTTTATTTACATTTTTGGCTGAACTATCCTTTTGAAACAGTCAAATACACACACAGTTATGTGCCCGTCTATCTGTAATCGTTGCTTGATCTTGGCGAGTATTCGGGTAAACAAAGTCGTTTATGTCTTAAACAGTTGGAGGGAAATCAAATATGTAATGGATCCGTACATTCACCTAATATATCTGCTGCTGTCAGTGTCTTTAGTTTTATCAATGAAAAGAGAGTCACTCACTGATCTTGACTAGTAAATTTTGTAGTTTTAATAAGAATCTATAACAATAACAAATAAATGTATGTGTACATACATACATACATACATACATACATACATGCATACATAAATACATACATACATAAAGGTGCAGCTCATAAAATTAGAATATCATCAAAAAGTTGATTTATTTCAAGAATTCAACTTAACAGGTGAAACTAATATATTATATAGACTCATTACATGCAAAGTGAGATATTTCAAACCTTTATTTGTTATAATTTTGATGATTATGGCTTACAGCTTATGAAACCCACGAAATCAAAATCCCAGAAAATTAGAATATTACATTAAATCACACAGTAATTACACAGTGATACCATGGTCATTGAACCAGGTTTTGGTTCTTTTGGCAGTGTGGGCAGGTGCAAATCCTGCTGGAAAATGAAGGAAGCATGAAGTGCTCTGAAAATGTCCTGGTAGACGGCTGCGTTGACTCTGGATTTAAAAAAGCACAGTGGACCAAAGTCCTCTTTTCTGATGAGAGCAAATTTTGCATCTCATTTGGAAACCAAGGTCCCAGAGTCTGGAGGAAGAATGGAGAGGCACACAATCCAAGATGCTTGAAGTCCAGTGTGAAGTTTCCACAGTCTGTGTTGGTTTGGGGCAGAGATGGGGGACTCGAGTCACATGACTTCACTCGAGTCGCAAATTTAAGGACTTGAGACTTGCTTGACTAAATTAAGAAAATGACTCGACTTGACTTTGACTTGAGATCCAATGACTCGAGACTTGACTTGACTTGAACTGTATGACTCGAGAATGACTTGATATACTTTTTATATAACATCAATTGATGAACAAAATGAAAGCAACGGAACCATTGACGCCAGTCGTCAGATTCTGCGCGATTGCGTGACGCTGCACAAGCCCAGAAAAAACATACATCGCGGTGAGCGCGGCAGCGCGCTAAATACAAAAACATCTCCCAGCATCGTTTCTTTTTGGATATAAACACTAGAAATTGACCATATTCATACAAGAAGATTTGCTGTACGCATAATAACTGGCAAGGGATATCGGACGACCATCACAACCTCGAACAGTCGAACTTCATTCACCACGTCTAAAAGTAGCCTAAGCTATGGCTTCTTTAACCTGTTTGTTATAGTTAATTTGATTATCTTTAAATCTAGAGAGAATATTGGTCAGAACAGCATGCCTCTTTATACACAATTATGTTTTCAAATGTAGCTTAATGTTGTCAATATTCAAATGATAATTAATGATGGCATATGTTTTGCATAACATTTGCCACATTTCTTTCAAATCATGCTTTAAAGCCAAATATGTCGTTCTTTCCAATGACAAAAAAACAACATAGAAAAATGTTAATGTTTTGTCGTGTTTTATGTTTCTCTTAAAGCAGGGTTAGATGTTATCAGGGGGTTGGGGGCAAAATGCCAGCAGAATTAATATGCACCCAAAATTCAAAATGTGGTGGAAAAATTGCCCTAGTATGAGTTATTTTTATAATTATAACATATGATATTAAAAAATATTTCCAGAATATTGGTGCGATTGCAAATGTGACAATGATTTTATAAAACAGTTCAGTAAACAAAGAGTGAATATTGTGATGTGACATTTTAGACATAATATTCCAAATATTCTCTGTTTTTGCTCTATTTCTCCAATGACAATAGTTCCAAACAAGCCACAGAAAGAGTTATGCGTATTTGTGATTCAGTGACCTAGTTGCTTGGTTCCAGAACGAATCTGCCGTTTTGAACAAATCAGTTGAATGAATGCTTCTATGACTCGTACATTAAGACAGTGATTTGGCGCCACCTACTGGCGGTTTTAACTTCATAATTAAAAATATATAACTTCTGTAAAGGGGATGCCAGTTTGAAGAATGCCATTTGGTGGCATAGGAACCATTATACTTGAATTGTGAATTGTTTAATACCTTTTAATGGTCTTCTGCAATGTTTGAGGCATATTTATTTTTTCACGCTTTAATGTTGGCCTAATTTCAGATACATTTACATTTTAGGCTATGTAGTTTGAAATTTTAATTTTTTTTTTTTTTATTGTAGTACCCACTCAGCTGTACAGTATGTGGAAATGCATATTTTAAAAAAAAAATCGCAAATAAAACCATAGTCCACAACTTCTGTAGTTTTAACTTATTTTAATATATAAATTCAGTGAAATCATCAAACGTTTGTATGACTTGCCAGTGACTTGTGACCCAAGCTACGACTTGACTTGACTTGCTTGACATAAAGCAGCGACTTGACTTGACTTGCTTTTCACAAAATTGACTTGGACTTGCTTGAGACTCGATAGTTAAGATTTGAGACATTTTCAGAGCACTTCATGCTTCCTTCAGCAGACAAGCTTTATGGAGATGCTGACTTCATTTTCCAGCAGGATTTGCACCTGCCCACACTGCCAAAAGAACCAAAACCTGGTTCAATGACCACTGTGTAATTACTGTGTGATTTCATGTAATTTTCTAATTTTCTGGGATTTTGATTTCGTGGGTTTCATAAGCTGTAAGCCATAATCATCAAAATTATAACAAATAAAGGCTTGAAATATCTCACTTTGCATGTAATGAGTCTATATAATATATTAGTTTCACCTGTTAAGTTGAATTCTTTAAATCAATCAACTTTTTGATGATATTCTAATTTTATGACCAGCACCTGTGTATATATTATGTGTGTGTGTGTGTGTGTGTGTGTATATATATATATATATATATATATATATATAATTCATTGAGTGTTTTATTTGATTATTATTCTATTTGAATATTCAATTTCTGCAGAGAACTGTGAAATGTAAGTGTTATCTAAAATGTTGATGTCATAACAACCTTTTTTTTCCCAGTAAAAAATAACTATATTGTGATATACATTGTTATCGTGGAATAAAATTGCTTATTGTTATTAACCTTGGTCATATCACCCAACCCTTGGTCATATCACCCAACCTTTTTATCTCATAATAATGTTAATGAGCTAGAATTATTTTTTTTTTTGTGGAATGGCTCTTTATCTCATAATAATGTTAATGAGCTAGGATACATTTTTTTTGTGGAATGGCACTCTTAAATCCTCATGTCTTTGCAGAACCAGGCCCGTTTGACACGCGAGTGCGAGGCGGAGCTGAAGCTATTGCCAGAGGAGGTGTCTCACTTCCTGCAGGAGCCTGAGAGCAAAGGCTCTCGTAAAGACACCCTGATAGGTCAGGTCAATGACAGCCTCAGCTCTGGCCCCTCCTCCAACTGCAGCACGCCCCCTTACACCTCCCCAAACCACAGCTGGGGGAGCAACATGGCCAATATCTCACTGCTGGAATCCTCCTCAACCTCAAACACTCCCGTCAAGTCAGAGACAGATACTACAGGAGTGTACTAGTGATACTACAATTTGTTTTATTTGGTTTTCCCATCACTCTCACCCAATCCATTTCTGTCCGCAGTGGATTTAAAGAATAGACATAGTATTACTAAAACATTTTATGATTTTTTTTGAGGATTTTTTTTATTTTTATTTTTTAAACCTGCACACACTTTGCCACTGTCTGTCTGAATCAAATCTGACACCTTTTTTTTTTTCTTCTTTTTTTTTAAACCAAAGTTCTGTTTTAATGGATTGTGGATTTTATCCAGCTCTAATGATGTGGGCTCTCGTACATCATAATGCATGTACGTAAGACACCTGTGGAAACCAGAGGGATGGGCTTCTCCATTTCTGTTGTATATTTTGCACTTTGCAGCTTTACATGTAGTTCCACAAGTCGTCCTGAAGGTGGCAGTGTAAATTTGACAGTAAAGAATTCTGAGGCTGTGATGCTAACGCTAGGCTATTGCTTAATCTGGTGGGACGTGTTTACATAATAATGCACAGATGGACTATTGCTTTACCCACCCCCGAAAAACACAATTTCATTCATTCAATCTGGGTGTATATGGTGTTTGTTTTTGTCACATGACACTTAAATGTTTAAGTGCCTCACATCTACATATACAATACTTTGCTTGAACTCTTTCACACAGATAATTATTTTTAAATTCTGTAATCCCGCTCGCTCTCTCTCCCGTACCTCCCCCGTATCCTTCTCTCTGTCGGTTGGCTTAATCTAATCCTGACTCTTTGTAACTGGCAGTGATCCCACATCTGACACTGTCTGAAATCCAGTGATGTCCAGGAAACTTAATGTGCCACCCCCTTGTATTTTTTTGTCCAACCGCAGATGAATCCGCAAATCCCCCGTCCGGCTTCATCAAGGTCTATTCAGAGGCATAACATGTTGCGTAATATGCAACAAAAAACAGCATATGAGGTTTTTTAATGTGAGATTGAAACAAGACTTTTACAGCTTAGCTCCGCAATCCAGGGCTTTTTTTAATCCATTAGAATGCATGACGGTTGGGTTTTGCTTTCTCGTATTGTAATCCGGTCTGCTGTCACCCTCCTCTTCCTGTTTACTTTTATAAATTGGGTCAGTTTTCTGGTTCTGTGTCCAGTTGCGTTTCTTCCCCTCCTTCCTTTCACTCTCTTTGTGTCTCTCAGGGCTCCGAGGCTCAAAATTAAGACAGTTGGAGTTGACGTACATGCATTCAGTGCTAGCGTGCATCATTCACACTATAATACCAGACCATGAAAGTGTGTTTTATGATCTCAATCAAAGCACTTTGAGAAAGACAATGATTACAGCACTTATGACTATCAAACCATATAATTCGCTGAGTGAGTAACATAATATGCAACATGCACGTTACGTTTCTTCTCCATGCATTGATGAAAATATTTCCTAGAGTAATTTACAAAGTGTGTGTGTTTTGTTAGTGTGTGTGAGGTAAGTGCTGGCTGCGAGAATGGACACTGCACAGTAGAGTTTAGAAGGCCAGAAGGCAAAAGGGCTGAAGTGAGATGGACAACGCCATCTTTCACTATGAGAAGCGAGGGTTTGTTCGTTGAGGGTTTTATATGACTCGGCCCATTTAATGTGTTCTCGTGTTAAGTCAATAGCTTTATATACCCGTATAAGCAGGGATAAATGGTACTTGCATGTAAACATTTCCTCTCTCCATGTCTCATTATCTTTGGAGAGGGACATTAGTGATTACATACTACCAGGAAATATGAATGTGTGTATTTCAGTCGAAACCACACGAGTTTATATCGATCTACATATAATTCATTCCATTTTAGAGGTAAATGAACTTTACTACTGACTAGAGGAGAAGTCGTGAGTGACGTCTGTCTTTTTGCTTGTCTTAGGCTGATCTAGTGTCCCGACAACACACACACATTCTGCAGTCGTCCCAAGCACCATTAAGCTGTCTTTTACTATCTGTCTCTCTGTCATTTTATTTAATTTTTTGGTTAAAATGAGGTACAAGCGTTTAATGAGAAGCACCTAAATACTTTATGGCCTGTAATTTTATTATTTTTAAATTGTAGACACTTTGTGATTGTCATTGTCCTTACAGTGGTATGATTCTGTGTAATTTTCCTTACCAGTGGTATGATTCTGTATCATGCCTGTGTTATATTGTGTTATGGTTTTCTTATGTTTAGTAATGGTTGAATGGCACTACTTTATCATTTTAAAAACCACAAAATTCCTTCTTTTTTTTAAATCATGGGATTTAGAACCCCACTTTTTAGTGTCTTAAAATGGGACAAAATTCAGGTTGTTCTTCTGTTTTTTATTATTTTAATTTTAGCACCTTTTATTTTGAAAATGCTTTGCAAATCGTGTCCTGTAAATTGAGTTATTTGTTGGTATACAGTTTGTGTTTTCAAAGCAGACATTAGCATGCTCATTTCAGTCTATAATCAGATGTCCTCAGGGGATGAGCCAGGCTGGTCCATCACACTTGTGGGCCCAAACTGAGGGATTCTTTGTGTACTGAAATCTGTGAGGACTGTCGTCAGACTTTAAGGGACAAAACCTACTTAACCAAGGGCTAACTTCTGCTCTGCCTCAGTTACAGCTTTAACCAAGTACATATCTCATAGTTTGCCTCTATCTCTGCATCTGTCTCTTTCTCAGCTTCTACTGAAATGCTCTTTTGTTAACACTGTATGTAGATAATGTACTGGTCTGCCTTGTTTAAAGGGAAAATTATTACTCTGGATGTAATTTTTATTGCCTCGATAAATAATATAACTGTACATTCAATAAATACAGAACATTGTCAAACATGTCATGATTGTTGCTTCCCTTTTTCAGTTCTACTTCTATAAAATGAGAGCGAGTTTTCAGATTGTGAAATGGTTTTGATTATGTGTGAAGGACAGATTACGTGACATGATGAAGGTATGCGAGAACTATCCTGTTATGCAAAATTAGTTTTTTTTTATTGCTAAAAATTAGTGGAGAACAAAGCAATAGAACATTTAGTTTAGTAATATTTATGAACTATGATAGTATTTATTATATTTTGCTTATTAGCTTATCTAGTTTTATGTGCTTTTTATTGTTTAGCTTTTATTCTTATTTTAAAATTTTTTATTTTAGTACTTGAATTTATTTATTTATATAGCAACTTATTTTATTTGAGTTGGTAAGGCAATATTTCTAAATTTAGTTTTGTTTTTGGGTTTGCAAAACGCATGTAATGTAAATAAACTAGTTTAAGTTAACGATAGCTCTACAAATTTACATTTAATGTGAATTTTTTTATTATTTATTTTTTTATGTAAAAAAGTAGAAAGTTTTCTGTGATGGGTGGGTTTATGGGTAGGGTTAGTGTAAGGGGATAGAATATACAGTGCTGGTCAGAATTATTTGCCCCCTTGGTAAATATGATCAAAGATGGCTGTAAAAAATAAATCTGCATTGTTCAAACGGGATGGGTTCTAGGGTCAGATGAGAAAAAAAGGAAAAAAAAGAAGCTTTTTTTGGCAGCAAACAATTAATATGGGTTTGGTTCATACAGGGATAAAAAAGTACCCCATGTGTAAAATGAAATACTCTGCTGTATCTTTAATGCTGTGGGCCTAATTTTCTGCCAGAGGTCCTGGACATCTTGTTCAGATACATGGCATCATGGATTCGATCAAATACCAGCAGATAAAAAATCTAAACCTGACAACCTGTGCTAGAAATCTTACAATGTGCCATGTTTGGATCTTCCAACAGGACAGTGATCCAAAAACAAACATCAAAATCAATACAAAAATGGGTCACTGAGCACAAAACCAAGCATCTGCAATGGCCATCCCAGTCCCAGATCTGAACCCTATAGAAAATGAGTGGGTTAAACTGAAGAAAAGAAGTGCCGATATGGATCTGGAGAGATTCTGTATGGAGGAATGGTCTCTGATCTCTTGTCAGGTGTTCTCCAAACTCATCAGGCATTATAGGAGAAGACTCAGAGCTGTTATCTTTGAAAAATGAGGTTGCATAAAGTATTTAATAAAAGGGGGCAAAGAATTGTTCCCAACGTGTTTTGGAGAAAAACATTTATTTCATAATGTGATTTTCCCCCACTTCAAATCTTTTACTTCAATGAAAGGTTAGATTTTTGCGAATTTTTTAATAAAATATCAAAAGGATTAACAATGCAGATTTATTTTTTACAGCCATCTTTGATCATATTTACCAAGGGGGCAAATAATTCTGACCAGCACTGTACAGTTTGTACAGTATAAAAACCATTATGTCTATGGAAAGTCCCCATAAAACTTGAAAACACAACATATGTCAAGTCAAATCAAGTCACCTTCATTTATAAACTGCTTTTAACAATATGAATTGTTTCAAAGCAGCTTTACAGTGATATTAGGAAATTACAGTAACAGTTTGACAGTTTGATTATATATGTGTATATATGTGTAAATCAACCCTCAACAAACTACTTGTCTGGCCATAAAAAATTATAATACAGAATTATTTACTGCGTCCGTGTAGCAACGTGGTGACTCTGTACAGATAAAACGACGTTTTATCTGTACAGAGGTAAAGGGAAGGAGGCCCTCACAGGGGAGAGACTAGTTGACACTTCAGGACTGCGTTGTCATCGTGTCCAGGCGCAGGTCCTTCATCAGATCTGGATGCGATCCAGTGGACTGCGGTAAACCTCAGGATAAACAGAGAGACTAATATTAGCGTAGACGGTTTAGGTCAGCCGGAACTGGGAACACTTCCCATAAATCCTGATGTACTTGTTACATCATAACAAGGATTATGATGTAACAAGTACATCAGCATTTATGGGAAGTGTTCCCGGTTCCGGCTGACCTAAACTATGCAGCCTAACATTGAATTATAGAAGTCTATAATGTGTTATGCTAGTTCAAAGAGATGTGTTTTTATTCTAGATTTGAACTGACAGAGTGTGTCTGCTTCCCGGACAACGTTAGGAAGATTGTTCCAAAGTTTTGGCACTAAATAGGAAAAGGATCTACTGCCAGCAGTCGATTTTGATATTCTAGGTATTATCAACTGGCCGAAATTTTGAGATTGCAATAGACGTGAAGGACTATAATGTTAAGAGTTCGCTCAAGTACTAGGGAGCTAAACCATTTAGTGTTTTGTAAGTAATCAGCAATATTTTAAAATATACAATGTTTAATAGGGAGCCAATGCAGTGTTGACAGAACCGGGCTAATATGGTCATACTTTCTGGATCTGGTAATCTGAACTCTATCTGCTGGGTTTTGGACCAGCTGGAGTTTGTTTATTAAGCGTGCAGGGCAACCACCCATAATAGCATTACAATATTCTAGCCTTGATGTCATGAACGCATGAACTAATTGGTCCGCATTTGTCATTGAGAGCATATGACGTAATTTAGATATATTTTTAAGATGGTGGGTGGTGGTGTGGCGCAATGGATAAGACACATGCCTTTGGTGTGAGAGACCCGGGTTCGAATCCACTGTGAGACACCAATGTGTCCCTGAGCAAGACACTTAACCCCTAGTTGCTCCAGAGGCGTGCGACCTCTGACATATATAGCACTTGTAAGTCGCTTTGGATAAAAGCGTCAGCTAAATGAATAAATGTAAATGTAAATGTAAGATGGAAAAATGTGGTTATACAGATACTAGACACATGACTTTCAAATGAAAGATTGGTATCAAAGAGCACACCTAGGTTCCTAACCGATGACGAAGACTTGACAGAGTAGCCATCAAGTGTTTGACAGTATTCTAGGTTATTACGTGAGGAAGTTTTTTGTCCACTAATTAGAATCTCTGTTTTTTCAGAATTAAGTAGTAGGAAATTGCTAGTCATCCAGTTTTTTATATCAGCTATGCATTCCGTTAATTTTGTGAATTGGTAAGTTTCGTCAGGGCGTGAAGAAATATAGAGCTGAGTATCATCAGCATAACAGTGAAAACTAATACCATGCTTCCTAATGATATCTCCTAAGGGTAGCATGTACAGAGTGAACAGCAACGGTCCTAGTACTGAGCCTTGTGGTACGCCATACTGAACTTGTGATCGATGAGACATCTCTTAATTTACTGCTACAAACTGATAACGTTCAGATTAGTATGATTTAAACCATGCTAATGCAATTCCACTAATGCCAACATCATTTTCGAGTCTATTTAAAAGAATGTTGTGGTCGATAGTATCAAATGCAGCACGAAGATGGAATAACACTAATAGAGAGATACAACCACGATCGGATGATAAGAGCAAATCATTTGTGACTCTAATGAGAGCTGTCTCAGTACTATGGTACGGTCTAAATCCTGACTGAAAATCCTTGCAGATATCATTTCTTTCTAAAAAGGAACATAGTTGTGAGGATACTGTCTTTTCTAGTATCTTTGATAGAAAAGGTAAATTTGAGATCGGCCTGTAATTGACTAATTCTGTAGGATCAAGTTGCGTTTTTTTTAACTAGCGTTAGGGTTAGGGTTAGGTTTAGGGTTTAATCATAGCCAGCTTAAAAGTTTTTGGTTCGTATCCTAATGACAAAGATGAATTAATGATATTAAGAAAAGGATCTATGACCTCTGGAAGCATCTCGTTCAATAGCTTAGTCGGTATAGGGTCTAACGTACATGTTGTCAATTTAGATGATTTAACGAGTTTAATAAATTCTTCCTCTCCTATAGCAATGAATGAATTGAATTTTTCCTCAGGGAGACTACAATACACTGCCTGATGCAATACATTATACTGATGCAGTTATCATTTTCTCAGCAGATCTAGCAGCTTTTAAGGCCTCTCTGTATGCAATCGTGCTCTCTTTCTATGAAATGCGAAATACCTCTAGTTTTGTTTTCTTCCATTTGTTGCTCCATCTTAAGGGCCGGAGTGTGCTAGTTTTACCACGGAGTTGGACTATTTTCTTTAATCTTCTTTAATGTGCAAAGGAGTAACTGTGTCTAAAGTGCTGGAAAAGAGAGAGTTAAAAGTTTCTGTCGCACTATTGAGTTCTTCTAACCTATCTGGGATGCTGATATATGTGTTTAAAGCTGTGGTGTTATGAGTGATAAGACTCATATCACTCATAGGAACAAATATGTGAAGCACCTTTGGAAAAGTTATCCCCCCTTCATACCAAAGCATTACAGTACATGCATAAAGCATCCTGGTGTTGAATATTATCATTCAGCTTTGCTGTACAGTTTGCTTATAAATAGATACTAGTCTATTGTATCAATAGACTTTTATTGTATTTGTATTTTATTGTATCTTGTATTGGATTGTATCTGTATTTTATTGTGGAAGGTTTTGAATTCTTTGCATTTTTATGTTTTTACTCTGTGTGTTTTTTATTCTGTTATGGATCCCCCGGGTCTGAAATAAAGTTTATACTTTATGTATTGTCATATGGCATTATACTTTATGTTTACTGTATTGCCATATGGCATTGCTTTGAAGAGTTAATACTTTCCCAGTTGTCTTCTGATGGTTTCTTTTGAAAGACATTTGGGAAACATGATTTTTAGAATAAACTTTGTCCAATTTTTGTCTAGTTTATAGAAGTTTTACCACAGAGTTTGAGATGGAAGAGGGGATTTGTCACCTTTTTAGAGCAACAGTTTAAAAAACATGTACAATAACTGTGAGGCTTATGAAAGCGCCTCAGAGCTGAATGCAATTTCTAAGACCCTTCAACAGCTTCTAAGTACAAAAGCTTCTCCTGTCTTCTTCATTTGAAGATTGCGACAGAAAAAAAGAAAAAGAAAAAAAAAGCCTGTTTCCCTTTACAGCTGGGATTGCTTTGCAAGGCTTGTTTTTGTGATGGGACAGTGATGTTGCAAAAATGCTGGTTGGAACTCCATTTCTGATTGCAGCTTAACATCAAACTTTCAAGTTACTGAAAAACACAATCCTCCGAAATCTCATTAAATATTAGGATATCAATTTACTTGGATTATTTAGATACTTGTTAGTTGATGCTATTAAGGTTATTAGGATCAAAAATAATAAAAACATAAAAAATCAGACATTAGAATAAAGCAAATACATGAAAGCATGTCAATCTTCTACACAGTGGGAGACCACCAGTGCAAATGCTTTTATTTAGCTTTTTTTCTTATTAAATACATCAAAATTCATTACAAATTATATTATCAGCTCAACAATGTGAGAGAACTGAAAAATTGACATGAATTGCATATTGTCATATTTTAAGATATGTCAGAGCAAGTTTCTTTCAGTTAAGACAGCTCAAGCTCAAAAACCACTTGCACAGCGTGACATATTTCATGCAGTTGTGTACGTACATTATTCCAAAAGTTCCCAAGGATTTGTAAATCCAGAGAAATTCCAGTTTTACATAATGGCTCGTCCCTTGTCATTGTCGCCTATCAATGACGTAATATCCGCGCTATCCTTGGTTTCCACTTGTAGAAACCACAGATATATACAGATTCCTCATTAGAAATCCCCGTTTCAATGGGCAGTTTACGTAAGCCGCTAATGAGGCATCTATGCATATATACATATACATATACATATACATATATATATATATACAGTGGTTAAATTGGGCCGGGGCTCTCCGGGGCTCAGCCCCGGCACATAAGCCTGCTCGTTTGCAGTCAGTTGCCTACTGGAAATTATGTCACATAAAATTTGATGAAAGTGACGCTTTTGAAAACATATTTCTGATTATAAATGAACGATTTTGAAATGGCATGTCTATTTTGTCTCGGCGGAGCTGAGATGAGAACAATCGGGACACGGCCGTACTCTTGTTCAGCTGCTTAATCTCGTTGTCAGTCGACCATGATCGCGCACCGCTCGCGCATGCCATGCGCATCTACAGATAAACTACTACTCAGAACTCCGACATGGATAAATGTACGCAGCAATAATGAATGTTCCTGGGAGATCCGTAGTTGTGCGGGATGTGGAAGCGCGCAAAAGTTCCAGAACCTTCTACTGCCTTAAAAAAAAAAAAAACCTAGCTGCTGACCGCCGCTGCAGCAACAGATCAGTTTTGTCAAGTTCAGCACAACGTTGGTTGTACAAAAAGTGCCCTGGCCTTGAATGACAAGGTAAGGAAAAATGTTTGGCACATTGTGGGTCACTATCATAACAAGGTAATACAATGTGTAATCAAGCGTTTTTTATTTAATATGAGGGAAATAGGCTACACATGCCGTGGACGTGACACAAAAAATCTTTAACTTTTAGGTGGCAAAATATGTTTTTGTAATTCTGTGAATTACACTGCAAACCAAAGCAATACTACCCACCGGATGAAGAAGGGTTGGCTCTTCACAGAACATAACATATTCATTTTATTTTATTTTATTTTTCATGTTCGCATTTATGAGGAAAAAAGGACCGCTCTGAAAGCGGCACTAAAAGACTGTTTAAAACTTTCACTGAGACCTCAAACAGAAAGCACAAAGCCTTTCTTTAAAATGAATTTCGTTTTGTATTAATTGTATCTTAATTTTAATCAATGTTTCATCAAACAATTGCCTGTAATAATCAAGAAGTAAAAATAGTATATAGACAATAGATAATCACGACACGGACGCGCCGGCGAGTGAACTGGACTCTCGTCTCATAAATGAACCGAAACTCAGCGTATAAGGGAGCTATACTTGCCTGACAGACCTGATAAATATATCTATAGAAAGCTTGGAAGGTCTTCTTTTAAACAGAACAATGCAAAACAAAAGAAAACAGACCGCTGCTTGAGTAGCCTAATCCGTATGAAATGTGCATTTCTCTCTGGCGAGTTCACTACTGCGAAGATTGCGAGGATAGCATCGTCAACTTCATCTATGCAGGGCACTGACACAGAAAACTCTTGTTTATTAATAAACAATTAAAATGTCTCCTTGCTATAATATTTTACATATTAATCATTACTTTTACCGGTTCTTTGTGACAACTTTTAGGTGCTTTATTGGCAGCGCCGCCCTCACATGTTACATAAACGCGTCACCACCGCATCAGCACCGAAAACAGGACATTTTTTTCAATCCCTGTTTTGGCAGGGGAAAAACTGATCAGAAAATGTAACGAAACGTTGTAGAAATGTAGTGGAGTAGAAAGTATAATAATTGCTGCAAAATGTAACGAAGTAAAAGTCAAAAGTATGCACTATTGATTCTACTTAAGTAAAGTAGGCCTACAGAAACTTAGTATTTGTACTTCGTTACTTCCACCACTGCTGATTAACAGTAATGTAAATGCTAAATGTCCTAATACCTGTTGATACTACAACAATGCAAATATGCTCTTAACCTTGCAGTTTTTCACATATCATGTAAGACTCAATTTCTCCATTTCTTTGCACAAAACTCTCCAGAAAATGCCATTTAATAGTTTATTTTTCAAAAAAATTCACGGGGGGGCATACCCCCGGACCCCCCTAGGGAGAGCCCCCCCACATAATAAATCCCAATTTAACCCCTGTATATATATATATATATATACATACATATATTTATGATATAGCATTTAGCTGCTGTTGTGCCTTTCAGTCATCATGGTTCACGATTATTGATTGGCGAGTACAGAAAATCCCCCCAAAAAACATAAATGTAGATCAACTGAGGCAAGCAGGCTTTGGGAAAAACAGAGAAATAAAACAAGGATCAATATCGGCGTGGCGTTTTTGAGATGGAGAGAGCTTCGCAACAAACTTGGACATGACAGAGACTCTGCTCTCGCATGTGTTTTAATAGACAGGTAAGCAAATATATATTATTTATTTTACACATACAGTTATATATTGCACTTTGTATGTACTTCAATAATACTTTTATCAATTCTGGTGACCAACTCTATGGCTGTGAAAATAAATACAGTAGGCCTATGTGTTGCACAAAAATATTTAGCCTTTACTTGCAAATACTGTGGGTTCGTTTAAATGTACTTTTAGTACAATTGTTTTAAACGTGTAAAAGACCTACCAAATCATTTGACAAATAGTCACATATCATATCACATCTCAGTAACAGGCTGATATAGCATTACATTTGTACATCCTTGCAGCTAATTCATTACGATGATATAAACTAGAGTGATCAAACCTTAAATGTAATACAAAAACTAATTTATTACCTCATCTGTGAACATGATTCGTGAATTCCATATATCTCTGGATGGTGAAAACTACATCTCCCATTGTTCCACTGTCCTTCACAGCATCATCAAGCTTACATAAGGCAAAAGCTTACATATTGTACCTTTAACCCTTGTCTGTGAAACCGGCCAAAAACTGCTGTCAAACCTGATGATCATACATAAATTGAGAATGATCCAAAGAGCGTCTTGTGGTTTAATGGAAGCAAGGACATCTGACCATTTGTACAAAGGAGGTAACAGATAAGCTAATTTTCTTAGTAGAACAGAATCGGAAATTAGTTTTGCCATAATGCTTTTTTAATGTTTTAAATCTTTTAAATTAGATTGTATACCCCAGTTGTGGTCTCAGACTTTTGAACCCCACTGTATGTAACAATGCACTGAACAATCCAATTCACTCCATTTCAAAGGCATAACCTACGCATTCAAGTTCTCTCACGGTCTCTCAATGGCCTCAGCATCCAGTCAGTCTTTAATTAGATTTCCAAGTAATTTCCCACTCATTCATTTTTCTGAACTCTTCACATTCTTTCTCTTGCTTATCTCCTGCCTTTGTATTTCGAGCACAAAGCTTCTCTCCTCTCTCCCTTTTTCTGTTTTATTCCCCAGTGAGCATCTGCTTCCGCCTCATTCTTTCTGCTCTCGTTCTGTCGTTTCTTTACTTTCCAGTGGACAGGTCCATGAGAGAGTCAGAGCGTAGAGCTGGCGCCCGAATGTCATGCCTGACATCCATCAAGTTTACAGAAGAATATGTACATCCCACTCTTCTTGCTCACTTGTAGCTCCTTACGCATCCAATCTGCTTTTCTAGAACTCAATTGAACAAGTTCATCTAAGCAATTTCATGTGAACAATCGTGCTGTTGTTCTGGAAATGATCACGTTTGCTATTCGACTGTATCTGCTTGTAGTCTGACGTCATGCGTCATCGTTTACACTTATTCAGCAACTGACAAGCAAATAACAAACAGGGTTAATAAACACTCATGGTGTGCTGTAATACTACTGAAAAATTACGATCGTTCAATCATCGAAAGTGGACAAGCTCCAAACTCTTTTGACCGTTTACACCTGTATTTGTGTGAGGTGTGAGTATCAAATCAGTTATTTCCAGTTACTTAGTATATTTTTCCTCACCAACACACAGTAGTGGCATTTAGTTCATACATTATTAGTTCAGTATTAAACAAACAAAATGTTTGAGTGAATGATTCAATGACTCATATTGGTCGCTGAGAATGTTCTTTGTCTGAAGTGAATCTTTTTCTGCACAAATAAATATCATTCATTTAATAAGTGATTCGCTATGTAGTGTAGATTTTTTAATAAAAGACATTTAAAAAAAAAGATTTTAGGACAACAATTTCAAAAACATTTAATAAGGGCAAGCGGATGTTTCATGCATCAAATCAAGAGACATGAAGAGAAATTAAAATTGGAAGAATCCAACTAAAATCTGCTATATAAAAGGAAAAGAAAAGCACTTGGTGATTCACTCATTATGCAAAACAAAGACTGAGAAATTAACAATGAAATCAATCGAAACATTAATGAAGGAAAAATCAAAAGACTAATGAACAGAAAGATCAGAGAGATGCTTCACACAAGGACCAGACTATACACAGAACAGAGTCCAGCCAAGGGCAACACACACATACAGGATGACATGACTCCTTCTTCAGGGCACTTCAAATGAACTGTCAGCTTATCATATTAACCTCTTTTGTTAGTGTATCTTCTGTACACACCAAAGTCAAAGCTGCACCAGCACTATGCACAGAAGTCCAATCACACAAACAAATCCAAGAAATAAAAACACAAAATATACATTTTAGCATTGCCTGGTTTCTTTTTCCTGTAACAGAAAGGCAGTCAACTGGATGGGTTCGTAACGGGAACCACACGCTTGTCTGCTTATCTTTGATTTGTGGCTTTAGTGTTTTTACAGCTTCCCCACACACACAAAAAAAAAAAATTTGAAAACTTAGGGCACACTTGGAAATGTATGAATGTCATTGCATTAGATAATAAATATCAAAAGTGGCGATAGATCTTTTTTTCTGTATTGTGACACATCTGAAACGTTTTATCGAAAAAGAAAAATGGCGGACGAGAACATGGTTCTATTCATCAGTTGTTGATCAGACAAAGGCAGATGAATGCGTGCTGAACAATGTCAACATTTAAAAAAAAGAAACATGCATGAATTAATTGTTCACAATAAGATGATTTACTGATATTGAACTTGATATACTGTTCAAAATGTTTATCGAACATGTTCGAAAATCTCTAGCATCATTTGTTTGCACTTGTCACTCTTTGATATTGTATTCAATGTAATGACATTCATACGTTTTTAAGGGTCAAACATCATAGTGTGTCAGTAGTCTGTTTTGCACGTGTTAGACACTTAAACATGCACTGAAACGACTGCATCACAAAACTGATTAAGAGGCCAGCAGACACAACACAAATACATACTCTCTCTTGCAGTGTTAGAATGCTATAAACACACAATAATCTTTACGTACAATTTCATCAGGTAGGCCTATGTGTGATTGTGTAGTTGGGGGAAGTGTTTACATTCCCCATCTCTCTCTTTATCTTTCTCTTTCTCTGGCCAGGCTGCTTAATCCAATTACGATGGCTGCTTTTCAGTGTGACATTTGGGATTGCACTTCAATTGCTACACGAGTAACCTGACAGAGAGAGAGAGAAAACGGTGATCCTATAAAGCGATTATGTGCACACTCTTCTGCTGTATGTCAGTCTGATGTGGGATTCATTACTGATGATAGTTGATCTTTGTGACAGCATGAGCTGGCCTGATCGTTAATGATCATCAATTCTGTCAAGTCAATTACACGATCATAACTGATCTCAGTGATTATCTTTTCGCTAACCACATTATAAAAAGCTAAATCTTTTTAGTTCAGTTGAAACCCCCACTAAACTTAGGTTAGTATAAGAAGTTAAATTGGTTTATTCACTGATTTAAGCCATAAATAGACTTAAATAAGTGGGTCTTACACATATACAGCAACACCCACACACACACACACACACGCGGACTCGTCACTAGTCCCAGACAAGACAATGACTCTCTGGGCGGGTCGCCTAGCAACAAGATACTACTAAAAATACTCTGTGTGCACTTTCTCTCACTCCAAATACTGTACTAGACTGAGGATAGAAGCTACTTGTGAGAGCTAAATTTCTACGCTACAGCTAAATCTCTCATTCATTCTTTTTCTGTGCTCTCCATCATTCAGCATGCCAGAGCCTCCCACCATCTCCTTAAATGTCTCACAGAATAATTACACAGCAGTCAGAAACAGATAGACAGCCAGTGAACACCGAAACAGTAACAACTGAAAATTCACTGTGGCAGACATAATAAAACAACCAATACTGATCAATAAAAGCGTTTGTTGCAATTAAGTGTGTTCTCTTTTTTCATGCACCCTCATTTCATTCTAAACCCGTAATTTTAATCCAGAAATGCAAAAAAAAAAGCACTATAAAAGTAATCAGTGTGCTATATTCTGAAGACACACTTAGCTTTGTGTAAGGAACAGACTGAAAATGTTCCCTTCCACCATATGGTTTCATTTGTATTTGCTCTTATGGACTACTTTTGCAGTGCTTTTATGGTGAGTTTTAGCCCTTTTTTGGAGCATGACAGCACATGTCCTTATTAAAAAAAAAAAAAAAAGTGTATTCAAGTGTGCTATCAATTTACTAGTTTTAACTAAAAATAAGAGAACATACTTATTTCAGTCGCATACTTTTTATGTACTTAGGTATACTTAAGTTCTACATAATTTTGTCTAAGTATGATGTTAAGTTCACTTGAAGAAAACAGGTATACTTGCAGTATTACATTTCTTTAAAATTAGTAGTTTACTGAGAATATACTTTAAAGTGCACTTTCATAAACTAAAAAGTGGGCTAGAAGTGTATAGCTAGTGAACTAACGGGATAACTTAAGTTCACTTGTAGTATAGTTGCAATAAAAAAATTTAATTTAGATACTTATATCAAAGTTTACTACACTTAATTGTATACTTTATGAACTCAAAAATGGGTTAATTTTGTTAAGTAGTATACTTATAAGTACATTGATTTCAGTATACTTACTATATTGACTATATTTACGTTTGAAATATTTACAAAACATTCTGCTGAACATCTCCTTTATGTTCCACGGGTCATATGGGTTTGGAATGACATGAGGGTGAGTAAATGCTCAGAGTTGTAATTTTTGGGTGAACTAAGGGATACAGTGTGGTATACAGTCAGTAAGAGTATTTGTCACCATGTCAAATCATGTCAACTGGCTAGTATTTCCTATGGAACATTTGATGTCAAGAAGCGTGACCATCATGGGACAAGACAAATACAGATAGATACAGACAGCTAATTACATCAATTACGTGGTTTGTTATTTCAAGACAACATCAGATGAGCTGTTTATTCTTGGTTGGGTGCTCTCTCTCTCTCTCTCTCTCTCTCTCTCACACACACACACACACACTCTCTCTCTCTCTCTCTCTCTCACACACACACACACACACACACACACACACACACACACACACACACACACACACACACACACACACACACACACACACACACACACACACACACACACACACACACACACACACACACACACACACTATATACATGTTTAAATTAGAATTATTTTGAATGATATTCAGCACCGTCACTGTCATTATTTTCCAACTGCTCTTCTGTCCTCTTTGGGATTATTCCAGTCCATTTTCCACACTTTTTTTGAGTTTCATTCCTTTTTGCTATTTGACTTCCCAATAATATCAGCCTTCATTCATGATATATGATTAGTTATGAACTCGACATGCTTTTCAGACCATATGTCCGATTCTTATTAAGTCCTGAAACATGCTTTTCTTCTTACACAAGATATAGTAAGTCCATTCAGTTTGTTTAGTCAGCTCTTAATAAATCAAAGTTCATGTTTGATCACTCTGTTCATTTAAATGTCTTTTAAAATAGTCTCATTACAGTTACACGAGAGTAATACTGACACATATCATATAAAAAGAGAGCAAAAAAGTAAACCACTTCATTTAGTAACCGAAAACTCGGATTGGCTCAAACGGGAGTAAAAAAAAAAAGTAATTTTGTTACAGGTTTGGAAAAATTTAAGACAGCACTGAGAGACGAATACAAGTGTAAGGCAAGGGAACAAGGAATGATGTTTAAGATACTGCATTTAAACTAACTGAAAGGGATAGTTTATCCCAAAAAAAAAAAAAAAAAAAACCTGTCATCATTTACTTACCTTCATATCGCTCCCTAAAAGTACATTTCTTAAAATTTGTTTTAAAACAAATCACTTTTCATATGGGAAGCTGTAAATGATGACTTTTTTGGGGGGTGAACTATCCCTTTAAGGAAGAAAATGGAAAATTACAAAAACTGACTTATCCGACTTAATAAAAGTTTTAAAGATAAATATTGAATAAATACAAAACAAAAATGCTCCTTCAGTGGCCATTCTCATATTCCTCTCAAAGCTTAAATAATATGAGGCCTTGCTGCCTCAGAATCCAGGGATGTGGCAGTATGTTTCCAGTGAGGACAACAGGATATAGATCAGCCATAGGCAAACGAAAAGCAAGGATGTCGATATCTTGCAAGTCCGTGGACCGCCTAGCTCTCCTCCAGCCACTGAGGGGCGCCGGCGATACAACAGCACACTGACAGCCACCACAGCCATCACAGTGAAGAGTGTGACGGAGAAGGCCAGAGAGCCCGGCTCCACGAGGAAAGGTTTGCCTTTGGTACGCCAGTATACAGCAGCAATGGTCCACGCCACACCGATGCCCAGGAAAACATTGACAGCGTTGCTGCCCGTCACATTACCAATGGAGGCGTCAGCATACTGGTCTTGGATGGCAGCAACCTTACTGGCAAAAGTGTCTGTGCAAAGAGAGACAGAATTAAATTATCATCAGACTAATACAATTACAACTTGAACTGCAAGATCTTGTTATTGAATGAAAAAGAGAACAGGATTTGACTGAAAGTTGAAGTGGGAAGTATCAAACAGAGAGGTCAAGGAAAGGGAATGGGCTAAACAAAAGACAGAAGCAAAAGAGGAAATGAGAAAAAAGGAAGAGAAAGAAAAAGGAGGAAGAGAGAAAAAAAAGAGACATGGTTCAGGTGAAGTGCACTGGAAAGAATTAAAGAAAAAACAAGTAGACACACATATAGTACAGACATGTACTGATACACCAGATGCAAACATAACCAGACGCGCTAAAACACACACGGCCAAAATCATAAACCTGGTCTATGATGATGAGAAGCGTCTGCTAGGTAATACAGCCGTGGCATGTGTGTAGAATATCGAGCTGTGTCTCATTTCAAAGGCTGCGTCCTCCAGAGGTCGCTTCATTTCAGTAAACTGACCAACACATTCCCAAATCCAAAAACTATTTACGCTTCACTAGGAATAACAGTCAATTTTATAATGGTTACTTGTCTGAAATAAGGCATCTTTTATGGCCTACAGTATGTGACCGACAAATGTGACCTCCTTCGAAATGAGACACAGCTAAAGTGTTATTTTAGTATTGTTTATGTACTATCATAGCATTTATTAATATTTTGAATTAGCTTTTATTTTTAATTTTTAAAAAAAATCTGTTTTGCTTTAATTTATCTTAGTTTTAGTAATTTTACTATAAAAAAAAGAAAAAAGTTTTCATCTCATATCTATATTTTATTTTATTTCAACTTTAATTAATGAAAACTATTTTTAATTTTTTTTTTCCCCTTTAGTTTTAGTTAATAACAACACTGGTGATGGAGCTCCTGAATTATGAATTATGATTTTAAGAAGTAATACTACATGGAAAATACCATTTATAAAAAACACTTAATACATTATTACTGTTCGTTCTAGTGGTGCTTTCTAGGTTATAGAGACATCTCAACGACCTAGAACATCCTACAAACTATGTACAATCTAGTCAAAAACAAACACACACACACACGTCTGGTTCGCTATCTTTGTGGGGACTCTCCATAGACGTAATGGTTTTTATACTGTACAAACTGTATAAACCTAGCCATCACAGAAAACCTTCTGCATTTTTACATTTTCAAAAAAACCTCCTACTGTATGATTTAGAATCATTGTTTCCTCATGGGTACCTCAATTTAGGTCCCCACAGTGACATGAGTCCCCATGAGTCCATGTGCATTCAAGTCCCCACTGGGATAGAAAAACATGAACAGACTGGAAACTATCCACAACACCCTAGCATACTACAGGAGGGTTTTGAATGCGGAAGCACAATTCACGTGTTCTTCAGAAAATGTAAAAATATTGATTTTTCTTTGATTAAAATCTTATTTATTATTGCATACATTAATTTGATCCCTGAATTAATGAATTCTCGCTTACATGTAAAGAGAGAGGAGAAACGATTTCTCTGTATTATGTGGTAACTTGGACACTTACCTGGGACAGATGTCCCCAAGGCAACAAAGACCACGGCAGTGACTGAATCCTTCAGACCAACGGTGCACCCGAAGTGAGAAGCGAGATCTCCTGTGACCGCGGTCAACGCACCAATCAGACAGATGGACACAATGAAGCATGCCCATCCGTTCCAGTACTCTGTTGGCGGGACGAAGGCAAACAGAACCTTCCAGAAGACTGTGAGGAAGTGCATGATATAATCAAAGCAGGACGGAAGACGCTCTTCACCGCTCTCCTCCTCATTGTCATCACCTGAGAGTTCACAGAGAGATGAGTAGATTGTGTTAGTGGGCATTAGAGAGTTAAAGCTGTATGAAAATGTGCCTCGTAAAAGAACATCTTTGCACTCTTTTTGTCACTTTTTGTTGAAATTTGTTGCAGCCAACAGCCATTCAGCCATGGATCTGACAGCCATTACATTGTAAATCATTCCAGTAAAAGATTCCATAATGCATTGTATGTAAATTATGCTTTTTTCTGGATAATGTTTTCAAAACACATAGAGAGTGGGCTTTGATACTGTTTCTTATGCAATGTGTCATGATCCCCTGGACTTTTATGAATAATATTTTTTTTTTGTGAATATGACTGTTTTATATTTGTGCAAAATACTTAATTAACATTATTATTATCTAACCTCAAGGAACATACTTAAAAAAAAATATATTTTTTACAATTTAAAATAGCTGTTTTCTATTTGAATCTGTTTTAAAATATATATTATAATGTATATTACAGAGAACCAGGGAAAAAAAAAATATTTAAAATATATATTAAAATGTTTTATAATATATTCTTGTGATGGCTGAATTTTCAGCATTATTACTCCAGTCTTCAGTCACATGATCCTTCATAAATCATTCTAATATGATGATTTGGTGCTAAAGAAACATTTCTAATCATTTCTTATTTTGCTGCTTAATATTTGATAAATAGAAAGTTCAAAAGAACAGCATTTATTTGAAATATAATTTTTTTGTAACATTATAAATGTCTTTACTTTCATTGTACAGGTGCCTCAATGATGCTCATGTGACAAAATATAAAGGATGAACAAACAGGAAGTATCTTACCTGCGCTCACAGTAACAGCACTAACAAACTGCTCTCTCCAGCTACTGCTGCCGACTACCAGAGCCAGGTTAGTCTTCTTAATGAGCTTATCCACTGTACTCTACACAGACACAGACACACACACAGTTGCAGCCACATTTTAAAAACTTTTCCAGACCTGCGTTCAGTCTGTGTGTTGCACAGTTCAATGCTTTGGCTTTGCTTGGAACTATTTTGTTGGTGGAGAAATTATTATATATATATATATATATATATATATATATAGAGAGAGAGAGAGAGAGAGAGAGAGAGAGAGAGAGAGAGAGAGAGAGAGAGAGAGAGAGAGAGAGAGAGAGAAAGAGAGAGAGAGAGAGAGAGAGAGAGAGAGAGAGAGAATTGTTCACACTCACAATAATGCTGAATATTAGCATGGCTGTGGTGGTACTGCTTAAATATTTCACATTAATCACCATGCATTGAATAAAAAAAAAAATTTGCATTGTTGCTCGACTTACAATATGTAATTTTTTTTCTGTGATCAAGGCGTATAGGTTGATGACGCATAAGCGGAATTATGGAACTTGTCATCATGCTGATGGATCTAATAATGTTTATGGATGAGTAAATACATTGATGTTTTTAACATGAATGTGGTATGAAGCAGGGCGCGATTGCTAATGAGAGACAGATATCAGCGCCACACGCGAGTCCTGCGGATATAAAGGAATAAGGACATTTCATTCTACCGAACTACACGCAAGTGCAGAATTACTACTCACACAGGTCAGTTTATTAGACGAATGAAACTTATGAGGTAACGCAGCGCTGTTTCACCTGGTCTACTACACTATCACACTAAACTGCATTTGAGTTGAGTGTTGAAAGTTATAATGTTATTCTATGTGTTAGTTTGTCTGTATGAGACTAGCAGTAAGCTAGATCAACATTAGAATAACATACTGATCATATTCTAACATTTCATCATGTTGAGCTATATAACATTGATTAGTTTTATGTACATTTGCTCATCTGTCTAATAAAGTACATGCAAGAGTGGCGTCTCCGTCAAGTCGAAGTTTGTCACGGACGTGGAGCTCTCGGCGTCTCGAAAATGGCACGCTGATATTGATCCTCGTTTTAATTCTCCTTTTGTCCCAAAGTCTGCTTGCCATGGTCCATAATGTTTGAACGAAACAACAACAGCGTGAGCGTGCCGCTAGACGTAACGCAATTGTCCGCGTCTGTCGCCATGGTTACTATGGCAGTACGAGCGGAAACCAGGGATAACGCGGATATTACGTCATTGACAGGCGACAAGTGAACATGGACGAGCCATTATTTAAAATGGGAATTTCTCTGAAATAAAAAAATTAAAAACACAACTGCAGGAAATATATCACACTGTGCAAGTGATTTTTGGATTGTAGCTTTAAGGGAAATAGAGGAAGTTCTACCTTAAACTCATAGGACTCTTCAATCACCACCTCCAATCTGATATGCTCTCCCAGACTAGGACATCCCATTTTAGCTACTTCCTCTTCATCCACCCCAATCTCCGGCTTATTTTCATTAGAGTCCCCTACAGTACACATACACAAACATGACAAAGTAGACAAAGAATAACAGTATATTAGAAACATATTCCCTATATTTCTCCAGTTATAGAATGTAGATATTAAATCTCATGAAGATAATCGGAGAAAATAACCAGGTACAGTATAACTGTGACTGATGGCTGGATGGAAAGATACACTTCTCAATTTCTAAAACTGACAAGCAGGAAATTTCATAAATCTTATGAGCGTCACTATGCTAATTGAATTGCAAAATAAGGCGTTTATGATTGAAGGGTCATTGGCGGAGAAGGCTGTATAAATAATGTAGAGAATAGTGATAGCCTCCAGTCACACTGCTAACATGAGGTGATATTGAGACAGCACTTTTTCCTGAGGTAAAAAACTTCACAGCCTGCAGGTATAAGTGTCTAATACTTTACTGTAAACATATTTCCTACAGTACACATTATTCGCTAAGCCAAAGGATATGAAATGATGCATGCAAAGAGAAAGAGTGAAATAGTTCATTTTCATTCCATTAAAAACACGTCTTTAAAGGTGCATTGCGCAAGTCTCTGAGTTTTTGCAGAACTATGCCCCCTTCTGGCGACACGCGAAACTGCAACCAGAGTTGTGCACGCGGTTACGTGGAGTTTGCGTTGGGGTTTGGGATGAACTAGAAGCCGGTCTCTTTGAATCCATCTTCTACTTTTGCAAAAGTCGCTTGAGTTGTCTTCACTGATGCGGATAATGGCGGCGAATACACAAACCTGCCAGACATAGCCAGGTGAGCGTGAACGCGCATGACGTCACGCCCAGTCGATTCCATCCCGAATCCCTCTTATTTATTTTACTGTACAGGATTATAGAGGCAATCGCAGTGATCATAGAAGGGCTCATTCAGCCCATCAGGCAATTGTTTAAGCATGTATGGGTTAGAAAAACGGGTATTTTTAACATGAAAAGTTGCTTAATGCACCTTTAAGTTTAAAAGAGCATTATGTAATCGCTGCTCATCCTGAACGCTCGATTCGTTCCCCTTCTGTTTTTTAATTTAGCCCTTTTCCTTTCTTTTATCTGTAACCTTTCATTACTTTGTTCATGTTCTCCTCATTAAATGACCCCCACAATCATTTTATTTGCAGCTTCGACAGCACTGCTCATTTGCACGCTTTATTTATTTTATTGTCTGAGTGCAGCAGAAAGTGGTACAAAAGCAACTGCTGGAGTAAATAAAGGAGACATTCGGCTGTGTCCGTCTGCTGTGATCCAATGGCTAATTAGCAAGCAGTCTCTTATTACTATCAATCCGATTAGCAAAAGTGTGAAATTGTGAGAATAATGGATGGTAAATAGAAGATCCACACACACAAATGTTGTCCACACACAAAAACGTAACCTTTACTAATGACTAATTTGACCAATTTGGTATGGAAGCTTGTTTCCGCCACAGAATTTACAATTCTAACAATGAGAAATAAAGTCCGAATTGCGAGATATAAAGTCAGCATTGCGAGATATAAACATTTGCTTATTTTGCAAAGGGACAAGAATAAGAGATTTTAGTACTTCTATATTTATTTGAAGAACTTTCAGAGAATTATTAGTATTATTGCAAGCCAACACTCGAACTTTCGTTTTCTAGTTCAAAAATACACATTGCGTGAATTTCTTTGAATTTTATTCCATTCTAATCCTTTCAAATTCAAATGCGGATTGCAATTCTGTGTCACGTTTGCTATGTCACTTAAAGGTTCAGTAAGCGAATTCTGGGAAACGCTGTTGAAAGTGGATCAGACCGATCACCAAAACACACTTGTAGCCAATCAGAAGTGAGTGGAATATACAATCATAAGGGGGAGGTGCCTGTGTTGCATAGTGTGTTTGTGAATTTGGGGGCGGAGCTATCAATATAGGGGTGTGATGCTTTTGGGTAGGGGCGTTTGTTTCGGTGATTTCAAATATCAACAGCGTTTCTCAGAAATCGCTTAATGCACCATTTAAATTGAATTCAAGTGCAGAAATGTAATACAATTTTTAAAGGCCTTTCAATTCAGCTCTGAATATTGCATAATTGACATTCAGACATGTAAGAATATATGTGCACACACATAGTTACAAAATTTACCATGTTTTTGTCCAATCTTGAGTAGCACAGGCTCTCCTAACTCAATGCTGAAGGCTTTGTTCTTTTCATACTCTTCATCATCTATAATCTTCACCTCAATTATTTTCCTGTAGAGAGAGAAAAATAGACACTAAGCTCAAAAACACTGTCATCGCTTTAAACACACTTACATAATTTCTATTTTAATTACTCTGAATCCCATACACAAGCTGTGAAACTATGACTCCAAACAACAACAATTTCAGTTTAATGAACTGATTTGGATTCATCTGTAATCCATGCCAGGATTTGCATAATCCTGACGTACAGTAAACAAGCACACACCCAAAATACATCATTTCATGCAGTAATAATGACGTTTTGTAGTGTCAATGTAAATGCCAATGGGTTGGAAACTTTAAGTACAGGATTGAGAATAATTGCTTCATAATTAATAAACAAATTGATAACATTATACTCACATAGAGAGATACAGCAGTAACAACAACCTTGAACTATAATAAGAACTGCACAATAGCTTAACAAGTACACTGAAACTGGTCGCCACTATCCAGCACAGAAATCTATGATATTCATATTTGCGTGTCATGGTATCATGTGAAGTAGCACAGTACAGAACTGTTCAAAAGTTCGGGGTCGGTAAGATTATAAAATAAACTCTTTTTGTGAAATATTTTAAATAACTTTGCTTTTTGATGCAATTGATTCCTGTGATGGCAAAGCTGAATTTAGCAGCCATTTCTCCAGTCTTCAGTATCACATCATCCTTCAGAAATCATTCAAATATGCTGATTTGGTTCTCAAGTAGCATTTCTTCTTATTATCAACGTTGTGATGCCTAATATTTTTTGTGGAAACCACTTTTTTCAGGATTCTTTGATGAATAAAAAGTTAAAAAGAACATTATTTATTTGAATTAGAAATATTTTCTAACGTCTTTACTGTCACTTTTGAATTTAATATTTCAGGAAATAATAATATGATAAACTGTGCATTTAATAAACAAATCTGGAGTTAATTAATTAATAAAAATTTATTTATTTATCTATCTATCTGTGAACCATTTACCTGGTGAACAATACATTTGCAATTGAGCTGTAAATGTAAGGTTTTGTAAAATGAAAACAAAAAAATGTCCTGAAAAAGCTAAGGAAAATGCTACATTACAATATTCTTATTAAAATTAAAGAATATGCAGAGGTCTACCTAAGTCTACTCATTATAGTACCATATTTGATTTTGGTAAGGGATATGAAATCTGAGACAGACTGAAACCAAGGAGAGAGTAGATGAGTGATATATTATTTATTTAGATATTATATTTTTTACTGGTTTTAGAGTCTCAACACTACACACACAAACTGTTTATCTGTGTGTATATATAGATAAGCTAGGGTTCACAAGCCCCTGTGTCAACCTTAAGAAGAACCGACTATTATTGTGGCTGTAATACCACAGCTTCCCCACTTTCACTACCCACTGACGTTATACATTCATTCATCTTTGTTCAATTAAAACTGACAGATACATTAAATTAAAGCAGGCTTAATCAATAGCCCTCATTTCTTCTGTGTGAGGAACAGAGAGAGAGAGAGAGAGAGAGACAAAGGGAGCGAATACATTTTTTAAGAGGATAAAAAATTCTTCTGTTGACGTTGGGATTTTCTGTTCTACAAAGAGACGTGCATTCCTAAAGTATATAAGCACGCTGCACACACTCAGAAGAAAGTGTTCTGAATCCGAAAGTATTACAGATTATAAGTGCCTCTTCTATTTAATCTTCCTTCCCAGCGCAGCAATTTCAACACTTTTCCTCTCCTCGTGTTTCTCTCAATCCATTAATTCAATGTCAGCTTGACTGATCAACCTTTAGCTTTTTTTATTAATGATGTGAGATTCATGCATCTCCTCAGAGGACTGAGAACATTCAGTTGAATTCTTCTTACGTCTCTTCACCTTTTTCCGGCCTCCTGCTCTCCTCTTAATTATTAGTGGGAGGAGAGGTAGATGGTGAATGAGAGATGGTGATGCAAGAGTGAGTTGGTACAAAAGGTACCAACTCACTCTTGCATTCCCGCTCACCATCTCTCATTCACCATCTACCTCTCCTCCCACTAATACATTTCCCCATGCCCTCCATCCCGTTCCCTCCTCCTTCCCTCACTTCGCTGTGCTCTTATTAGATTTTTTTTGTGTGTTCTTGAGCTGAATCCAGAAGCTCAATTAAGATCTTGTCAGCTATGTGTTTTATTGCGTTTGCCTGCTGCTTCTCCCTCACACATACATTATTCTTTAATGTAAAACAGTAGGAAGAAGGGAGCTGAAGATGGAGAAGAGGTAAAGAAACAAAGGAAGGACAGAAAGTAAGAGAGAGTAGGAGATTCTCTAAGATTGAATCGCGCTGTTTATTTACCCATGCTGCCTGTGTTGTTTTAACATCTAATTCTCGAAATGATTTAAGCAAATCGGGTAACAGTGCAAGCATGATCAAAACATCTGTGCTAAAAACAATTTGCTTGCCATCTGTCAGGTGGCTTCTGAGTGCTAGGTTGTGTAGGATGCAGCAGATTACATTGTTCTGGTGTACTTTACTGGGACTGAACAGCATCACTCCTGAAATGGCTCTTTATCATGTAGAAAATGCTTGCCAATGGTTAAATTTGGCAGAAGCTTTTATCCAAATCAACTTAGATTGTGTTCGAGGTATACATTTTACCGAGTTCATGCGTTCTCTGGGAATCAAACCTATGTCCGTGGAATTGTTAGTCATGCGCCACTGTTTAAGATACAGGAACTGCTTCTGTGATCAATAAAAAATGTAAACATGCCCTGTGAAATTAACGTACATTTACCACCTGCTTTCAGCACACGTTCATAGCACAATATTCAATAAATTGTGAATTTAGTTGGATAATGACACTGTTGTTTTCTGATAAGCTGACTTTGAAGTTGTTTCACAATTGAATAACTTGACTCATTTATTGAACTCAATCAACACTGAACTGACTTGAGCTGAATAATGAATTATCTTCTGTAGAGCTGCTTTACAGCAGAAATTGAAATTGTTTCATAACTGATTAATTTGGCAGCATTCTCACTATTATTTTCCTATTACTGCTGTAAGGTTGCTTTGAAACAATCTGTATTGTATGATGTGCTAAAAAAAAGTGACTTGACTTGAATTTTATGATTGTTATTAGAGGGGTAGTTCACCCAAAAATGGAAATTCTGTCATTTACTCACCCTCAAGTTGTTCCAAACCTGTATGAATTTCTTTCGTCTGCAGAACACAAAAGAAGATATTTTGAAGAATCCAAAGGCCTCAGTATCCAAACAGTTGATGGGCCACATTGACTTCCAAAGTATAAAGAAAAAAAGTCAATGGGACCCATCAACTGTTTGGTTACCGACATTCTTCAAAATATCTTCTTTTGTGTTTAGCAGAAGAAATTCATACAGGTTTGGAACAACTTGAGGATGAGTAAATGATGACAGAATTTTCATTCTAGGGTGAAGTATCCCTTTAATCAAACAATGTATAAGATGAGTCCGGTGAGATCTTGTGTAAAAGCCATCATCAATTATCTTTTGTATTGGATTACTGTAGCTCAAACAGTAGAGCGTGGCGCAGTCATTTGAAACCTTCATTGACACATGAAACTGAAATGGTAACACAAACCGAAGCAAGATACAGTATTTATGCTGCATGTCATACAGACAAGCTAGTATTAATATTTGTTGTAGAACATCTCTCTCTCACTCTCTGTCTTTTCTCTGATTGGTTCTTTAATAGACATGTTTGTAGAAACTTTTCGCAATTATCGGTCAAAGAGCCTTACAGCAGACTTTAAAATTGTCAAAAACTGTACAGTGCAACCAATTTTTGGCACTGAAATAACGTACGCAAAAGTGAAATTGCCCCAGTGAGTTTCATTTTGCCAAGGGTGTTGGCTATAAAAAGGTATGTTGAGTGTTTTCTCCACTGCATTTTGAAGCATTAATGAGCTCCTTCTCTAAGTGCAGGTCCTAAAACTCTCCTCTTTCATTTTCTTGAGTGTTTTCATTTCTAAAAAAAAAAAAACCCTTGAAGCATTAAATTAAACACAGAGATGAGATTCATCTTCAATGATACAGAATCACAGCCAGAATTGCACAGTACCAATACTGGCAATTCTGCACTGAAGGCACCTTGAACATTTTGTCCCCATAACATAGGGTTTACCTGAACCCCTCCTCTCCCCTATTCTGCCTAATGAAGATTCTGCACATAACTTCTAGTAGTCCTAGCTTATCTTGATGATTAGCAGGCTCTGGTTACTGATAATTAATAAGAGACAAGGACCGACATGCTCAGTACATTGAACTGTGTGCATAGTTTAATTAATGCAACTCGCACACGAACGGAAGCTGATTAATAAAGATAAATGCTACACACCAACCTATAATTGCATGATCGGAGGAAAGGATTGATTAAATTTCATTATTATTATTAGCATATCATTATTTAGGAACTCATTTGTACAGTGTACAGCAGTTCCTTCATATAAAAGCCCAAACACATACATAATTTAGGTAATAAAAAAACGACATAAGGCAGTACTACATAAGGTTAAAGGGTTAGTTCACCCAAAAATGAAAATTCTGTCAGTAATCACTCACCCTCATGTTGTTCCAACCCCGTAAGACTTTCGTTCATCTTCGAAACACAAATGAATATATTTTTGATTAAATCTGAGAGCTGTCTCACTCCTCCATAGGCTTCTATGTTATTGAAACTTGCCGGCCCAGAAAGTTAGTAAAGACAATGTTGAAAACAGTCCAAGTGACTACAGTGGCTCAACCATAAGTCCTCTGAGTGAGTTCATATAGTGTAACAGCGCAGCGCTTCTGTGTTGTACGTCAGAATGTAGGCTCACTATTGGCCAGCATCACATGCATCACACACGACCAGCGTCGGTGAGCCTATGTTCTGACGTACAACCCAGAAGCGCTGCGCTGTTACACTACGTGAACTCACTTTGAGGCCCACACAGAAGAAAATGAATAGTTGAATAGTTGTTTTTTTGCGCACAAAAAGTATTCTCGTCGCTTGATAAACTTATGGTTGAGCCACTGTAGTCACTTGGACTATTTTAAACATTGTCTTTACTAACTTTTCTGGGATGGCAGATATCGATAACCTAGCAGCCTATGAAGGAATAAGCCAGCTCTCAGATTTCATCAAAAATATCTTAATTTGTGTTTCGAAGATGAACGAAAGTCTTACGGGGTTGGAACAACATGAGGGTGAGTAGTTACTGACAGAATTTTCATTTTTGAGTGAACTAACCTTTTAAAGTTGGTTTGGATGGATGACCACAATTTACTCAAGTTAATGCTGCAGTGTGTCATTTGTGCCATAAATAAAAATAATATAATCACTGTTTTCGAATAGGTTTTACCCAGTACATTTACCAGCTCTCACACCACTACCTGACTGAAAGTTTGGACAAAGACCCCCTAAATCACGCCACTGGTAGAACCAAAAGATGATATATTGAACCGCTCAAATATAGCAAAGTTTTGAAAGTGGCACCGAGCCACCAAGTTTCCACCCTTCAGGAAATCAGCTTATGAATAGCTTATTAATAGTTGTCTCTGCACATTAGCCTGGGACAGGAGAAATTATTTTAACATCGAAAAAATTACACACTTCACCTTTAAGGGTGGCAAAGCTGAGGGCAGATGTGATAGTCTGGGTCCTCTGCAAAATAGTCATGGGTGTTTTCAGTCATTATGTCAACAAATTCCACAAATTGACACCATAAAGAAAGAAAGACAAAGTTAGTTCTTCCCAACAGATGTGAAATAAATAGGATTTCAATGGCAGTCACTCTTAGAAGTATTGGCTTGACAGAAGCAGTCAAAGAATCAGAAGGAAAAGAAGGGAAATGTGGTGCAGCCTTTATATGAACTAAAACGTGTCAGACTGAAAAGGTTTGCCCACCACTGCAAAGTAGAGAAAAATACAGTGAAAATGTCTGAAGAATGACATTTACAAAAACAGATTTGTGTGGCCATGGTACCATGGTAATACCTTAGTATTCTTTGAAGTACCTTAGGAAATCATGCAAATACTATTGTTTATGAATACAGTAATCATTCTAGTCATGGTTTATGGGTCAGTCTTAAAATAAATGAGTTTTTCCAACTTACAAGATGTAAAGTCATACATTTAAAGGTAAATTAACTTAATCATCAAGTATTAAACAACCTACTTTGAACCTTTTTGCTATTTTAAAATTCTAGCTTTTAATATTGCTAACCACCAGAGGTGTAGCAAGCAACCTTGAGTAGTATACCTCTACCTAAAAACCAAAAGTGGAGACTAGAATGGTAAATGGCGTTTATTTTCGTCAGTTATTTTGTCAACTTGTTTGTTAGATCTAGCATTCTGCCCGCTATAAATCAGACACAGTGATGAAGTAGTTCAGTAAGATTGTCTTTATTTGAATGAATTAGAGAGCGAGAGAGATTATTCATCTGTGAATTACCTTTGTTTATGCAGCGCATCTCTATTAATAGTAAAGCTGTGAAGTGTATTACTTCAAAAAACAGCTAGGTTACCACCTCATTGCTGAGAAATATGATGTAGCGTTTCAGTAGTGAAGCTATTTTAGTAATAAAAAGTGGTGGGCAACGTTGACAACAGGTTCAACAGGTTTCTGTGCTCCTGAATGTTTCTGTTTGTGTGCTGCATGATCTCTGATCTCTGTCTAAATGTGTGCGATATGCAGAGTTGGGGTTAATATAGTAGGCGAAAAACAGTATGTGACAAAAGTAGTATGTCCGAATTCACAGTACTCATAAAAGAGTAGGCAAAAAGTACCCGGATGACCTACTACTTCCAGCGAGATTCTGAAGTGTGCATATGATGGACAATTTACTATCCCATGAGGCCACGGGAGATGATTTATGAATGGCAGTGAAGCGACATAACTTGCACAAACTTTATGGAGATCGGCCCATAGGTGGGGCTATAACTGTTAAAAAGCTTTTAAAACCATATATTTACTATGGTAAATTGCCTGTATTGGCTAAGTGTTTGAAAATCTCGGTGGGATGGGCTTTTAATGGAGGGCCAAAAAATTTTTTTTTTTATGTGACAATATAAAGACAAAATGAACTTAATAAAATGTTATGTTATATGTTATGTTATGCTATGTTATGTTATGTTATGTTATGTTATGTTATGTTATGTTATGTTATGTTATGTTATGTTATGTTATGTTATGTTATGTTATGGAATGATGCCTTTTTATATAGGATTTCTTGAATAATGTTTAATGACTGAAATGACAAGGGACATGTTTGTCACCATATTGTGAGAATGACCCATATATTAACTATCATCTGATCCCATCACTGTACTATGGTACTTCTATGTTACTTATGTATGTAAAGAGGTCATATTACGACAATGAAAGCCTATCACAAAAACAAGTGCCATTAAGTGGACAAAAAAAATTGATACATATTGGCAAACACATGCTCTGATTTCATGCTTTAACTATTCTTTGGACAAAGGCAATATTGTAAGACACGAACATATACTGTACACACACACACACTTTCACAGGCAATACTAATACTACAAACACTAACTCTGAATTAAATTCTAATCTCTTGCTCATTCTGACGTGTAGCAGTACACATATGTAAGCAAGCATACAGTATCATGTGACCGTGCAGATCTCTCCTTGAGCCAAACATACAGTATGAGTTAATGCAACATCACTTTAGATTAAAGTGATGAGTGTTCAACAAACATAACCTTCAGCACGCAAATATGGAGGTCATGGCATCAGATATACAATCATATGCATGTAATTTCCATGTAATCCATAAAGCCTCAAATCAAAATAAACATCAAATCAAAAACACTTCTGCAATTATTATTTACATGGTAATGCAATCTACATTTTCATCATAGGGGGTGAGTGTGCATTGAGATGATTGTTAATTAAGAGACGAGTGATTTGATCACATAATTACTTCCACTTAGGGCTGTCAGTCAAATGTAAAAAATGTTTTATCTGAAATATTGTTTAATAGAATGTCATCATTTGCATCCTACTCAGATGCAATTTCTAAAAAATTTTAAGGTTTATAAAAAATAACACTTTAACACTAGGTCGACAATCTCTAAATTATATTCATTCTATCAGCTAATATTGTCGTGTTTGATCTGTGCTTGTTTTGCTTCAGTTGGACTTTGAGTTAGTTTGGCACTGCTCTCAGTTCAGTTTCCAGTGTTTTCTTTGTTCGTGCGCTTCTGTTGCCATGGTTTTTGATTTGCCCTCATGTGTCTCAGCTGTGTCTTGTTAACTACCTCCTTCAGTCCCTTGCATTTCTCTCTCTGGATTTATAGTGCTCATTTTCAGTTGTTCTTTGTCAGACCTCATCTTTTAAAAAGTGGTTGTTCTGTTTCCCGTGTTTTTGTTCCCTGAATTCCCTGAGAAGAGTCATTTTGAGGTAGGGATGGGGAAATGAAGCCTCATGAATCTCTGAGGCTTTCCCCTGACTGTTCCGGGAAAAGATTCAAAGCTTCGAGAGTGTCGAGAACAGCGGCGAGAACAGCGCCATCTGGTGCTTATTTAAAATAAAGCAGCCAGAAGCCTGTGTTAGAGGCTCAGATGAAGCAACCACAACACACTCCATAGTTTCAATGTTATGTGCACAAATAAAAGCCTTACATGTTTGTGTTTGATTTGTTCATTAAAAAAAAGTCATTTTCCCATTAAAGTGTGACAATAAAATATAATAGCTTATAAGTTTATATGATTCAATAAAATTTAATGTAGGCCTACTCTCTCTCTCTCTCTCTCTCTCTCTCTCTCTCTCTCTCTTTCTACACACACACACACACACACACACAATGAATAAGGACATTGTCTGATAGGATCATCTGTTATTAAATGTCAATATCAATAATTGAAAATATCAACCAGACTGAGGCAACAATGACTCGTTAAATACGATCTGAAGATCGAGCCTTCTGACACCCGAAGCGAAACGCGCACGTGACTGGACAGAAAGTGAGGCTTCGTTTGTCATCGATCACGTGACTCTAGTAAACCGACACACGCCTCGATACGGGGCTTCACTAGAAATTGTGTCGCTTATGTGATACGCGCATCGAAGCTTCAGTGTCATATGTAACATCACTATTTTGAGGTTGTTTTCAGTAAAAGAACTGCTTGCAAATAGATCCAGCACTTTTATTTCCGTTTTTATTGCAACCATTCACCTAACAAATGAGTTTGTTTGCATTTTCAACCTGCTTTGTATTGTTACGATGTCGGTAGTAGATGTAAATGAATGTTTACTTGTTATCTATGTAACGTGGACTAAGAAATGTACATTTATTTGTCAGCAAAAGTCCAACTTTTGACAACTCCAGGGCTTTCGTGAATAAAACAGATTATACTTCCCCGCCCACATACAGCCGGATCGACCGAGGGTTAACAAAACAGTTCTTGTAAGGGTATAGGTTTATCAATGAAAATTTTATTGTACTACGTATGCTCGATAAATTGTAAAAATGTAACACTATGACAAAATATTTTTTGACAATGTGTGCAAAGTTTTGCTTTGGGGGATTGGGCGAAAATGACAGGGCAGCAGTTTCTTTCAGTTTTCCCCCTCTGTTTGGTCTAAAACACCGTTCATGGTGATTCTTCACTGGAAACCGAAATTAGATCGCACCCGGGAACAATACCAGTCGACACCATTATGAGTAAAGGTTTTGGTAAGTGTCCAGAGTCACTCAGAGCAGACTGGTGGGAGTAGCCTTGGTTGGCAACATGGGCCAGTGCATTTTGGGTGTTAATGTTTTCTTATCTATTTAGCAAAAGGGAAGTTTTTCCCTGTTTTCTCTGGTCAGGTAGCATCGGTTAAGCGGATGTTTGTTCAGCAAAACACAACGTGTGCTTGAGAGAGAGACGTGAGGTCATGCAGCTTTATATATCATAGATGTGATGCATCCAGGCAGGGCAATGGGACTGAGATATTCATCATTTATGAGTCGGTCATGTTCTCCAAATTTCACCACCTGCTCCCCGCTCTAAACACACATACACACACACACACAGCAGACACTGAAACCAGGGCAGAGCTGCTCGGGGCAGTCCACACACATGCGCTTTCCTCCCTCATGATGAATGTGACATATCTTGGGTGGAGTAATTGATCAAAAAGTGTCACCAATGTAGATTTAGGCAGTTGCATTCAGTCATAATTTAAATTGCATTAAAGTCTGTTTTCTGCTGTCATGCAAGTGTTTTTCTATCTGACTCTCCCTGAATAACAGCTTTCTAATTAAAGAAAAATGACGAGCAACTTATGGCTGGCACAGACAGTGTCTCTGAACATTGCACTAATGTTGAGAAACTAGCATTTAAGCTTTTGAGACAGAGGCGTGATCAACCTTGCCTGTCAGTATGTCTGCTACAAGCCACACAATATCAAAAATGAAATAAAATGATGTGTATGTACTAGTGATGTAAAGTCTGATTCATTTCTGAAACTGGTTCTTTCGGACAGTTCATTTCAATTAACTGGTTCAAAAAAACAATTAATTGGTCCCTTACGTCATTACACAATGGTGTCACTACTCTTCTACGCTTTTGTAACAACTCTGTAACAATTCATTTTCAGAAATAATAACACTGACAGAGTTAAATGTAATCTTTAGCAAATCTCAAAGTGAGTATTAATTTTTCATACTGTACATATACTACATCAGGGGTTCTCAACTTTCCTGCAGAGCTTAGCCCCAACACTAATCAAACACACCTAAACAAGCTAATCAAGGTCTTCAATCTTCAATCAAAAGGCTGTTTCTCAACTCCAAGCGTTCTCGCAGAATGCAACGTTCTCGTGGAGACCAGTCTTGACAGGCTACCTTGAAAGAATGAACCCGGAAGAATGCAAGGATACAGAACGCATCCTTGTTGCTCAACTGACCGTCCCAGCATATTACAAGTAGCGACCAATACACAATAAATACAACATAACATCACAAACAAATGTCATGAACTATTAAAACATTTCTTTCATATTGTTATAGACATTATTTTCAGATTACCATGTGTATTTGTGAAAATGAGTATGTATGTTTCATGTTACCTACGCTTTTGTCAACGTTAAGATCCTTTTTCTTTTATTCTTTTACGAAGTATACTTTTATATACTTAAAATTGGGCCAATTTAGTCCCAAATAGCACTGAATCAGTACACTTACAAGTATACTACTAGTACATTGATATTAGTATACTTACTGCATAAAGTATACTTAAAATATACTTTTTAATTTTACTTAAGTATACTTATTTCTGTATTTCATTACAGCCTAAACATCACTGAATTTGTCATCATTTACAGCATTTTATTGTGTTAAAGATTAGCCGATAGGTTGTCAATTCCTTAAATAATCAGTTGTTAACCCACAAAAGCATTCAATGTAGTTAAAGCCTGGTTCACACGGCAGGATAATTAGGCCGATTTTAGCCCAGATTCGCCCCTTCCGACAATCTTAAGGATGATCAGATATTCCTGCCGTGTGTGGTGTGTTAAGACTGCTCTCGTCTGCTCGGAAGGACGTCGGGACCGCTCCGATCTCAAATCGGGGATATCCAACATGTTGGATTTTTTTGGCCCGATTTCTCCTCGTGTGTGGTGTCCCCCGGGGACAAACGAGCACGCAGCCTGTGGACTGTGGCGTGTAGCCAATCAGAAAGCGAGGTGACGAGGCGGCGAGGAAGCACCGGGAAACAAAATCAAAACAGCCGTCGGCATGGCGCACCAGAAGGACCAACTGATAAAGTTTTTTTTTTCGGTTAAAAACAAACTACAAACTATCGCCACTGCATCCTCTTCGTCCGACATGATTGTTCACTCTGAAGTCACGTTTGATCTCGAGAGATTTTGCGAGATTTCCCGTCTGACCTGGGAATGCTCGGGAGTCAAATCGGTTCGTGTGTGATGTGTTGATTTTGCCGTGTGGCTGCGCACCACACACTGTACGACCAAAACTGTTAGACCCGTGATTTTTTAATCGCCGTGTGTGGGGTCTCTCAGGTTTGGAAAATCGGCCGACAATTTTCAAATCGTCCCGTGTGAAACAGGCTTAAGCCTCTCCTCCATTGATATCCATTAAAAAAAAAAGGCCTCTGGTCTCATTCCCTGCGCACCGCAACGTTACGTTTTTATTTATTTGTGTTTTTTTTGCTATTCTTGGAGGCTTGGCTTAAAGCAGGTTTGCTAGAAAATTACAGGCATGTGAGTATGGTCAGGGTTGGAGCTAAACTCTACAGGAATGTGGATCTAGAGTTGAGAATACTCCTGTACTACACTTTAATGTTGTGTTATCTAATGTAGCATTTAAAACAAGTGATTTTAGTGTAGAGATCAAAACAGAGAGAAACATGAGAGGATTTTCAGAAGTTAAAAAAAAACGTGTTGCATAAGCTTGTTTTGAGCAAAAAAAATGAATGGCACCTCTCTAACCACAAAGTGTCCAGAATAAAGGCCTAATTTTTCAGAAAATGTAAATGTGCAGCAGAAAGATTGAGAAGCTTACTGCAACATGTTGTAAATAAGAGACAGGTCCTTGGGGATGATCAATTTGATTGACAAAGTCAAGCGGTTGTTACTGAGGAAGGTAGACATGTTTCTGAATATCCCAACTTTCAAAGAGATTGTCAGGAAGTTATTACTTGTTTGGGATGTGTTGACAGCGAAGAAAATGTAAGAGAGAATACCAGGAGAAATTATAGAGGCTGTAGGTATTTTCTTTGAATCAGTTGGAGACAGTGGGCACCTCTATGGAAGTGTATAGCAAAGGATAGATGAGATTGTTTAGCCCTTTAGCAAGGGTGGATAAGTCTTCTGGAATTAGGCATGCAACAGACAGGGATCGAGATAGCAGCATATTATGTCCGGCAGCGGGCCGAACAGAGAGCATTATATAAATTGCTGTACATACACTGGTCTGTTCTTTCAACATCTGCCCTCACACACTTTTTCTGTCTTCTGGAGATAGACTCCTTTGTCTGAATGATTCTACGCTTAACATAGAGGAGGATGAAGACAGCAACAGCACAAATGAACAGAGTAAATATACTGATGACGATGAACAGATGATTTACAAGAGGGTGTGGAGGAAATTGGATTATTAGACAAATTACAACAATGATTAACCCTCACAGTCCTTAGTTAGCAGACGGAGTGATGACACTTAGAGAAAACTATAATAGTCAATACTGGAATTTACTAATGATTCTAAACAACATACTGTATACTTATTACAGGGACAGTTACTCTGTAGCAGCCTGGCAATTACGCAATGATAATTGTTCACGCAGGTTTCAATCTACAGCCTTTCACCTACTCTAACCCTGCAGTGAGAAGAGGCCACGTAATACACACCCCATACACTTTAGACTTTATGAAACTGTAGCTATGGACTGTTCCACTAATGTTTTGGACTAATATGGAGCAAAACATCTGCATTGCTGGGAAAAGATGTCAAAATATATTTTGGTGAAGGGTGGCTTTCTGTGTCCGCGCTTTGGTTGTGTGGGTCACACTACACTTTTTGTTCCATTCATATGCATGTGTTACGGTTGGTGGCTTGATCTGTCTTTTCTTTGTTTTGCCCCTCCCTTGTTTTTCTTGGCGTTGCTCTATCCTTTCGGAGCGTGTATGCGCTCTCTCTCTCGTAGGTGGACGCACCTGTTTGTGATTTGAGAGTGGCTGATTAGAGGAGCTGACTGATAAATACGCCAACGATGAGGAGAAAGAAAAGCGATGACATCTTGTGGGCTAGCCAGCAAACAAGTGTCTTTAGATCTTTATTTTGTTTTTCCATGTTAGTTGTTGTCTGTTCTGTTAAATTCTTTCCTTGGTTGGTATGTTCGTTATTATCGTGACGTCTGTTGTAAGTGAGTGAATAAATAGATTTGATTGATTCTCTCTTTTCTTTGAGCTGATATTTTATGAGAGGTTGTAACAGCATGTGAATGCTGGAGACTGGAAATGCAAGCTCATGAGAAGATGATTCACATTTAGCTGTGTTCCAAAGGTCAGATATGATGAACTATGACTTGCGGATTACATTTTGAAATTGCACACAAAATATTATATAATTCACGTGTTCACACTTACATATAATTAGATGGAGTAAAGCAGGGGTGCCCAATCCTGCTCCTGCCGATCGACTGTCCAGCACAGTTCATCTCCAACCCTAATCAAACACACCTGAAGCAACCAATTAAGGTCTTCAGGATCACTTGAAAATTAAAGGCAGGTGTGTTTGATTAGGGTTGGAGATGAACTGTGCTGGACAGTCGATCGGCAGGAGCAGGATTGGGCGCCCCTGGAGTAAAGCTTTATGCGTATTTGGTGTGCTGTCCGGGGGGACGGCTCCGAGCTCGGAATTTGGCCCGGACCCTATAGTATTAAATATAGTATTAAATAAAACAATTTGTCTTATTATATAGATTAATATTTGGCTGCTACAAATTAAAGTACATGAGATGTGAATCAAAAGCTTGCATGAATGTTATATGGAACTTGGATGTTGTGGAACAAGTAGGACAAAATAATTGAATGGTGACAGAAGGAGAAGCCTACCCTAATGAGAAAACTTATTGGGCTGAGGAGCTTTAGAAGGCTGATCCGCCAATCTGCCGGGCACACTGTGAATGGAAGAGAACTGTGGGTACTAACTATTGCAAAAATGGTTGAGTCTTTTCTCTTTGCCAGCAGAGATTCCAGGCCTGATGAAACTTCTGCTCAATCTACTGTTATTTGGAATGAGGATATTGACTGGAGTGCATGAAATGATGGCTGTAAAGAGACAACATACAGTGCTGGAAAGCTGGAGAGCCAGTCAGATGTGATGTTCCCACTACAAAAGACCTTCAGTAACAGCGAAGCCTGCTGTGAACGCTAGGACGAGTGGGATGACATGTATGCTATTCTTTGATGACAAGCTGGAAAGCAGGTCAAAGGAAAGAAAGAAGGCAGTAATGAAACACCACAGGCTCATAAGTCATCTGGACCCATGTACATGAACGACAAGGTGGCCACCGAAGGTTTCCTTTGCCACCTCTAATAGCCGCCAGCATGCCGTTGCCACCTTTGAACGCTGAGATGAGTGGGATGACATATATGCTGTTTGCTCCTTCAATGAACAAAGAAAGAAGACGGTGAAGAAACCCCACATCTTTGAGCGCTGGGATGAGTGGAGTGATATAACTGGCTGAGACACAGAGAAGATACAGAGAAGAGAAGATACAGCAGAGATTGATTGTCCCTTTCAGTGTCTATGGTGGTTATGGCCCTGCCTCAGAGAAACCTAATCTGTAAAACCTCTACAGTAAAAAACACTGTTAATTGGTTAACTGTAAGTTACCTTACCATACAGTGTAGAATTGCAAATGTTTTAACATTGCATTATGAATAATTAGACTGTAAAACTAAAAACTATTAATTACTGTATTATATTGTATCAGAATACATTCTCATAAAACGTTACGCATGGTTATATTTTATATACATCATTTTGTCTCTTCCTACTTTTATAATCAGTAACATTAGGGTGTTTTGGTTATGTTTTATGCTATTTAATTATTTTAGTGTTGTGTGTTACCCTGAAGGTGTTTTTTTTTTATTTTATTTTTATTGTGTCTATGTTTGTTAATATGTTATTTATTTGAGTATTGACCATGTTTTATAGACAGGCCACTTACAATGAACTGATTCATTATGAGGCTGTTTTAAACTACCTATGAAAAATATAAATTGAAAATAAAAAAAACCTACAGGCACCAATATGCTATCCTATAATACCTGAAACACTGTCACAGTTCATAAATAAAGTACTGCTGGCATTCCATGTGACAAAAAAAAAGAATTAAAACAATAGGAACAAACTCCTTCCTTTAATAATTTACATAATGTTATAATTATATCACTTTTACTTTTTTGTGAGTTTCATGATGCACAAGTCTAGAGGACATGACCTTCTGTAAAAAAAGATCTGAACACTCCTAAAAACTACAGAGATCTCAATGCCATCTGAATTAAAAATAATTGTAGCTCAAACGTAATTTTGAAAACCAATCCTGTCTGAAAGTGCTATAGTGAGATTGAGAACTGACTTGAATCATCTTTCTCAATGTAACAACAGAAATTGTCCCTCATTCTCTCCTTCTCTCTTGTGGTTTTCTATAGATCTCCCTATCCAATCAAACTTACGAAAGCTTTAACAGGTTTGATTACCACATAATCACAGCTGTTTCCTTCTCACACACCTATACATAGTGTGGTGACAGATGGTGTGACTTTCGATATCTCAGTCTATGTGGAAATTGAACAATTTTGATATTCCAATCCCACAGCAAGAGAAACAAAGAGAAATAGATGAATTGGCCTTGATAGCAGCAGAGTATTGCCCCCTCCCTCTTTTTCATTAAACTTTCCATCTTTTATGTGGAAAAATGAGTTTTCCACCCGCTCATTTGGCATTTGGCTTTTTTCTCCTCTCATGTATGTTTTAACATCCTCACATCAGTCTTTCTCCTCTTCTCTCCTGCCATCATTACCTATTTAGCTTACTTTGAACATTAAAGCTCATTAATGCCACAGAGGACCATTGGCATTTTTCTCAAGTTGAAGGTCACTGTGTGACTGGATGTTTATGGGATGACATGCCAGCTGCTGCCAGTCTGTCAACATCTCCTAGAAACATGTCAGCTCATGGAGCCAGTGTTTGCCACTAGCAGCTGTTTTTCTGCATGTCTCTATGTGTCTTTCTCTTTCTGTTTTATCTAAGACATGACAACCAATGGCATTTGTTGTTGTGTGATGTCAAACATGGTGCGACGTGTCTGGCCAATTATCAGTACTCAATTCAAAGTACTGGTACTTCTATAACAAACTTTCTACAGTATTGGTATTACCAAGTCCTGGCTCAATTCAATCCACACACACTGTCTGACTGAGAGGTGGCTGCATTCGCACACTTGTATGCCCCTTGTGCTAATTTGGCTGCATGCCTGTCAAATTGTCCATCTTGGGAAGATATTAATGTAAACTCCATTGGTTTGGGCCAGTCCATGGTGTTTCGAATGGGAGTAGTGAGAACTTTATTAAAAATGTGTCCTTATGTGTTTCACTTAAATAAAGAAAGTCATATGGGTTTATAACATGAGGGAGAGTAAATGATGACAGAATTTTGATGAACTTCCACTGTAATATTTACTCCGAAATATATTATCTACCAACTTTTTTTAGTCTGTTGACTTAATCTCTGCATTACAATCTTCCTCCAAATCACCTCAAAACATTCTTTCAGCATCTCTTCCTTAAACAGTTTGACTGGTAGGCCTACTTATACTGATAAATAAGTCTTCAATTCAGCAGACAGTGTTTTCTTTTCTTTCACTTTTTGTTATCTCACTGTGTTCTCTCTCAGTTGCACCTCTTCCCATGTCTACTTCGGTCTGACATCTCCCATAAACATAGAACAGCACACACAAGCACACAATGTCACTTCAAGTTAATCGTCAGGAAACGCCTCAACGAGCTGTCTCTGCAGTGCTAATTAAGCCACTTCCAATTTAAGAGTGTAGGATTTAGATGACAAACAGTAAAGGGGGGAAAACTAACTAAGGGAAGGGCATCATCTAAATTCAAACAGAGCAAAGTCAAACAGCATACGTTCTGAGTTTTGTTGTATAATCACAAACCCACTATCAGAATGAAAAAAAACAAAGCAAACGGAGTAATGAGACTAATAATAAATCATGCTCCAAAATATGCAAACATTAATCCAGCAAACAGAGGTCCATATTAGAGATAGTAAACGCTCAGGATGAGACTTTCAGGGGGGAGATAAGACCTTAAAATGCCAGAATGTAAAAGAGGTCATTACATACCCTGAACTAAATTAGGTGTTAGATGAGAGCAGGGGTGTTGAAGGAACATTAATGCTCGGCATTCTGGGAAGCCACTATAATGTCGCCTTATTGGCTGCATCTTAAGTAGGTGTGATATACGCACAGGGCTAAAAGCTTTGTTTTAAGCAAGGGATGAAATATTCCCTTGATAACTGAACATTTGCTGCATTGTTTTATCTCAAAGTACAAGAATGTCCATCGATTTTCAGTGTGTGAGTGAGCAGACAGGGAATGAGCAGGAAAAGAACGGTGACAGAAATAAAAGGAAGAGACAAAAGAAAGTTGCTATAGATCACTGACAGAGCTTTAGGTTGACAACCACAGGTCTGATCCCGCTAATAATTACCGACAGACAGGGAAGCAGAGATTGAGTTGGCGTTTAATAACACTGGAGTGTAATATATTTTAATTAGGTTCAACCTGTCAGAGCCGATAGCCTCGTAGGTAGCGCTTGACAAATAGCATGCTTGCGTTGCCGGTGGTTTTCTCTCCTTTATGCCAATCGAAACGCAGATTGAACATGTTAAATTTGCTGGGTCATGGAATGTCTGAGAAGAGATGTACTGTAATCTAGTTTTCTGTAATTTAATGGCAAGATAATATAACACAAAGTATAGTGCTATATATAAATGTACATGTTTAAAAAGTTAGCAATTTACTATGTTAACTGAATAACTGTGGAAACGTCATCACAGTCTGTGAAAAGGGTGCTGATCTGGTGCTCAAGTAACATTTCTGATTATTATTAATGTTGAAAACAGTTGTGCTACTTAATATTTTTACAAAACCGTGATAACAAAAATGTCATAATTGTTTGATTAATAAAACATATTATAAAAGTCTTTACTGTCAATTTTGATCAATTTGTCCTTTCTAAATAAAATGATTAATATCTTTTAAAGACCGATTGACTTTCATTAATGTCACCATTATGTTCTGTTAGTTACATTATCATGGACTTTTAGTTTGTTTTCATTCACATCATTTGTTCCTTTGTTCATTTTTCCCGCTCCTCATTTGTGTTCTTGGTTCCAGCTGTGTTCTATTAATTATCCTCGTTTGTGTTTGCTATATAAGTTGATCCCTCACATTAATTTTCTGTTCGGTCTACATTCACATTTAGCTCATGATGCTTGATCGTTATTTAACTTTGTGTTGGAACAAATCTTCTTTGTGTGCCTTCCTGCAACCACCCGTGACAGTTGTATGGTCAGTTTGTGTGTTTTTGTGTTAAATTTAGATTAAACAGGGAATAACAAAGACAGAGAGTGAGAGGAAGAAAGGCCTCTCTCAATTGGCTGCATTTCTTTTCATATTCGAAGTACACTCACCATTATTGGCCTATATGTCTAAATGTATTTTCCGTGTTTCCGTTTCAACATAAACCAAATTAGTTTTTTGCATTTACTTTAACAAATTGGCACAGGACTCACCGCTATGGCAACGTGCCGTGGTTTGTCTTGGTTCCATCACTTAAAAGTACACAATGAATCAAATCACTATGCACTTTAATTAAGATGCATTTCAAAACAGCCCTATCAAAGTTTTAGTGTATTGTTTGCCATTTCTACTCATAAACTTAATGCAGCCAAGGACTTTACTGGCATACGTGCTGGTGTCATGCATAATAAGAGATGCAGAGATGGGCCTTGGCGAGAGAGCAACGAGGCAGCTGTGAAGGCTCTTATCAAGGCTTGGACATCAGGCCTGCAGTCTTCCTCTGCCTGGACATCTGCCCGCTAATTAAAGAGCTCCATAATGTGTGTATGTGGATACAGGCTATAGGCCATAGGTGATGCAGCCAGGGTCTGGCTTGCTGGGGGGATTCCTGCGAAATGGCCCAGAACAAATGAGTAGATAACATTATCTGACACGCAGATGCTTAAAGCTAAATGTAGCAAGCATCGCACTGCGGCAATTTCTGAAGTTTCCCTTCATTAGCCCCGTTTACATGTAGCATTGTATTCCGATTAAAACCAGTTTAAAAGTCCAATCAGAATGAAAATGCTCCATGTCAACACCTCAATCGGAATAAAAATGCTCAAACCGATTGAAATTTCAGTCAGATTGAAGGGGCTGGGATAAACCTTTTCATGAACCGATCAAACGAAAGATTACGCCATGTAAACGAGCTGATCCGATTACTTTGAATGTACGTCTTTCTGCGCATGCCTGGTTTTGCACCAGAAAATTCTGTCAGCTAACATAATGCCTTCTGTTTGTGATCCGATGTGGATTCTGATCACCGTGGTAGAAATATTTCTACCCGATGCAAAAGACTATGCACGCTAACCATTACCATAGTAAACATGGTAAATATGAACGCTTGAAGAAATCAGACAAATCATATAGGTTATCATAATCCTGTTTTTATTTTATCTGTTAGTAGCCTACGTCTCCTCTCTTTGTACCGTACTATCCTCTGTTTCTCGGACTGAAAATATAACTGTATCCTACTGGGAGAGAGTGCTAAAGCTCCTCAGGTCGTATTTTTGGTGGCATATTTGTAGAAATTATCATTCTTTCTAAATGCGATGTAAATATCTCCCGTAACTTGGCTACCAAATAAACAGAAACAGACGCGACTGAATAATTAAGTGTGTCCTCTTTCTTTTGTGAAATAGACCTAACGGTAAACCACTTTATTTCTGTGTGACTAATGTGCAATTTTGACACAAATTAATTCATTATGATCAATGTATCGCTTTTTATTGTAAACCTGTGGTAAAACATCGATTCTTGGGTTTTAAATACTCAATTAAACAACAAAAACGCCAGCAAACGGTCGCTTTTATTGTGTTTGTTTTGCAATCACGCTGTTTCCAGTGATTTCTTTCTGATAGTTTTCTGATAAAACTTCCATTTGTTGGTGAAATGATGGGTTCTCTTACGAGAGTCCTCTCGTACTGCGTTTTTGTAAAAACGCTACGGGAAAAGTCTCTTTTCACGAAATACTGAAGCAAAAAATTATCCTTAATTTTCATAAATGTAAAACGCGTTGCGGCAGTGCTTAGCTATGGCGAGACGGCTTGCTCGCTCATTGGCTGCTCTGCAGCAACTGCATAAGCCTATCGAGCGAGGCCTGAGGTGACGTCAGGCCAATGAGGACGCTTCGCGCCCTCCTAGCCATTTCCCGCCGAGACGGGTGTGGCTAACCTCTATATAAGGAGCTCGAGAAGGCTGATTCACTTGATTTTTATCTCTTCAGCGAAGCGCACGCATCGCTGGATCACTGATCACGGAAGCAAGCGTCGTTCGAAGCAAGCACTTCAGCGGGACGAGCCCTCGAAGCCGCTGGCCAACGCCGCCTTCTACAGGCAGCCGTACCTGCTGCGCTTTCCGACGCCTATATCCTTTATTGCTATTGCTCTGTTTTCTGTGTGTGTGTGTGTGTTCGCTGCAACACTCACCCCTAAAAGAGCTGCGTCTTTTTCAAGACGCCTTCTCAGGCAGCGCTCGCGCTCGCTCCGAGCCAATTGCCTACGGTGACTCTGAGGACTCGCCAGGCATCCTTTCCGAGGCTGCCCTTCCTGGAAGCGGACGGCGGGATTAGTTTTTCTTTACGTTACAAGAAAAGCTACCCTGCCTCTGCACGCGTCATTCACCGGCGAAGGAAAAAAGAGTGTTCTTAGTCCCACCGTTGGTCGGTCTGAACTCTTTTCTCTCACATTTCTCAGTTCCCTGTTCGGCGACTGGAAATATTATTGCAGAAAGTGAGTCTGTTACACGCTTGCCTGCCAGCAAACGCCGAAGAATACATGTTGACGCCGCTTTCAAAGCCTGTATCCCCCTGTGGCTCAGTGGTGGAATTATAGTGTCTCCATGCGGGAGACCGGGGTTCGGATCCCGGTCTAGCGGCATATATATTTATGCCGCCAATGCTTTGCTCTGTAAGTCCCCTGAAGGCGACTGCAGAGATGCATTTTGCAGCCAGCGAGCGCGTAGTACCCGCTTGCCTACAACCGAACACCGTTTCTACGGTTCCCGCGCGTCACTGGCGAAAGAGAATGGAGTGTTTTCAGCCCCGCTGAATCTGGGCGATTTCCACTCTTCTCACATTTGCAGGCGTTCTGAAAATGCAAATCACTCTGTCTGTTCCCCGAGAGGCAACTGCAGACGTGTTTTTTGCTGCCCACGAGTACGTGGTACAGGCCTGCAAGCAAACGCCAGTGTGGATATACTCGCGCTGACTTTGTCTATGCATCTTCACTGTGGTCCAGTGGTAGATTGTTAGACTTGCGCGCGGGCGATCGGAGGTTCGAACCCCAGGCCGGCCGGCAGAAAATATTTATGCCGCCGAATGCAAATCACTCTGTTTGTTCCCCGAGAGGCAACTGCAGACGTGTTTTTTGCTGGCCACGAGCACGTGGTACATGCCGTCTATGTATCTTCACTGTGGTCCAGTGGTAGATTCTTAGACTTGCACGCGGGCGATCGGAGGTTCGAACCCCAGGCTGGCCGGCAGAAAATATATATGCCGCCGAATGCAAATCACTCTGTTTGTTCCCCGAGAGGCAACTGCAGACGTGTTTTTTTTGCTGCCCACAAGCACGTGGTACATGCCTGACAAGCAAACGCCAGTGCGGATAATACTCGCGCTGACTTTGTCAATGTATCTTCACTGTGGTCCAGTGGTAGATTCTTAGACCTGCGCGCGGGGGGTCGGAGGTTCGAACCCCAGGCCGGCCGGCAGAAAATATTTATGCCGCCGAATGCAAATCACTCTGTTTGTTCCCCGAGAGGCAACTGCAGACGTGTTTTTTGCTGCCCACGAGCACGGCCGATGATGCTATATGTGTAGAGAAGATGCCCACTGCTAGTGCCCATCCCTACACACTAGCACAGCCCTTCACACAGGGCCCGCGCTCATATATTCGACTCGGGTCGATCACGCACGCAACATAGTGAACGTGCCCACTGCCTAGTGCCCACAAACACTATGTTCTGCATGCCTTGTGGTTTCTGTAAAGACGAAACCTGTGTGCATTCACTCTGCTCAGACAGACAGTGCACTCATTGCAGTAACTGTTCCCGCTCTCCCGCGCCCACACTTACTCACTGGTGTCCCGGCCACGGCCGATGGTGCTATAAATGTAGTGTCGATGCCCACTCCTCAGTGCCCATCCCTACACATAAGCACAGCCCTACACTTAGGGCTCGCGCACATAAAATCGACTCAGATCGATTGCGCTTCAAATGTAGTGAAAGTGCCCACTTCCCAGTGCCCACATACACTATGTCTCACAGACCACAGGCTCTCTGTAAAAACGAGACCTGTGTGCGCTCGCTCTGCTCAGGCAGACAGCGCGTCCAAAGCAGTGAATGTGCTCGCGTCCCGCCCACATTTACCCGCAGACATGAGTCCCGCGAAACTCGCTCAGCCCTCCCTCACTCAGTTAAGCACTGTAGTAAGGTCGAGGACGAGCGCTCTGCCCGCTGTAATAAGCGCGCCCCCCGCCTCGAATGCCACAGGCATAACGCCTATGTTATCGCACCCCGAAGCACCTCTGTCACACGAACAGAGCGTGCTTCGCATCCAGCCCTTAGCCAGCCATGCAGTAGCATGGGCAGCGCTCCCAGGGGTTTCGGACTGGGTGCTAGGCATTATAAAGAGAGGCTTCTCGCTACAGTTTTGTCGACGCCCCCCCCGCTTCACAGCGCGCGTCGAAACTTCGGCGAATTTAGAAGTAGCACACCTACTTCGCGCCGAAATATCAAAACTGATAAGCAAAGGGGCGATAGAGCATGTACCCCTAGCTCAAAGCAAAGGGGGGCTATACAGCAGATACTTTCTAGTCCCCAAAAAGGACGGTGGTATCAGACCCATACTGGATCTAAGACGGCTGAGCAAAGCATTAGTGAAACGCAGTTTCAAAATGCTCACGACCAGGAAAATCCTCGCGCATGTTCGCCGAGGAGACTGGTTCATGTCGATAGATCTGAAGGACGCGTATTTTCAAATACAAATAGCGTCACATCACAGGCAATACTTGAGATTCGCCTTCGAGGGTCAGACATACCAGTATACAGTCCTGCCGTTCGGCTTGTCCCTGGCACCTCGTACATTTACGAAGTGCATGGACGCAGCGCTCGCTCCTCTCAGACTCAGAGGCATGCGAGTGCTGAACTATTTGGACGACTGGCTGATCCTAGCTCAATCACGATCACAGCTCGTGGAGCACAGAACCATTTTACTCGATCACCTCGAGAATCTTGGTATCACAGTCAATTGGACGAAGAGTTCACTGAACCCCAGTCAAACGATTTCGTTTCTGGGTACCATTCTGGACTCACAGTCTATGACAGCGCGGCTGTCGCCACAGCGCGTGCTGCACATTCAGCGCGCAGCGAGATCTTTCCGCTGCGGCGCGACTACCCCGCTCAGGACGTTTCAGAGGATGCTAGGTCTCATGGCCTCAGCATCACCGGTTCTTCAGCTGGGCTTGCTCCGCATGCGCCCTCTGCAGTTCTGGTTGAAAGCGCGAGTTCCGCGCGGAGCGTGGGTGTCCGGCCGGTTACGTCTCAAGGTCAATCAGAGCTGTGTGGCAGCCCTAATACCTTGGTTGGCGGGCGACTGGTACCGATCAGGTGTAAGCCTGGGGACTTCCTCGGGAGTGAGGATGGTGTCGACAGACGCATCCACCTCGGGATGGGGAGCGCTGCTCGAGGGCAGACCGTTCTTCGGCCTGTGGTCGAAACGAGAAAAGCTCCAACACATCAACTGCCTGGAGATGCTGGCAGTGCACAATGCGCTGACGCGTTTTTGTCCCCAAATCAAGGTCCAACACGTCGTAGTCCGTTCGGACAACACGGCCGTGGTGTCCTATATAAATCGCCAGGGCGGTCTGAGATCCACAGCCCTATACAGGCTGGCGAAACGCCTCCTAATATGGGCTCAGCACAATTTGCGCTCGCTGAGAGCAGTGCATGTGCCTGGGCTCCAGAATGTGGGCCCAGACAGGCTGTCCAGGAACAACATTCCCCTGGGCGAATGGTCTCTACACCCGCAAACAGCAAACTGCTGTTGTGGGAAAGATTCGGCAGAGCGGAAGTGGACCTATTCGCGTCCCGCGAAAACGCTCATTGCCCCGTGTTCTTTTCCAGAAACGACAGCGCGCTGTCCCACGTGTGGCCGCGCTGCCCGCTTTATGCCTTTCCCCCCGTCTCCCTCCTGCCACAGGTGTTAGAGCGGGTCAAGGAAACGAAATGCTCAGTGCTGCTTGTAGCACCGCTCTGGAAGAACCAAGCATGGTTCCCAGTCCTGATGCAGCTAGCAGACATCGCTCCATGGCCAGTGCCATTGAGGAGAGATCTCCTCTCGCAGGCCAGGGGCTCAATTTGGCACCCACACCCGGAGCTGTGGTCCCTTCACGTGTGGGCGCTCAACGGTTATCCGTTGACCTCGCAGAGGGAGTGATAAATACCATCACTCAGGCCAGGGCGCCGTCAACTCGGCGGCTTTATGCCTCGAAGTGGTCGGTTTTCTCCGGCTGGTGTACAGCTCGGAGCCTATCACCTCTCGATTGTGAGGTGACGGAGGTTCTCTCCTTCCTACAGGAGCTGTTGGATAAGGGCAGATCCCCTTCCACGCTCAAAGTTTATGTGGCGGCTATTACAGCGTTTTCTGGAACAACGCTGGGGCAGTCTCTAGGAAGGAACGATTTAGTCATCCGCTTCCTCAGGGGAGCTAGGAGGCTAAATCCTCCCAGGCCTCCTTCAGTCCCTATGTGGGACCTTTCTACGGTTTTGGCGGCCATGAAAGGTGCCCCTTTCGAGCCTATCCAATCTATTAGCCTCAAACATTTGTCTTTCAAAACAGTGTTCTTGATGGCTCTCGCTTCGGTGAAGCGCATAGGCGACCTGCACGCGCTCTCTGTGAGCCCAGCGTGCTTGGAGTTTGGACCTAACGACTCTAAAGTCATACTCAAACCTAAGCATGGCTATGTGCCAAAGTCCCTCAACACACCATTTCGGGCTCAGGTTATCTCCCTGTCTGCCCTGCCGGGATCAAGTGAGGAAGGGGACTCAAGTTTTCTTTGCCCCATTCGGGCTCTAAGAGCTTACGTGTCCCGCTCGGCTGTCTTCAGACAGACTGAGCAGCTCTTTGTCTCGTTCAGTGGACGTTCCAAGGGAATGGCTGTGTCGAAACAGAGCTTATCCAGATGGATAGTTGACGCCATAGCGCTGGCTTATACTGCCAAGGGCCTCCAGTGCCCGTTGGGAGTTAGAGCGCACTCCACGAGGGGCGTTGCCTCCTCGTGGGCTTGGTCCAGCGGGATTTCCTTACAGGATATATGTACGGCGGCGGGCTGGGCCTCGCCGTCTACATTTATCAGGTTTTACAACCTAGAGGTTCCCGCCTTACAGGCTAAGCTACTATCGGTATAGCCGATTCAGCTGTCTAACTAGAACACTGAAATCGCATGCGCAACGCGCTGCCGACTGTCTTATGGGCAGAACTGTGTAAGACCCACATTTCCCACATTTAGTTCAGGTTCCCCCACCCTGTCTATGTGATGTCATATTCGCGTCTGCTGACGCAACCATATAAGGACAGAGGAATCCCCTCTTGTCTCTAGACTCTCTCTGTGAGGTCATGTTTTACGTCTGCGGACGTTACAATATAGGGAATTAAGGTTCCCCTCCCTTAATCCCAGGCTCTTTGAGTCTATCTGGTGATTATGCACTGTACACCTGGTTAGCTTCCAGTGATCGGTGTCTTTATCCCAGCACGCACGGCGTTTTACAAGGGGTTCCCGTAGCGTTTTTACAAAAACGCAGTACGAGAGGACTCTCGTAAGAGAACGTACTCGGTTACTAACGTAACCTCGGTTCTCTCTAGAAGAGGGAACGAGTACTGCGTTCTCTGCCGTGCGTACGGTTCACTCTGGTTCGCTTCGGCGATGAAAATCAAGTGAATCAGCCTTCTCGAGCTCCTTATATAGAGGTTAGCCACACCCGTCTCGGCGGGAAATGGCTAGGAGGGCGCGAAGCGTCCTCATTGGCCTGACGTCACCTCAGGCCTCGCTCGATAGGCTTATGCAGTTGCTGCAGAGCAGCCAATGAGCGAGCAAGCCGTCTCGCCATAGCTAAGCACTGCCGCAACGCGTTTTACATTTATGAAAATTAAGGATAATTTTTTGCTTCAGTATTTCGTGAAAAGAGACTTTTCCCGTAGCGTTTTTACAAAAACGCAGTACTCGTTCCCTCTTCTAGAGAGAACCGAGGTTACGTTAGTAACCGAGTACGTTTGTGTGACGTTGTTCCAGAGAGGCGTGTTACGGGCATGTTTTAGTGAAGCGCTGTGGAGCTTCTGGCCCGACAGTGGAAACGCAGCAGATTTTGGGCCCGGTGCTACTGGCCCGAGGCTATTAGCATGGCACGGCCCATTTAAACCCTGGCTCGCACTGGCCCGACAGTGGAAACGCGGCTAATGCCTACAACTAACGCAACGATTAAGTGATGCACCATCTTGGTGCAGACAAGCTGTGTGCGCATGTCACAAAATGATTACGATTGAAAGCGTCAGCACATGTAAACACCAGATCGGTTTAGATAACATCCCATGTAAACAGTCAACCGGAATCCGTCAATCAGAACGATCTCAATCAGAATAGCAAAAAAGTGTGCATGTAAACGGGGCTATTGTTATGACATACACTAGCTGTACATAACTATGTATAGGCCTGTTATTAACACCTTGCTCGAAAATGCTCATAGTTGACTCATAGAAAATCATCAAGATAAAGTTTAGTTTGTTGCTGTTTTAGTCTTGTTTGCTGTTTAATGTTTAAAGCACATTTGCATGGCAGAAATAGTGCTGGTCAAAGGATAAGGTTAACAGTGCTTTTTCAAAAATAATACTGCTGATATAGAGATGCATAGAAGTAGCATGAAAATTTGAGCACACTTTCATCAAAGGTCTGATTTTTACAAATTTAGTAGCTCACCTGAAAAACAATTTGTTTTAACCCTGTAAGATCTATTTTCTTGAAATGGAACAGTTTATTGAAACTTTAGACAAAATATTTTTTTTTAAATCGAAAAAAAAGTTTGCATTTGTGTTTTTTGTTGAGTATCATATTTGATACATTAGACTTTTATGCCTCACACAGTTTGATTTATAAGAATATATAGCTCATATTCAAGGAGGGAAAAAAAAACACCTAAATTTTATTTAGAGGCCAAAACTGAGCAAAAATATGCAATTTGGTGGAGTTGCTGATATTTATAAAGGCAAAATGTAAATCAATGATATATTTATAACAGTATAGCAGACTGCATGAAATGCAATAAACAAACATTCCTCAAAAACATGTAAATCTCAGTTGCTTCAGTCCAGTAGGTCTTCTTCTTGAAATATTACGAACAATAAAAAAAGTTATTCTTGCATTTACTTTATAAAAAAATAAAGATTTCGCAGTAAAAAGACACATGGACCATGACCTGAAAGGGGGTCATTTTAGAATTATATTAAAAGGCCTTTTATTTTTTTTTAAAAAAAGAAGAAAAAAAAAGTATAAACTATCAATCAGAAGACACAAGGTATATAATATATTTTTTTACATGTTTTTCAGCAAAGTATTGATCATGTTGATAATTCAGAGGCTTTCAATCAAATATGCTTTTTTGTAGGGTTAATTTTTATTTTCGAGTGAACTATCCCTTTAAAGATTACAGATGCACAGCCTTAACAGTAAAGCGCAATGTGGCTTTGTCTGCAGTACACAGGTTATCTTACATAGCACCTTGAAGTGAAGAGGAATTACTCTGCAAAATTCAAGTGGCTTATGACACATTTTTTCACAAAATCAGTCCATTTTACTGTTTCTCTGGCTATATCAATCATACACACACTCATGCTCACATATTATTATGCTATGCAGTCCTCTTGCAATGTTCCTAAATTACAAACTAGGAACACAATTTTCTTTCAGGTTAAGGCAATTATAGCTTTTGCATCTAAATCCCAACTATCTTCAAAGCACGACTGGAGGAAACTCAGCAGACCTCTGTATTTTGCAGTAATGTGGTTTTACATGTAGATAGCCAGTGGTAGAACGAGGTTAGGGCAGGGTAAACCCATGGTAAAATTAGTGACATGGCAGGCACACTGATGATAAGGCTCTGTTGCAGTGTAAAGAGTTGAATGCCCACACATATACTAAGAAGCAGAATTGCCATGTTGACAATTATATAGCTATGATTTACATTATAGTATATTTTCATTACTTGTGCATCTAACCTATGCAAGCCAATGTTTTGTTTATAACAATTAGTGTTTATTATTATATTATTTTCTATGATGACTGTCCATTAAGCAGTTACATTTTGTATTAGATGAAACCCTCTCTTTCACATACACACACAGAGCTCCAGAGATACCTGACCTGACACTGAGAGACAGACATTGAGAGTGAGTTGAGACTGTTTTTCTCTTCTGTTTTTCTTTGTTATATTTATCAAAGGATATGATCAGAGTTTGCCCTAGCAAGCCCAAGGCTACAATTCATGTAAAAAACAGAGCATTCTGATACATCACAGGAGAAATATAGCAAATAGTAAAATAAACTACAAAGAGATCTGAGAGTAAATGTTGGAAACTGCAGGTAGTTCAAAGGTACAGAGTTACTCTTCAAAAAATCAGTGCATGTTCACATGAAATCTGGTCAAAGGAAAAGGAAAAATCTGTCATCATTCACTCTCCATCATCGTTCCAAATCTGTATGACAGACTAGGCTGTCAAGCTCTAAAAATTACAAAAAGCACCATGAAAGTACAAAAGCAGTCCATATGACTATATGACCAAATGGCTATTTTTTACAGGGGTCCTATTATGCCCTTTTATGAAGTCTTGATTTTGTTTTTGGGGTGTACTAGGATATGTTCAAAATACGCATTATTTTTCACATATTTTTTCCACGCCAATTTCGATGAAGCCCCTTCTTCCGTACTACGCGTTGTGATTGGCAGCGCTTTAGCGCGTGTTCGGGAAATGTCCCGCCCCTCCATAACTGCGAGTTTTCCATAAAATGCACAGGGCACAGGTAAACGTTGGGGTTATAATGTTCAGGAAAAGTGTTTAAAATCAATTTAAACCACTCTCGTCTGCCTTAGGAAGGTCAAACAAATGAGTTGTTGTCTACGCAAGTGTTGCCGTCAGTATTATTATTTTCTTTACACAAAGTTACCATATGACTTTAAACTACTTGGAATAAAGTGCACTTGAATTGACTTTAACAACTGGCCCCTGGTCACCACTGCAACAGGGCATGACAGCACTGTATGTTAATATGACAGAATTTTCATTTTGAGTTTATTGAGATTACATTTTATCCCTTTAGCATTACATTTTATTGTTTTGTCTCTTAAAGGGATAGTTCACCCAAAAATTCTGTCATCATTTACTCTCCCTCAAGTTGTTCCAAACCTGTATGACTTTCTTTCTTCTGCTGAACACAAAAGAAGATATTTTGAAGAAAGTCGGTAACCAAACGACTGATGGACCCCATTGACTTCCATAGTAGGAAAAAAAAAAAATACTACGGATGTCAATGGGGACCAGCAACTGTTTAATTACCAACCTTCTTTAAAATATCTTCTTTTGTGTTTAGCAGAAGAAAGGAAATCATACAGGTTTGGAACAACTTGAGGGAGAGTAAATGATGACAGAATTTTCATTTTTGGGTGAACTATCCCTTTAATAAAGAATATCAATTTTGCTTTCTGTGTATTGAGTTTCTTAAGTTTAATGTATTTTCAGAAAGTGTAAATGCTGAGCAGGTTTTTAAACAGTCTGAATCTGCCTATAAAGAAACTGCTCATGAATCTGAAAAGTGATCTACTTTTACTTTGCCCACAAACTCTAATATGAGCGATTTCATGCTGTGGTCCACTTGGAACACATATCTAGTGCTCACAGTATTCTGGGTCACCCTAGGGAAAGGCCTAATGCAGAATCCCATGTCACAAGAGAGAGGCAAAAGAACATTTGATATGACAAGGAACACAGAGGGGTTGAATTAGAAAAAGTCAGCGAAGAAAACAAAAGATTTGAAATTGAGAATTGAAAGGACAGAATAAAATGTTGTGCCTGAAATATAGAAGCTGTGCAAACACAGCAAATGGAAATCTTATTAGAGAGACAGATTGAGCGTAAAATGATAGGAATACAAAGAGACAGGATGGCGAGACCGTTCATATGTGAGCGCTTCTCAGCACCTCATAAATCCTTCATGAAATATGAGCAATAAATCAGTGTGAAAGCGATGGAATTACATCAAGGCACAGCCCTCGATATATCGTAGCATGAAGGTAACAGGCAAAGACACATTCATACACATACAAACTAATCCTCCAGACCTCCTTGCCTGTCTTCATCTCATCCGTGTCTCCTCTGTATTTCATTTATAGTGTGTTGCCACCTCTTCACCCGTCCACTGGTCTCTATGTCTATGTCAAGTTCCACTGGAGCCAGACAAATATTAACCTACCCACCTCTCTCTCACACACAGTCCTGCACACACACGTTCTGTTTATTCTAAGCTCGTGCTTGTCTGTCACTTTAAATGTTTGAGCTCGGTACAGCCGGATGGATTCTAATTGGCTGTCAATGTTTTTATTGTTCATCAGCAGGATAAAAATCGTTCTGAAAGTGATTCCAATGATATCATTTCTCTGTGCTGTTATCGTTATAGCTGTGGTGTAAACTCTGCTATTCTTGAATTTTGAGAAAGATTTTTAGAGCTATATCTTTATTGTTATCTTTATAGTTATCATCCTTGGTGTGAACGGGCCTTTACGTTTCCAAAAAAACCTCATGTTCTGTTTTCTAGCCATTTTAATATCGTTTAAAACATTCTTAAAAGTTTAGTTCACCCAAAAAAAAGAAACCCATAAATACTGAAATTATGAACCTTTCAATGGAGGGACAGAAATCTCTAGGGTTTCATTAAAATATCTTCATCGAAACTTATGGGTTTAGGGTGAGTAAATTATAAAAAATAAAAAATAAATCACTTTAGGTTGAAATATCCCTTTGTCATTGAAGTTTTAGGTTCATGCACATGATTTTTCTCAATCTAATGTGACTTGATTATAAACTTTATAACAATGTTACATTATTTATATTTACATTATTTATATGGCTCAGAGACCCCATACCATTAAATAATGCAATGAATGTTCATATCATCTGATTCTCTGAGCGATGAACATACTGTAGCAGTACGCTCCTATCCGTTGGCTATTTTAATTTCTTTTATTTCATTTTTCTAGTATATGTTTTTGCTTGAGTCAAATTTTGCTCAACAAGATGACAACAAGTGACATTTCTCAAACCACATGTCTAATTTATGGTTAAATAGAGAGATACAGCTTCAATAATGTCAGTCTATTGGGTTTTGATAGGTCAGATTAACTTTTGAAGGGAAAATAAGAGGTTATTTTCGAAAATTACTATCATTATTTTTACACAAATTATTCTCAACAGAACAAGAAGGTTAAGCTGGTGTATGACCTGTTTTTCCAGCGGGAGTGAGAGTAAGAGTGACTTGAATTGAAAAGGATAAGAGGGAGGGAAGACTGTGAGACAGGTGCCAGGGAAGTAGAGATACAACAGGAGAGTGTATCAAAACTGAAATACAGAATATTGCTGATTGTCTCCAGCCCTCCTTTGACCATTACAGACCCCATGATGTGTGAGTGTGTGTGTATTTCATTTTGTTTTTTCTGTTTCATTTTGCTGTAGGTCTGCCTCCCGTGTGCCCCTGTTGTGAAGGCTTATTGGATAATAAATCAACAGAGACCGATTGTAACAAAAATGATACAAGCCATTCGCTTTGTCCTCTGTCTGATCTCTTTGAATTCAGACCAGGGCTCACCACCATAACCCCCTAAGGCTTTTCAAAGGTTGATTCATAAATAATTACATTTGTTCCCCCAAACCTAAATCTGTGTGACTTTCTGTTTTCAAATATTTTTGGAGTGATTTTTTTTTTGGAAGTTTGGAAGCCAATTATCTATCTATCTATCTATCTATCTATCTATCTATCTATCTATCTATCTATCTATCTATCTATCTATCTATCTATCTATCTATCTATCTATCTATCTATCTATCTATCTATCTATCTATCTATCTATCTATCTATCTATCTGTCTATCTATCTATCTATCTATCTATCTATCCATCCATCCATCCATCCATCCATCCATCCATCCATCCATCCATCCATCCATCCATCCATCCATCCATCCATCCATCCATCCATCCATCCATCCATCCATCCAAAAAAACTTTTGTTTCTGGGACTGAGGAATTATCACAGCTGTATTTAGGTCAGGATCCGGAGACCAAGAATAAACTAGCTAACAGTATGTTCATAACTGATAAAAAAAACATAAAAAAAAACATCACTAAAGCATTTCTGATCTTAGTGTAATAGATGATGACAGATTTACTATAGACCAGGAGATGAAGCATTAGACATAATAAAGCTTTTATGAAGCTTTTTTTAATAATAGATCAACAAAAAAAAAAACAGCTATAGCCTTTTATTAATATTTAAAAATTAAAATGGTTAATTTTTATGTAATATCAGCATTATATTATGATAAGCCAATGACTACTGCTGTTACCTGTGGCTTGAATGACACAAATGTTATGCACAGTTGAAACTGCATCACATATTATAGCAAGCAATCTCAATAAAAAAACAACAACCATAATCCACAGCTTGAAGTAATTTACCAGCATTACCTTAAGGTTAAATTGACCCACAGAAACAGGTCATCTCACAAGGATACAATATAACCCCTTTGTTAGCTGTAGACTGTCACAACCTTTACCTGAACACTTCAAGTTCCCTTTCACCTGCTATTTTGTGTATTACAGCCTGAGGCGCGTCAAACTGCCAAACCCAACCTGCTTAATATATATTATAATAAATAAGCATATATATATTAAGTCTCGACTGGACTCGGAACCAGTATAGTCCCAGCATAGCGTGGAATTTTCTCATTCAAAACACTGCCTGCTGCTTCTCCTGATTGCTTTTAGAGGGAAAAGCTGCCCATAACTGCTGGTCTAGGATCAGTTTTCTCCATAATGATAGCATATTGGCAAAACAGATTTGGCAAACTCTGCAGTGAATATATGTTTGCACTCTGAAAAGCATCAAAGGTTTCTATTTACAACATGTTTTTGCAGCATTGAGCAACGAAGCCAATCACAGACATATCTGTTGATTTTTTGAACGCAATGGCCAATCAGAGGTGTTTAAGTTAGAACTCACTCACCACTCAAAACACCTGAGTTTTTGTCCAGTGCTGACTCTGAGTTCTGCACGATCGCAATTATAACAAAGTGTAGGCGTTTTGTAAAGAAGAGATTCATTATGCAGTCAGCTTCACTGATTACACTGTAAAAAATTTCTAACCCTCCCAAATCAAAAATTTCAAGTGACCGATAACATCTAAATTTTTCAATTGGCCCAAGTGAAAATCTGTACATTTAATTTTTTAATTTACAGAATTTCACTTGGGCCAATTGAAAAATTTAGATGTTATCGGTCACTTGAAATTTTTGATTTGGGAGGGTTAGAATTTTTTTACAGTGTATAACGGAACTTTGTGATATTGCGATGAAGATGAGTGACAGCTTTTTAGTGATTATAAAGAGACCAACCCTTAAAAAAAGCTGTCTGACATGCCTGAAAAATCCAAACTCGCACAATATAACTTTACTGTGCCTAAAAGCATTCTCACAGTGAAGGTTCACTCCAGCGGTGCAATCTAGGTCTGTTAGTGCAACTTCACTTAAAATGGAATGGTGCACATTTCAGTTGAACTAAAGCATTTATTTTAGATGATATTTAAAAAAAGTATTTTTACAGTCGGATTTAAATCTACTTTTAAATTGCACGTTAATATACTCCAATTAACAGAACAACATTAAAGCAGCACAGAGACAGTGTTTATAGCATTTGGAAAAGCTATGTATAGCTTACTTACAATTGTCTTGGCATACTAAACTGGGGGATAACTTTAATAGGCCTATTGTAAAAATTACACACATCAGTTTTAAATGTATTGGCCTGCAAATAATGTAACTTCATACAACTTAAGGTTAGCTCTATTTAGAATTGAATGGAGCTTTTATGCACATTTTCACACATTCTGGGCAAATTCTGGGATATTCACACAATCATTTGATTAGGATCATAGCATCAACGAAGTATCGTCTTCAAAACAAAATGAAAACAGAGAAGACAAGAACGTTTTAAGTTTCTGATAGAGAAGACATTTTAAATATGCTGCACAGAAACTCCCTAGATAAGTGGTTTTTAACAAGTAGGTTGTTTTAACTACTGTGTGCCTAAAATACTTTTCACTGGGAAGGGTCACTAATGTGGAACAATCTCCTCACAGAAAGAGCTAAATTAAGGCACAAACACTCAGACACACACATTCTCACACACACAAACACATTAGCTGACAGAAACCTCTTACATTGTCTCGTCGTTCTGAAACTCCAGTTTTCCAGACACTTCCTCATAGTCCTCCCCTCCGCAAGCTGTCCCGTCCACTGTATGGTACGGTACTGCCACCAGACCACGTGCTCCTGATGTCCTCTGGACCTTCACCTGCATGATGCCGATGCTTTCGCTAACTCGTATCGATTCGCTCTCAAATGTAAAAATTCCTGCGTGGTCGTCATCGTAGATGGTCACGGTCGCCGTGTGGGCCTCACCAAGGGCTGCGCTAGGGGCAGGTGCTCCAGTCTCCAAAGCAATAGGATGTCCATCAGCCCACCCAACTATACGGGGATTGCTCAGGCGGACATAGAAGTATTCATCTTCCTCAAAGATGTCATCATCAATAATGCCGACGGTGATCTCTTTAAGGTTCTCGCTAGGTTTGAAGATGAGTGTGCCCTCAGCAAATTCATAATCAGAACCGGCATTGGCTGTGCCATCTTCTGTGCGATAATCCACCTGGAGTTTTGCATGAATAAACATTTGAAAGGATCAAAGATCTTCCTTGTTCTCATTAAATAAATAAACGAAAAAATCTTTTCCATAATTTGCATCATTTAATAGTCAAGATCAGAGAATAAGTATACAAGTATCCTATTCCCTAGTAAAAACGAATAAACTAAAGAGTATTTTACTTTAAACTCACCTTAACAGTACAACCGGCATCTCCTCCATGCCTTTGCACAGAAAGTTTTAAGGACCCACAGTTTTCAAAGCACTGGTAGAGGGCAGGTTCAAAGTCTATTCTTGTAACATGAGGGTCATCCTCCTGCTCTTGAGGTTCCCCACTGCTGACCACTTTACGGGCCTGATCTGCTGCGTGTTTCTTCAAAATGTTCCCAGCACCAATCATCATCCTTGTCGCCTGAATGCGATAGAAAGCTCTGCTCTTCTGCTGCTGTACCAGAACCTGCAAAGGGGAGTTTGAGAAAGTTATTTTTAACCTGCAGTTTAGTTGCAGGCTGGTTTCTCAAGCTGTAAAACAGCTATTTTAAATAAGCAGCATGCAAATTCTGCACCACAATCAGCACTAAATGGAATTTTCAAAAACAATCACGTTTTTCGAACAGGTTTACCAAAACAGTTCCCTAGTCTTGCACTGTTTGGACAAACAGGTGGTGTCACCACTAAACTCACACCATCGATAAGCGATTGGGAGTGACAGTTTTCACTTAACTTTCCGACTAATGTGCATACATGCTACAACCATATTATCCAGATCTGTTACGACTTCGCAAAAAAAAAATTCAGTTGAAATAAAGCATTTACATGACTTTTCTTTTTTAAAGTATTGTTATAGTCCAGTTGACAGCTAATAGTCAAAGTGCATGTACATATAAAAATAAACAGAACAATGTTTAAAATAGCACGATACAGTGTTTATAGTTTTTGGGTAATCTATGAATGGTTTACTTACAATTGTCTGTGAATACTAAACTAGGAGGGTACTTTAATATTATAAAAATATAAAATACACACAGCAGTTTAAAATGAACAGGCCTGCAAAGAATAGAACTTCATACAACTTTAGATTAGATCTGTTTAGAGTTGAATAGAGATTAATGCAAATTTTCACAAATTTACAGCAAATTCTGTAATATTCACACAATAATTTAAGATCATAATTTCATGTTGTTATGTAATATCTCAAAGCACATCTGTAGATTGTCTTCAAAAGAAAATGAGAACAAAGGAGAAAAGTTTGAATACAATTTTTTTTTAGAGAAGAAAATTCAAATATGCTGCATCAGAAACTCCCAAGACCGGTGGTTCCTACTAGTGTTGCAACTGAAAAATATGCCGCAGGTCTGTTTTAAACTACTATTTTTTTTTGTTGTTGTTGTGCAGTGAATTTTAATATTTTTAATTTTAATTTGAAATGTTTTAATATTTTTAAAAATATATATATTTATATTACTAAATAAATAATAACTATGCAATTATAATTTTATAAAATACATTTGATGTACATATTATAAATTATTAAGTAATTAAATTGGTTAATATCTTTCGTCTTCTTTTTTACCTGATAGTTGGCCATCTCTATGAGCTGCTCCATGTCCTTGTCAGGATGTCTTTGCTTCAGTTCCTTTAGAGTTCTAGCCATATCTCTCCTGGCCTCGTCCTCTTGATCACGTCCTCCAAGCCCACTTTCCCCTACCAGGACTCCATCCAGATGTGTTGTGATTCCATCAATTTCAAGCATGTCCATCTTTGTGAATCCTGCCTCCTTGTCAACCTCCTCCCCGCCCTCCGACACAATAATTCCACGGCCCTTTTCGGTTCGGTAGCGTTTGCGAGCATACTTGTAAAAAAGCAATCTCCGATCAGCGATCCAGGCCTGGACCACGCAGAGAGGAAAGAAGAGGAACGTCAACACTGCTTCCCACACTTCCACCTCACCAGGTGAGAACACAGAGATGATAAGATAGAGCCAAACGTAGGCAAACATGCTCCACGCCGCAGTCACGAAAAACACACGAAGATGTTTGACCTTCCGCCTTTCACCATCAGGTACCACGTAGACGCAGATGCCAATGATCACAAACATGTTGAAGGCAGCGCTGCCCACGATGGTGCTAGGACCAAGAGAACCGGCCTCAAAATTATGCCCACAGACCTCAATGACCGAAAGCAAAATCTCAGGGGCTGATGAACCCAGAGCCATGAGGGTCAGATTGGAGACGGTCTCGTTCCACATGCGAACTGTTGTGGTGACCGTTTCACCATTGGGTCTCTTTGTAGTGATCTCTTTTTCTTGAGAGGTTATAACTTCGATGGCACTCATGAAGCGGTCAGCAATTATCGACATCCCTAAGAACATGTAGACTAGTGCCACTAGGTACACAATGGCACGAGCCACTTTGTCACCAACTGAGGGATTTAGAGGATTCCACACTGGCAAAAGGACCCCGTCTGCACACACGTCATTCTGGGAACAGTTGGAGGTAGATTGGGCTATATCTTGGGAGTCAGCTTGAGAAGGGATGGAGAAAGACAGGAGAAGGACAGGGAGGATCAAGGGAATGAAGGAGATTGGGAAAATGCGGGATGAACTGAAGGACAAAGGCATGGTGAGGTGGGGCCGATCTGTTTCTGCAACAATTCTTCACACCACCTAAGGAGAAACAGAGAGACACTGGGTGAGTGAGTTTTAAACTCTGAGTTTTATTTTGTTCATACAGTATAAAGAGATTGGAAAAGAAAAGAAGAAGCTGATAGAGATGGAAATTGTAATATTCTGCACTATACTACACAGAAACCTCCTTAGAACTACAGTGGTAAGTCGTAACTCAAAAGTTGGTTCATTCAATCTATCATTTTTTGTTCAGTGAACTCTTCAATATTCAAGAGAAAGTCAGAATATTGAAAATGATGAATTATTTGTAACATAACATAAATGATTTTTTGTTTCTTTTGAGTGAAAAATGATTAAAGTACTGTGTTGTATTGCCAGATAAAATCTAGATATGTGCTTTTGAATATATAGTTTGAGGTTGTGGCCATTTCTACAAGGCCTTTTGTACCAGCTCTCTAGTTCTGTCTCAGCACATTAATTCTGCTTCATCTCGACACGCCTACACTTTCGTACTACCATATACATCCCTCTCTCTACTTCCTTCATACACATTTGATCAGCTTCCTCTTTCCATCCCTCCCGATTGCAGAGTTGCATATTTATTTGCTCCAGCTTCTCAATCTTTTTCATCATCCCATGATGTCTTTCATCATTTATATAACTTTCTTGACCCCCTCTCCTAAATCCACCACTTTCTGGGGATAAACATCATAAGTTTGAGAATAACAACACACCCAAAATCCGCTGTACTGTTCACAACTCTCAATATTAAGATTGGTGGTCAATATATTTTTTATTGACCAGTTCTTAAACTTTTACCGTAGGTAAGGAGACATTATTTCATAAGATGCCATTCAATCCCCATGTGAATTATAAATAAATAATGAACATGTGTGACCAGAATTTTTTTGCCACTAGCAAAGTCAATACAACTATTCTGAGACCTTACACAAATAAACTGCACATGCACACAGATAAATGTGCTGTGATGTCATTATTAAATTATGACTACGTTAATAACCTAATGGACGGCTTATAAGTGTGTGTGCAGAGGGAGATGTCTGAACATGTTTATAGGCTTGTAGACTAAAGTCAGTAAGTCCCTCTCAGATCTGTAATGTATGTGCGTGTGTGTGTGTGTGTGTGTGTGAGTGAGAGCGTGCGTGCGTGTGCGTACGTGTGCATGTGTGTGCATGTGTGTGTGTGTGTGTGTGTGTGTGTGTGTGTGTGTGTGTGTGTGTGTGTGTGTGTGTGTGTGTGAGAGAGACACAGCTTGAGTGGAGAGCGCTGCTGTTCTTGAGCTTTCTAATGCTGAGAGCACAGTGCTGACTCAGGCAACACACACACACACAAACTGACACATAAGATAAATTAAAGAGGTCTTACAGGCTGTGTACGTGTACTTGAATGGAAAAGAAATAGAGCCTTAAAGAAGATTAATTGGTTGGGTCACCAGTGAGGGGGTGTTTCTTCAACCACAGGCGCTTTTGGCCCTGTGGAATTTCAGAAAATATTCTCTCTTAAAATACACTTTTCTCACTCACTAGATGTTCACTAATACTGTCCAACAAACTACATACATCACAAGAATATTTTGTTTACTCTGAACCAACATGAATGTGTCCACCACAATATAATTTCTACCACATTACATATTAGTATTTATACAAATGATGTATTATGTTCAATAACATTCTTTTACATTTTACAATACATTATAGCAAACAAAAAGCAGTTTGCATGTAATAGGCTTACAAGTGGCCTGAGGCTCACGGTAATTTTTACGTTCAACTTAGCTAACTTAAATGACAATGCTTTTTGTGCCTTAGATATTAAAGTCCAAAGTATCCTTCGGCCGTCTGCGTAATTTTCATCATCAGGAGGGTCCCCAGATGTCCGCAAACATGCATTTTTGTGACCACGTGGACGGTGCATGTACAACAGTGCATGTGTGCACTTGAAAACCACTAGATAGTGTGTAAGTGCTGAATTACGCGTCTTTCTTCGCTCACGACCAAAGGCGTAGGCCTATACCTTGAAAGGTTCCTGCTCTCGACTGTGCGCGTGAGACGGAGTGGAAGGCAGAAAATAAAGTATACCCGGGCCTTAATTGTTACTTATGTGCATCTAACCTTATATTTAGTGCTTCAGGAAATCCAGCTACTGTCATATTAGATTCTGTTTTGACAGGGTCAAAAACACACTGTTGGAGTGTTATCTGGTTCAGCAGATGCCTCCTAGAGTTTAATTTATATTCTCTATTTTCAGTCTCTTGTCAGTTAATAATGACTTTCATTCATCAGTACACACAGATGCTCTGCCAACCAAAAATGTCAGTTTGACCAGAGCTTATATTGAATAGCCTACATTATCAGGTAACCAGTGAATTCTAAGGAGAAATGTGAGTGCTAGGTGATTATGTAAAATATGTGAGGAACCTTGCTGCCGAATCCTGGATATATTATGGTGTATTAATGATTTTGACCAGAAAAGAGGACATCACATTAATAGAGTATTGCACATTCAAAAGCGTGTGTGTCTGTAGGAGGGCAGAAAAGCATAATTAATGTGTGCTAACAAGTTAATGTAGGCTATGCTACATAAATGACCACTGAGAATGGGTTAAGATTTGTGTAAATGAAAAAGATACACAACTAACAATGCTATATTTGGACATCAAATGACAGTGCGTATCATTATGTATTGAAATATTGAAATGTGTGATGTGTTGGGTTGGGTTGTCCAAACTGTCCACAAGAAGAGGGCTAAAACTGATGAAAGTTCCCTTTAGAGACATCCAGGGACATCTTCAAAGGTAAAACTAATTTCATAAATAGGTGACTATGTTTTAGCCCAAGAGAGCAGGAGATGGCTGATGAGGGTGAAGAAGAGGTACAACCTGAACCCTCACAGCCTACCTGCCCCACGCATGATGAGCTGTTGGGTGTTATGGAGCGCGCTTCAGCGAGGCTTCAGCTGCCATGGGAAAGAAAGGAGTCATTCGCGGCAGGCTGGATGAGCGATTCCTTTCTGGCCATAACTCCCCAGCTCTGCATACTGAGATCAAGAAGGCATGGAAGAACCCATATTCTGCATGCATCCATCATCAGCAGCGAGCAAACTACACTGATGTCAAGGGGATGCGTGAACATGGGTATGTGTCAATGCCCCCAATCGATGAGACGTTTGCGAACTATCTCGCTGCTGGAGAGGCATTGGCACTAAAAACTCCGGCCCTGCCTTCCAAGCCACTCAAGATGACATCTCACTTGAATGGCAGGGCATACGTGGCAGCAGGTCAGGCTGGGGCTGCCTTACACACAATGTCTGTGTTACAGGGATACCAAGCCGATCTGCTGAAGGATTTGGATCAGGGTCTCTCCCCTGACGCAGTGGACGAGCTGCGCCGCACCACAGATCTGGCTCTTCGGGCCACCAGACAAACCGCTGCCTCGATTGGAAGATTGATGGCAGCGATGGTGGCCACGGAGAGACATCTGTGGCTGAACGTGGCTGACATCGGGGAGAAAGAAAAGGGTTTTCTCCTCGATGCCCTGGTTTTGCCATCTGAACTTTCTGGCGCCTCCGTTGAGATGGAGGTGGAAAAGTTCAGAGAGGCGAAGGCACACTCAGCTGCATTTAAATCATGCATTCCGCTGCGGTCCGAATCCACGCCCAGACAGCCAGCGGGGCCTGGCCCATCCCGGTTCAAAGATCGGAGACAAGGCCAGAGTGTTTCACAGTGCGAAAAGGACCCTAAAGCGAAAGCTGGTTGCAAATGTTTATTGAGGATCAGATAAATGTCAAAAATAGGCTGTCTGCCGGTCACCGGCCGTTTAGGCGGACGCAGAACAGGACAATGAAACTGAAGGATACTACCCTAACCCTAACCCTAAGGACCAGGCTGCAACCAGGCAGTGTGAAAGACACAGGTAGTTGCTGTCAGGAAGTGAATACAGGAGATGATGAGCACTGACTGCACTTGGCGGATAGGATCCCCTTCCTCTGAGGGTGAATAACAACCACCCTCTCCTCTCTTCTTCCTCTATTTTCTTTACCCCAGGCGCTTCTTGCATCAGGCCTAAAGCCTGGACCGATAATGATATTTTCCCATTAAATGGAATGCTTATGAAGGTCTGGAGTCGGCTTGGTAGTGAGCGCGCCCTTTCTAGCTTTTGGGTGCTAGGCCTTCATTCTGCTAGAAGCTTCTTCGTCCCGAGTCCCTCAGTATCTGAGCGTAGGCTCTTTAGATTAAGATCACCTACAGCTTATCTCTGTAAGGTCTAGTTTTTTCCCTGGTACTGGCCTCCAATTTCTACAAGTCTACGAGTCGTGTAGTCTAGGCGTGCGTTTTCATTAGGCGATAATGCTATAGTGGATGTTAAGGGTAGAATAAATAGCAGCATAGGTAGCAGGCTATCCCTAAGCCTCCCATGCAGGTATATTCTGGGCGTTGTCAGACCTGTCTCTCTCTGGAAGAGAGAATTGGAAGCAGTAATGCTGAGGTCTCCACTTTTAGAGCTGTATATTGTAGCTAGAATTTCCCAGCTAGTTTTTAGGTTGGTTATCTAGGCCCCTTGAATATATTTTCAAGTCACAAGGTGAAAAAAGTTGTTGGCCTCATAGCTGAGGCCTCCATTTCACTTGGGCTTAGTGTTTTTTTGGCTACCCACAGCTTTAGTTAATTCGCCCTGCACCACTGGGGCTCACTTTAGTACTCCCTCCCATTTGGGATGGGATTGAGTACACTCCCTTAGAGCCTAAGCATGCCATGGGCTGACGCTTTTGATAATTGAAGTTGTAGGCCTTTCTATAGGCCTCCTCGACAGTTGGTAGCGTAAGACTGTACTCCACTTGTTTAAAGGGTCGATAGCGCTCTAGCTGAGTACACATTGTCCATTGGCAATGTAAAGTAGGAAAAACCGGGCCCACAGTATTTCTGTGAGTACACCTATGATACCTGAGGCTAGTTCTGCTAACAAGTGTTGTTATCAAGTAGTAGCTTCATAGGCCTCCGTGAAGGTGGTTCCACCATCTTGTGAATTTTAGCAATAAATAAGATCATCACGTTGTAGGCTCCCTTTGAGTCTCCCTGATTCTAGCCCACACATATAAACGTATATATATATATATATATATATATAATATGTATATATACCGAGACCAAGACAGTACCAAGACCAGAGGGTATCGAGACCAAGACAAGACCAAGACCAAGACCAAGACAGACCAAGTCAAGACCAAGACCAAGTCGAGACCAAGACCGAGACCAAGTCGAGACCGGAGAGAAAAAAATAGACTAGTGTTGAAGCTAAGCAATATGAATTCAAGAACAGCAGCATACTAGGGTTCAGCCGCAGTTTACATTCAATACATATTAGATGGTATTACTTCAACTACACAGGCAGAACAATACAGAGACAGACCATGTCATGTGTGTGACTGTGAGCTCACTGTAAATGTTTTTGCAGGGTGAGATCAACTATGTGTAGCAATTGCATGACGGCTGTTACTGCACTATTAGAGGATTGAGACTCCCTTAACTTTTGTGCACTGTTGAGGACTGACATGACTGGTACTGACTGGTTCATCTGACAAAACATCAAACACCTCCAACACCATCTTGCTCCTCCAACAACTGTCTAAAGAATGAGAAATATGTAGAAATGTGTAGATGAAATCGTAACATCAAATTAAAGATACGCAATTATAAACTTGGATTAGGCCTAATGTTTAGTCAACACAACGGAGATATGCAGATGATATTTAAAAGACCATTTATTTAGTCTAACACCATCTTAAATACAATACTGTAATCAAACAACACACACACACACAGATATCAAAGACACAAATTTAATTCATCTAAGCAAATGCCTACCTATCTCTGCCGATTTCGGAGTCTCCAAATTAATCCATTCTGCAACTTTTAAATACATAATAAAATGTTTAAAAACGAAATTATAGGCTTAAGTGCAGGATCCGAAAGTTGGTCGTTTTGTCGCTATGGTTACACACACACACACACACACACACACACCGTTGGCGGTGCGCTCAAAGTCATCTGTCAGTTGTGCAGTTACCCAAAATCTCCTGAATGAAGTTAAAACCCATCATGTCACTGATATGTGTTTTTTAAATCAAGTGATCAAAGTGCTCGTTGCCGTTGCGATCAGTGGCGCGGATTAAGTGTTTTCTCGTATATTGGGTGCACACGCCGCACTGTCTTCACTCGGACGCGCGCTTCAATCCGTTCCGTTGTGGATAATAATGTTGCATTATCGAACGTTGTGTCGTCGTGGATATTGTAGTAGCCTATTGTATTGCTAAATCCCCGACCACTATGTCGGTCTGAGACAGCGAGACCTAGACAAGACCGAGAGGTCCGAGACCAAGACAAGACCAAGGCCAAAGACCGTCAAGGCCGTGACAAGACCGAGACCACGTAAAAGTGGTCTCGAGACCGGTCTCGAGACATACATCACTAGAACAGGGAAAGAGATACTGCATCGTTAGCCATGCTAGAGGTTACAGTAGTAACCTAGACGTTTTCATAACATGGTACAAACTGGTAAATGCAGCAGAATTTATAAAGTTGACTGATTCAGTTAGCTCGCTTAAGGCCTACTTTGCTTTTTCTTTGAGTATGCAAGTCCATTGGTGCATTTCATATTCCTGCAGTTGTGTCTGTGTGTGGAGATGCAGTTTGTTACTGTGCCTTCACTATGGAAGGCTTGACATCTTCTCAGCGTATGCCTCATTACCATCCCACCAGATGTCCTGTCTACCCTTGACACACACACGGGTGCTGGAGGCCGTGCACTCTGTCTGTCTTGAGACACACTGTTGATTCCCTCCAAAAATCTTTTCAATCTTCTAAAATATGCAGACAGACACTAGCAGACTATGAAAATACAGTCATATTTTGCTCTCTCTTCCTTGAAGAAGCATATATTACAAGCTGCTGTGCAAAGTTGAGGGGGCCAAATATAGCACCAGGTCTTTTCACTGCTAACTCAGTTAGATTCGGGCTTGGATCCACAAGTATGTTCTTCCAGGCCTCTCCATGGGTGTTCTACGTTCTACCATGGACATATTTAGATCCCAATGTAGTTGGGTTCAGAGTTTCCAATTCAGAGATCCACCCCCCAATGGAGGGGCTAAGGTTTAACCCAGAGTGGAGAGGCACAGGCAGAATGGTGATGTTGAGGACAGAAGGGTGGAGTGTGGGTTATAGTATAGGGTTGACCAAAAAAAGATTATAGCCTGCTATATGCATTTCCATAGCTTTCAATGTGAAACAGGCTCATTTGGTGTGTTTTTATAGTGCTTAAACTAGCCACCAAGTTTTTAAAAATATGTATTTTGCTTTGAGACATAATTTTGGTTCACTGATGCATGCAGCATATTTTGAAAGCTGTTTTATACTAAAAAGCACAAAACATTGTAATGAGGATATGAAAATAATGGAGATTTCTTTGGAGGGTGCTTACTGAAAGTTACACCCTAGAGAAAGGGTTTTTCACACTGCACTTATAGGCCAGCGGTGATGTTAAATGTTTTATTTGATGTCTAAACAGTACCCAGGTAAAAGTGCTAGTAAAATAAACAGTGCCAAACACTGTTTATTTTACTGATACACCACTGGGAACTGTTAAAGGAAACCAGGCACATTCCATTTTATATCATACAAGCGCTAATATACTCAGTCGGTGTGAGTATAGAGTATAGAGTATAGTATACTAGTGGTGCCGATTATTCAGTAACTCTTTCTGCAGGTTATACTGTTATGCCAACAGATGGCGACAAGCGATTATCTTTATGAGTGAGTCATTGAATTATTTGTTTAATCGAATGCAACAACACAGATTCTTTAAAGTCCTATGATTTCACTGATTTACTTAATACACTAAATCAAATGTTCACAAGTGCCTGTTTTTCAATATGAAGTCTGCATGTTTCTGTGTAAATGAGCGGGGTTGATAAGCCCAAAATCACCCACACATGCATTATAGCTGCGTATTTATCCTCGAGAATGCTTTGATCATGCGCTGTGGTAGCACGTCAAAGCACTTTCGAGTGTAAATACACAGCTATAATGCACGTAGGTTATTTTGAATTAATATTTCATGTCAATATACAATGGTTGCATACTGTTAAAACTAATCGTGATATTTTTTAAGACTGCCGACTCTATAGAACATTGGAAAGGAAAATTAACTTTACCGCGCTCCGAGAGCCCCCTAGTGGTCGAGAGCATTTCTGTTGTGTTGTGGCTTTATTTCGTTGTGTTGTGGCTTGTTTCCGTTGTGTTGTGGCTTAATTTCGTTGTGTTGTGCACTACTGGGCCACCGTATGTCCAGCATCTGTCATCTTAATAGATGAGGACACATGAACTTCATCTCCACGGCTGCTCTGAAAGTTGCAAAAAAGTTCACGTGTTTTGAGGTTCAAGGGAAGAAAAAGAAACAGTGTCTCTACCTAAATTTTATCTATAATTTTTTAAGAGCCACTGCCGTCAGAGAAATCTCCTCTGACTTGACCCTAGGTTGACGTCTTTTTTAACCCTGCGCTAAGCAATGTTTTAATAACTCAAGATTAAAAGGCACTGCTTTTGACCTTGAGTTATTAAGCCCTGCAACAAATGTTTCTAAATAAGAATGTTAACACATGGTTTACAAATGCACAGTATTTCAAAATCTGACGACCCAGCATTATGTTAACCCAGGCTTTAGAATGACACTGGGTTAGCAATATCAAGTGTGAAAAGCCTATTCGTTTCCCTATTACACAAAAAGCCTCCAAGGGTCGAGCACTAAGTCCTTCAAAGAGTTTTGTTGGAGGTGCACAAGCTGAAATCCACAACAGGCTCTGTGGGCAGGGTCACTACTACATGACCTGACTGAGGGATTAGAAACAGTGCCACGACTTGCAGAATTAAGAATCCTCACACTCTCTAACCTGAAAGACTCAATTTGAGAAACTACCATTTATTTAGAAAAAAAAAACGTCAGAGTTCTGGAATGACATGAGGGTGAGTAAATTATTACAGAATTGTAATTTTTGGGTGAACTATCCCTTTAAGTTTACTAGTTATGTTTTGATCTATGGGCAAATCTCCCAAGATGTCAAATAACTCAGATTTTTTTAATTGCAATATTCCAATTGCCACAATGAAAAAACATATCATGAATCATTATAGAAATCTTTAAGTATGTACAGCATATATCAGTATTTGCCTTTAATTTATGTAGATTTGTAATGTATACAATAAAGACAATCTAATCCTCCATCATCCCTGTAGGCAAGGTGGTTATTTTCGATAAAACCATCAAATGAAAAGATCATAAAAAAAAATAAACCTGCATTTTTTTGCCCTAAAGTAATTGCTTATGGAGGTTCACACAGATAGGATTTATTATTTACTGAAATTGGCAATCAAGAGTGTCCTTTGCTGACAAGAGTTCCTGCAGGGCTAAGAGTCTAATAACGCTGCCTTCACGTGCTATCGGAATTATCGTAAATACAAGTTTCCTAGTTAAAAATTGGACATGAGTGCCCTCTCAAGTCGTATTTACCACTGGGAAGCTTGGGGATTATTCTTATACCCAAGTTCTCGAGTTGGGCGGTCCATAAACTTTAAACATGGCGGAGGTGAGAGCAATTGCTGCTGTGACTGGTATGCTATATTAGTTTTTTCCACAACAGCTATCCCCTTGTCTTGTCGTTAAAGTAGTGCATATTTACATATGAATAATAATTTAAAGCATTTTGTATGTGTTATACACCACGCAAATAGCCTGTATTTGATGGAAATTCCAGAATTATCAGCAAGCTAACAATCTATTTGAAAGGGACGTAAATATCATTTTAGCTTTGATTAGATTTTCCCAAATAAATATGCACGAATAAACCTGGTGTCCTCCATCATAGATGTTCTTTCCGACAACAAAGCACTTGAACGTGACAAGCTCATAATCGCGACTTCAGAAGTAGGACATTTCCGATAGGCCTGAGTTGAGAAACCTGAAGCGACCACATTCCACCACAGCAAATAAACCTTTTCCAATTGCCCAATTTGGCCTTGTTCGATGGGTTTTCACCATGGAAAAGGCATTTTGAGGTGGGAAACATCATCTCTGCAAACACTGACTTGAGTCAAGAACCATTAACGTCAGTGGCCACTGGCCAGGGGGACAAGATAATGTCCTCACCACATTACATTTTCAAAACAGCAACAACTTAGTCTGGCTAGATTTTATTTAGAAATATTATAATCTGGTTCTAAAAGGGGTCTGCAGATTCCCTGTCCAAGCGGCAACCAGTGTTAAAACCAGAGCCACTCTGATGGGTGAAGGGTAGAAGGCGGCAAAGCAGGTACCTAACAGGTCACTTCCTCCTTGTGTATTTGTCTCATAAACAGCTACTAAGAACACTGAATTTCATTCACATGACTCTGTAACTCTGTAACTGTATAATGCTGTCTATACTTCACACGTGTGTGTCAAAGACTTGGCACATAAAGAAAAGTCAACATTCTTAAAGTAACTTTTTATTATGTTAAAGAGTGTAGTTAATTATTTGTATTTTATGTTATTTTTGTAACTATCAGGTTGACTAGCACTGAGAATACACTGTCTAAAGGACTGTCTCAGAAGGATTCTTATCTTAGTGAATCCATTAGTAGTAATCCATAGAAGTATAAAGTACTATCATAAATAAGACATAGTGTGGAGAAAATAAAAGAGAGAGAGAAGATGAAGAGAAGACCTACTGAAGCATTTCTGGTATCAGTTTTATAAGCAAATAATTTGTAGGCTGTTTTTTAAAGGGCAGTCATCATGGCTGACCTTGGAGAAAAAGCGAAAAGAGTATACATGAGGCACTGAGAGGCCTGTGGCTCACTCTCCACTCATCTTTTTCATTACTTTCCCAATCATGCCTGCCCTCTGTGATCCTTTCTACCGCTCTTCTTTCTCCACCACCTGCATTTCCTATATTTCCCTCTTTAAAAGCCTGACCACAGTCAGAGGCTGCAGAGGTCACACCTGTCCTACACCAGCACAGTCTGGTCTGACCCAAGAACAGCCTTTCACTGAACCTGCCTCTCTCCAGCTGGCTCATGTTCAGTTCCAGGACCTACCGGATAGCCACAACACCTGTTCTTTTCTATACAGGATGTCAGAACTTAGAAATACTAGGTTAAGATTTTTAAGAGATTCATCCAAAAATGAAAATTCTGTCATCATTTACTCAAACTCACACGACTTTCTTTCTTCTATGAAACATAAAAAAGATATTTTAAGGAATGTCTCAAAGTGCGTCTGAAATCGCATACTGTCTGAGTTGGTACTACATTTGAATTTGAATTACTTTAATTAATTACTGAAAAAGTATGTTCTATATAGTTAGTATGCATATAATATAAATGGAAATGAATGATGCACTACATCCAAACTGTCAGGTGACCTACCAGCATCAGCCGCATCGCTTCATTTCCATGAATAAATTCTCTCCCGTGGCCTCATGGGAAAGTAAAGTGTCCATCGAATGCACATTTCAGAATCTTGGCTGAAGTAGGTTTGGCTAAACTACTGTTTTTCGAATACTATGTATTTGGACATACTACTCTGTTGGAGTACTGTTATTCACATACTATAGGGAAGTATTCAATTTCGGAAGCAATGGAAGTCAATGGTAAACAAAACTTTTTGGTTACCAACATTCTTCAAAACAACTTATTTTATGTTCCACAGAATAAAGAAAGCCATACAGGTTTGGAGTGATATGAAGGTGAAATGATGACAGAATTTTAGTTTTTAGATCCGTGTCTATGAAAGCCATTATTTTGTGTTTTGAACTAAGTGGATTTTTAAAACAACAAAAAGTTAATTACCATTCAAAAAATAATAATCTTTGCGTTAAATTGATCAAATAAATGTAGCCTTGGTGAGCATAAGGGGCTTTTTTTCAGAATCTTATGACCCAAAACTTGAACAGTATTGTATCTTTGAAAATGAATCTGCATGATTATTTTAGGAAAAAACACATGCTTGTTTAAAACTATGATTGGAACCCTGGGCCCTCTTTTATTCTAAAGTTTACCACAGTCCCCATCAAACGCACATTTCCTTGTGGCAGAGAGTTGGAGTACAGTAGGTATTTGGAAATCTAAGCAATTCTTGCTGCTCGCCATTTTCAAGTAAAGGATTTTGCGGTTGACTGGTGCTCTTTTATATGTTAAAATTACATTATTTAGGAAGCGTTTACAAGACGTAGATTTGAAACCATTCAGCTGTGCGCAATTTCAAGATAATTTGTGATTTATAGATTTCACATTTGGAGGAGAAGTTTTTTTGTGCATTCGTTCTCTGAATCACACCGATGCACATTGGAGAAATGATTGTAAGATCAAATGTAGAACGTTTTCTACACAACATTTTATAAATGAGGCCCAAGATGTCACCTAGGGCAAATGAGCCGGGACTGCCCCTTCAAAAAACATGACAGCTCTCAAGTGTGATATATTCATATTTGTTTGCATTAGTGTCAGCCACAGTTCTAAAGTTAAATTATCTTTACTTGCTGTCTATCATTTTGTTTGAAAATACGATAAACAAAGACAGCTTGAAATTTGCTATGTGGCTTCTCTTCAGAGTGAACAATGCTCAAATTCACATTCTCAGGAGAAGAAAACATCAGCTATTTGAAACAACTCTCAATTGTCTGATTTTTATTCGTCCATGAAAAACACACCAAATATGTATACTCCACTGTTCTCTTAAAATGTTTAACAGAGGCTCATTGTTACTGACTGTGATCCCCGCTGACTTCTTAAGGCAAAACCAATGGGGCGGAGAGAAGTACATCCATAATAGGGATTTATAGGCAATGGAGACCAAATGTAACCACTGTGTAGCTCATAATATATCCCTCTAAAACTCAAGATTAAGGACTCAGCCCATCAGTCTCACAGTATTCTTATCTAGTAAGAATAGATACTTATCACAGTGCTGTAAGAAGCAGGCTATTATATTTCATAATTAGCTAATTGCATGCTTGGCAGCTAATGATGATGGCCAGTGGTTGTCTTGCGTGGTGGGTGCCATGGCCATGCATGTTAAGTAGTTGTAAATGCTTGTGGGTAATTGTTGCGGGAACTGCTGTAACATAAGATTGGACAGGAGATAAACGTCTTCATGGTCATGACTTTCATTCTCACAATAAATGAGCGCTCAAAATAGAAGCCTAAACTGTTGTGCGTGTAGTCTGTGTGTGTGCGGATGCACCTGTGTGTGCTACGCTGACGAGGCCCCCTTAGAACATGTCCACTCATGGATGAAAGCACCACAGTCCATTCTACACACAAACACACAGAGGCAGAGATGGAGATGAAGTGTGAAAAGGGCAACAGGAGAAGAAAGGTTGCTGTAGGACATAAAGCATTGTAGAAATGTGAATTGACAGACAGAGAACTGGATAGAACAGACAAAAAAAAAAAAAATGAGTGAACTGATGCTGGTTCGGAGCTCAGCTAGCTAGTCCACTGTCAGGGGATCTGTGAACACTGTTAAAAACCTTTTTTGATTTTAGAATCAAATTGTCTATCCAATTTATCCAGGTTTTTTAGGAAAACTTAAAAAAGCACCTTTTTTTTACAGTGTGGCTTATGTTTCCAATGAAATAATGATAAAACTGCCTGAACAAGGAAGACACGTGACGTGAACAAGGGAGACAAGGAAATCTGAACAAGGAAGACACATGAAAAATTAAAACAAACTGAAAGTCCATGAAAACAAAACCAAACTGAGCTGAATGGTGACAGTAAAATGAGCTAATGAGTTGCTTGTGTAAAAGTAACACAGTGCAAAGCTTCACTCTGAAATACACAGTGACCAGTTGTTGGCCAGCTTAAGTCGCAAAATATAAAAATCCAAATAAATACCTAATAAATAATGTGTACCTGAAATATTTGTTAAAGTGTCAGATGGTGTAATTGTGGCATCTACCAGAAGGTCGAGACAATTTTTGATCCCTTGTATGAAACTGTTCCAGATTGGGCACCGGCTCCAGAACAGGCACCCTGACAGAGTCACAATTGTTGAGTTTTTCTTTTTATGGCTAACTGTAAACCTTGTTATTTCTACGAGGGATTTGTCCAAAAACTGTCCAAGAATTTGTGGTTCTGTATAATTGTTTCTCCCTTATTTTCATATATTACATAACTTCTCATTTGCTACAGCAGTCTCAGAATAACACAGCAGTATATCACTAGTACTGTAAGTCTGCAGAAAGGGAAGTCTGCAGTCATTCATATCCCAGCAGGGAACATATCAGCGGTCAGAGCAGCTCAAGTTCTCTGACCTCTACACGGACTGATCTTAGTAGATACAGTATACAGTAAATTTATGCATGGTGACCTTCAGCAGCAGCTGAATCCTGGAGCCTGTTGGACAGGAACAGCAAGCTCAGAACCAGACAGCCCACCACTAACAAAACAAGCAGCTGGCTGCTCAGCAGGAGAGTGTACCGCAAGTGTCTGTGTGTGTGTGAAAAAGAGAGAGTGTGTGCCCTTGAAATTGAAAACCAATAGTTATCAAAAGCCTCAATTTAAACAGCGCAGTCCATTCTAAGTTCCCATTGGCTATGCATAACATGAAAGTGCCATTTGGATTTATAACCCTTCAGACATTTTTATCTTCAACACAATACTTCCAGACAGACTTATTTCTAAGTGGACTGAATAAATGTTTTTGTGGGGGCTAATAACAAAATATTCCATTATAAGATAAAACATTGAGTAAATTTTTTGAAATATATGCCGAGCTGAGCTTTTAAATTATTTTTGGGTGGTCTATTGCATGTCTATATGACAGGGGTTCTCAACTCTGGCCCTCAAGGTCCACTTTTCAGAGTTTAGCTGCAACCTTGATCAAAATCACCCGTCCATAACTTTCTAGGGCTGCGTCCAAAAGCTTAGACAGTTGACTTGTTCCCTCGCAACAACACAGGAAGCATTTGCGCACAAAGGTAAATAAGATAAAACTAACTAACTAAGGTACCTCACGAAACAGACTTCTGAGGCAGTATAACAGTTTAATGATCTAAATAGAGAGAGCTTTGATGAACTAAGCGAATATTTAATTACTAATTTCTACAAAACAGTCAAAAACATACATTTACACACAAACTGACCACCAACCACAACTTTCAGACGCCATCTTTATTTTTAGCTTAACTGTCAATGGAACGCAGAGAATTGTGGGATATCAAAGCAAAGATATGCTGCCTTTAAAATCGATCAGATGAAGGTATCTAAGGGGACAGAACATTCAGATTCGGATGTGCCTCGATGCCATCCTACCTTGGAATGCTTTTTGGAATGCTTCAAGGATTGAGAACCCCTGCTTATGATATTGTCATGCAAATTTCATATTTTGGTCGAGCAAGATTAAAAACAGAATATTTATAGAATATATAACTGTGAGTGCCTCACATTTCAATGATATTAAATACAGTTTTCACACTATAGTGTTAAATTGATTACATTGGAACTAGTCATCTACCTACTACTGCGGAAACCTCATTATTCCTCGGACTGTCTGCATTGTTCATGGCCGATGAGACAATTGATCAGTCCCAGTCTTGATGGTCCAGCTAACAACAGGTGCTAGAACAGTCCTGAAGGCATATTACAATATTGATAAACAATTGTCCTTGTACATTTCAACACACAGGATCACATTCACAAAGAGAAAAGTGAAGGATTTGTGAGTGGTGAGAATGACATTAGAATTGTAGTGTGAGAAATGAAGGTGTCCTGAAATTCACCAAAAGTATACTTGATTGAGTAGCCTATAAAATACTTTTTTTCACATAGTTTTACATACTGTCTTATAAACTTACATTGTTTGAAACTATTGATTAAAAAGAAAACCGATGTGTTACTAATTCTGAATATCTGAATTTTCTGTTGGCGAGTCCATGGGTAGTGTAGGAATTTACTTCAAAATCAGCTTTACTCTTTCCCCGCCATTGACTGAATTTTCCGGCTATCCATGTTTTCACTGTTATATGGTAGGGGGCGCTATTTCACATGTCCTAGTATATAATCTCTGGATCAAAACACAGGTGGAGAAGAAGCAGAAACTAGTGATAGAAAGATTGCTTACGCAAATGTAAAACAACGCGATCATCAAAAATTAAACAGCATTTATATCAAAACTGCCTAACGTTACCGAATGAAACGTCGACCCAGGAATGGGAAATAACTGTTAAGCTTTAAGGATCTACTACACCTGTGTCTTTATCATCGTTCTGAATCTGATTTGGCGTAGTCTTTGACAAAAATGCGATTTTTTCAATTTTTTTATGAAACTTACCTACATTTAAGTGTTGATAAAAAGGATGCATGTTTTTAAAATGGAAAGAGTACAGTTAGAGGTATTTCAAGTATAAAAAAATAATACCTAAATAGGAAAAAAGTAGTATACTTAAAATGCTAAAATAATATATAAATAGTAACTTTTATTCACTAAAAAGTGGGCCAATTTAGTCCCAAGCAGTATTGAAATATTAGTACACTGATATTAGTATACCTACAAAATAAAGTATACTTAAAAATATACTTGACCGTTAATTAAGTATACTTGAAGTATACTTCTTTTTTGAAAGGAAAGTCAGGAGATGACACCAATAGTTTAAAAAGAAAGAATTGTGAGTGCTAAAAAGACATTCTTTAAAAAGACATGGGGTGTAAAAATGAAAGTAACATAGAATGAGAGTGAGAAAGAAGGTGCCAAGTTTAGAGGAGATAAAGCAGCCTCATCCCATTTTAATTTAGTCTAACTCAAAACACTCCAAGCCTGATTTCTCATCATATCCTCAGCCATCATTCCAGCTTCTATAGATAGTTTTTTTTCTTGAAGCTTGGTAAGCCACTTATTACATGGCAACTTACCATATAAATAAATAAATGGACATTAAATATTCATTTGAATTGAGACAATTTTATTATGTGAGAAGAAAGAGACTGCAGAGTAGTAAGTTCCTACACAACTAAGTAGGAGAATCAGTTGCCTGGGACAATTAGTTAGTTAAATAATTAAAATTCTGGCTGATACCTATAAGTCAATAATTATTTTCATGTTATGGCCGATTATCACTAAATGGCCTATATTGAAATTCTATACTAAAAATATATTTAGGAATTAAAGATTACATTCAATAATGTTATTAAAGGATTAACTTTAAGTGAGCATTGACGGCAAATGTGATTTAAATGTAAAAATAGGGGAAATGATCATGCACCATTTTACATAAAGCCAGAATGGATGTTAAATTAAAAATCTCTACTAATGGCTGATAATGACATGCTGCCAAAATAACATGCATCCATTAATTAGACAGTTAAGTGTTTATTATACAAAAAATCCGAATCAAGTGTTCCAGAGGGCCGTGTGATAATATGCAGTAAGTCTGGACTGTATTCACAGCATCTCACCCTGAACAGCAGTAATTCAGCAGTCCTCTGACTGATGAAGTGTACGGGCCACATTCCCTTGTCTTGGCTCACAGGAGATCACTGATGGCCAAACTTCTACACGGATACAAGCTCATCAATTAGCAACTGGAGGGGAACTGACAGCTTCGAGACGCCAGAAGTTTACAGCCTTTGCCGTTTTCCCTGATTAATATGCTATAAAAAGGTAAAGGTTATGGCTTCACAGTGCCCTTCAAATAAGCGTACACACTATTACTCTCTCTCAGTCTGTCCCCAAGCACTGCTTCCCCATTCGCATCTCAGTTTTTCTGCTCATGAACAGAAAGGGCAGGGGGTATTGAAAATGAAATGACTGGCTGCATTGACCTAACTCTGTAGATAAATCCCACAACAGCAATCGCAATACAAGGTTTAACTTCATCCTCTCATTCAATCATTATCGTAATACTAATCCCACTGACATTTTGAATGGCTCCAGGGAGAGCTAAAGGAGACAGGTTGTTAGGTAGTCTGTTTCCACATGAGTGTTTCTGCCTTCGATTCAATGATCAT